>NC_134655.1:8845205-9147810 GCF_030463565.1 Pelecanus crispus | reverse complement strand
CGAGCGGCTGCGGCCCCGTGCAGGATTGAGCCCAGAGCTCTGCGGGCACGGCTGCGTCGGGGGCTGAGCGCTGCCTCCGCGCCGGCCAGCGTCCCGCCGAGCGGAAAGCAGAGAGCTGTAATAAACTGCTCCAAATTAAGACTCCGGGAGACAGCAGCAAACAGAGCAAGGACAGATACTGTACAGAACAGCGTGGAAAATGAGTAAGCTGCCAATGTTTTGTTGTCCCCTGCCTGGTTGGTTAGTTAAATGACAGATCATTTCCAGTGCTGCGTTATGTACGGGAGGTTCTCTGTCAGCTGGAGGAATTTTGGTGACACCCCGACGCTCAGATCCCAGCTCTCCTGGCTGCTCCTGAGCTAAAACAAGCTACAGTCAGCCTTTGGGGGGTTGATTATTTATTTTTTTCACCCCCTGTAAACCACTATGTATTAATAGTGGCTAGCATTACCAAGCACATGAATAAATTATAAGCAAGAGTTGTGGCTGCTCTATTCCCATTAATTTCCATTTATGCCTCTGAATACCAGAGCGCTTCTGCTGGACTTCATTTCCAGTGTGCCGGTACGGTTTGACGTGACCCTACTTCAGACCCTTCCTTTGCTTTTATTCCGGGGCTGATGTGATGAAGTCCGGAGTGGGATGCAGCAGCTGGGGAGGCTGCAGGGACAGCGCTGCCTCTTCCCCCTGCTCACAGCTGGGACCCCAGCCTGGGGAAACGCTGCTTTCCCTCTGCACGAGGTGGCCCTTAGGCGTTTCTAACCGGGTCTCCCCACATACTGTATTAAAGGGCTTGCAAAATCCTAGATGAGATCCCTCTGATATCCCATGGTCTATCCTATCCCGCTCCTGCTGAAGCCAGCACACTGCAGGAGAGATGCACAGAGCATCCTGACTCTTTATTCTATGTAATCTCCAACGTAACACAGTACAAGTGTTTATGTATTGTTAGACAATAAAGTAAGAGGTCTCAAAGCCTGTTATAGCTTTCACTTAAATACTGGCAGGTATATTTTGTGTGATCGCAGGGGCAAGAATCACTCGCAGAGCGCTCCCCGCTACCGCCCAGCTGGGTGCTGGGTCTGGGGACGGTCACCATGAACCCCATGGGGAGGGTTGGGCAGCGAGGGGTCCTGGGCACTGGCGCTCGCAATTCTGCTGTGGCACCTCTGGGGCCGGGCAGCGGAGGGGAGCTGGTGACGTGTCCAGGTCCAGACCTGGCTTGGGCTCAGCCCTCGGCGCTGGGGTGAGGCGTGCGACGTGCTCCCGGGAGGGAGACGAGCCTCCTCCCATCAGCTGCTGCACTGGCAGTTAGGCTGTCTCTTTTGGGGGTAAAATGAGAGCAGCTCCGCTGAATTTCCTCGCACCAGGGTTGTGCAAACCCCCCGCTGGCCTCCTGACCTTGTGTCCTGGTTTTGGCTGGGATAGAGTTAATTTTCTTCCTAGTAGCTGGCACAGCGCTGTGTTTTGGATTTAGGATGAGAAGAATGTTGATAACACACTCATGGTTTAGTTGTTGCTCAGTACTGCTTATGCTAGGCAAGGACTTTGCAGCTTCCCATGCTCTGCCAGGTGCACGAGAAGCTGGGAGGGGGCACAGCCAGGACAGTTGATCCAAACTGCCCAAAGGGCTATTCCATACCATATGGCGTCATGCTCAGTATAGAAACTGGGGGGGGTTGGCCGGGGAGCAGCGATCGCTGCTCGGGAACTGGCTGGGCATCGGTCGGCGGGTGGTGAGCAATTGCATTGTGCATCACTTGCTTTGTATATTATTATTACTGCTATTATTATATTGTTATTGTTACTAGTACTATTTTACTTTATTTCAATTATTCAACTGTTCTTATCTCATCCCAGGAGTGTTTCTCACTCTTACTCCTCCGATTCTCTCCCCCATCCCGCCGGGGCAGGGGGAGTGAGCGAGCGGCTGCCTGGTGCTCAGCTGCCGGCTGGGGTTAAACCACGACACCTCGTCGCCGGCCCCCTGACCTCGCCGCTGTTTCTGCCAGGCCCAAGGCTGAGCTCTGCCAGGCACTGCTGTTCCCTCAGTGACACAACCCAGCCCCGACTTACATAAAAATTGTGTGTCGTGGTTTAGCCCCAGCCGGCTGAGATAAGAACAGTTTAATAATTGAAATAAAGTAAAATAGTAATGCTAATAGTAACAGTATAATAATGATAATAATAATAATGATACACGAAGCAAGTGATGCACAATGCAATTGCTCACCACCCGCCGACCGATACCCAGACAGTTCCCGAGCAGCAATCGCTGTTCCCCGGCCAACCCCCCCCAGTTTATATACTGAGCATGACGTCATATGGTATGGAATAGCCCTTTGGTCAGTTTGGATCAACTATTCTGGCTGTGCCCCCTCCCAGTTTCTTGTGCGCCTGGCAGAGCATGGGAAGCTGAAAAAGTCCTTGACTAGCATAAGCAGTACTCAGCAACAACTACAAACATCAGTGTGTTATCAACATTCTTCTCCTACTAAATCCAAAACACAGCACTATGCCTGCTGTTAGGAAGAAAATTAACTCTATCCCAGCCGAAACCAGGACAGTATCCACCCCTTATTCTATACCATCTACGTCATGCACAGGCCCTCCCCTTTCCAATGTGTTCCAATTAATCACCACCCCTTTCCCTATCTTGATATACACACAGATATCATTCCCTTCGTCTATGGCCCATCCCTCTAAAATGTCCATTGAGTTCATTTAGCCCATGACTTTGGGTTCCATCTGTCATCACAGTCTTTCAGAGCAGGAGAGGTGGTGTGCAGTGTTGGACTGTTGCATGCTGAAGTCAGTTCTCATTCCAACATGGTTTCATCAAAGTTCATTTTCCTTAGGCTGGGCAATTCTTACTGCAATACCATTGATGCGGCATATAGCAATCATAATATATAGTATTATATACTTAATATTAACCTACTATATTATTATATTAACATGCAGTTAAGAGATAACATATAGTTAAGAGATAACATACAGTATTATAAAGCAATTAATATTATACAATTCAGTTCATTGGCTATTTTCACCCAAAATCAAATTCCCTTGAGGTACACATTGGGCTTCCCCATCCTTTCGCATCACCCACCAAGTGCACCCAGGTCCTTGAGCAAAAGCAATCCCACGAATGGGTTTGCCTTTGCCAGAGGGGGAAGTAACCCAGACTGTCTTCCCCAGCATATTTTTCATGTGCACTACAGGAACTTTATCTCCTTCTACAGTACGTAAAAGTTTTGATTGGGCAGGGCCAGCTCGATTGGCAGATCCCCTGGTGTTGACTAACCAGGTGGCTTTTGCTAAATGCGTATCCCAATGTTTAAACGTCCCACCACCCATTGCTCTCAGGGTAGTCTTTAACAATCCATTGTATCGCTCAATTTTCCCGGAGGCTGGTGCATGGTAAGGGATGTGATATACCCACTCAATGCCGTGCTCTTTGGCCCAGGTGTCTATGAGGTTGTTTCGGAAATGAGTCCCGTTGTCTGACTCAATTCTTTCTGGGGTGCCATGTCGCCACAGGACTTGCTTTTCAAGGCCCAGGATGGTGTTCCGGGCGGTGGCATGGGGCACGGGATATGTTTCCAGCCATCCAGTGGTTGCTTCCACCATGGTGAGCACATAGCGCTTGCCCTGGCGGGTCTGTGGGAGCGTGATGTAATCAATCTGCCAGGCCTCCCCATATTTATATTTTAGCCATCGTTCACTATACCCAAGGGGCTTGAACTGCTTGGCTTGCTTGATTGCAGCGCATGTTTCACACTCATGAATAACCTGTGCAATACTGTCCATAGTTAAGTCCACCCCTCGATCACGAGCCCATTTATACGTTGCATCCCTTCCTTGATGGCCTGAGGCATCATGGGCCCACCGAGCTATAAATAATTCACCCTTATGTTGCCAGTCCAAATCCACCTGAGCCACTTCAATCTTAGCAGCCTGATCTACTTGCTGGTTGTTTTGATGTTCTTCAGTGGCCCGACTCTTAGGTACATGAGCATCTACGTGACGAACTTTTACAACCAGGTTCTCTATCCGGGCAGCAATATCTTGCCACAATGCGGCAGCCCAGATTGGTTTGCCTCTGCGCTGCCAGTTGCTCTGCTTCCATTGCTGCAGCCACCCCCACAGGGCATTTGCCACCATCCATGAGTCAGTATAGAGATAAAGGACTGGCCACTTTTCTCTTTCAGCAATATCTAAAGCCAGCTGGATGGCTTTCACCTCTGCAAACTGACTCGACTCCCCTTCTCCTTCAGCAGTTTCTGCGACTTGTCGTATAGGACTCCATACAGCAGCTTTCCACCTCCGATGCTTTCCCACGAGACGACAGGACCCATCAGTGAACAGGGCATATTGCTTTTCATTTTCTGGCAATTTATTATACAGTGGGGCCTCTTCAGCACGTGTCACCTCCTCCTCTGGTGATATTCTAATGTTTTTTCCTTCTGGCCAGTCCATGATCACTTCCAGGATTCCTGGGCGACTGGGGTTTCCTATTCGAGCCCGTTGTGTGATCAATGCAACCCACTTACTCCATGTAGCATCAGTTGCATGATGTGTAGAGGGGACCCTCCCTTTGAACATCCAGCCCAACACCGGCAGTCGGGGTGCCAGCAGGAGCTGTGCTTCAGTACCAACCACTTCTGAAGCAGCTCGAACCCCTTCATATGCTGCCAGTATCTCTTTCTCAGTTGGAGTGTAGCGGGCTTCGGATCCTCTGTATCCCCGACTCCAAAACCCTAGGGGTCGACCTCGAGTCTCCCCTGGTGCTTTCTGCCAGAGGCTCCAGGTAGGGCCATTCTCCCCGGCTGCGGTGTAGAGCACATTTTTAATATCCTGCCCTGCCCGGACTGGCCCAAGGGCTACTGCATGAACTATCTCACGTTTAATTTGTTCAAAGGCTTGTTGTTGCTCAGGGCCCCATTTGAATTCGTTCTTCTTCCGGGTCACTTGATAGAGAGGGCTTACGATCTGGCTGTAATTTGGAATATGCATTCTCCAAAACCCCACAACGCCTAAGAAAGCTTGTGTTTCCTTTTTGCTAGTTGGTGGGGACATAGCTGTTATTTTGTTGATCACATCCATTGGGATCTGACGACGTCCATCTTGCCATTTTATTCCTAAAAACTGGATCTCCTGTGCAGGCCCCTTGACCTTACTCTGTTTTATGGCAAAACCAGCCTTCAGAAGGATTTGAACTATTTTCTTTCCCTTCTCAAAAACTTCTTCTGCTGTATTGCCCCACACAATGATGTCATCAATGTACTGCAGATGTTCTGGAGCTTCACCCTGTTCCAGTGCTATCTGGATCAGTCCATGGCAAATGGTGGGGCTGTGCTTCCACCCCTGGGGCAGTCGGTTCCAGGTGTACTGAACACCCCTCCAGGTAAAAGCAAACTGGGGTCTGCACTCTGCTGCCAAAGGGATGGAGAAAAATGCATTAGCAATATCAATTGTGGCATACCACTTAGCTGCCTTTGACTCC
Organism: Pelecanus crispus; assembly: GCF_030463565.1. Taxonomy (NCBI): domain Eukaryota; kingdom Metazoa; phylum Chordata; class Aves; order Pelecaniformes; family Pelecanidae; genus Pelecanus; species Pelecanus crispus. The sequence continues at coordinate 9,142,304 of NC_134655.1, read as the reverse complement.
AGTTCATATTGAAGTTCTAGCATGTCTGGCACGGCAGCACTCAGCGGCGGTGTAACTTCGTTCAGGCCACGATAGTCCACTGTTAGTCTCCACTCCCCATTAGACTTTCGCACTGGCCATATGGGACTGTTAAAGGGTGAGCGAGTCTTGCTGATCACTCCCTGGCTCTCCAGTCGACGAATCAGGTTATGGATGGGAATCAGGGAGTCTCGGTTGGTGCGATATTGCCGCCTGTGCACAGTTGTGGTAGCAATCGGCACCTGTTGTTCCTCAACCTTCAGCAACCCTACAATCGAAGGGTCCTCTGAGAGACCGGGCAAGGTGGACAACTGTTTAATTTCCTCTGTCTCCAAAGCAGCTATACCAAAAGCCCACCGGTACCCTTTTGGGTCCTTGAAATACCCTCTCCTGAGGTAGTCTATGCCAAGGATGCACGGAGCGTCTGGGCCAGTCACAATGGGGTGCTTTTGCCACTCATTCCCAGTTAGGCTCACTTCAGCTTCCAGTACAGTGAGCTGTTGGGATCCCCCTGTCACTCCAGAAATACAAATGGGTTCTGCCCCTCTATAGTTTGATGGCATTAGCGTGCACTGTGCACCAGTGTCCACTAGAGCCTTATACTCCTGTGGGTCTGACGTTCCAGGCCATCGAATCCACACAGTCCAGTAAACCCGGTTGTCCCTTTCCTCCACCTGGCTGGAGGCAGGGCCCCTCTAACACTGGTCACAGTATTCGTTGTTCACTTCCTGTAAATGTGAATCAAAAGTTCCCTGATCAAGGTCGGAAGTAAAATTAGCCCTCTTACTCTGTCTCGGGAACTGCTCACTGGAAACTGGAGCTGCAATTTTCCTGGGAGAACCGCCTTTTCTAATAGTTTTTCCTTGCAATTCACGCACCCGTGCCTCTAAGGTTGAGGTGGGTTTTCCATCCCACTTTCTCATGTCCTCTCCATAATCACGCAGGTAAAACCACAGGGTGCCCCGTGGTGTGTATCCTCTATATCCTCTCTCTTGAGCATAGGGACGTTGACTCCTAATGGCTGAGACACTGGTCCGTGCAGGTGGGGAGTAGGACAGATCCTCTCTGAGTTGTTGGAACTCTTGGCATATTTTTTCAGATAGTTTTTCCACAGCCGAGACACAGGCCCGTAGGGAGGAAGAGAGCTTTTCTTCGTAGTCCCGGAGTTGTCTAGCCACTTCATCCACCGTTGGTGCCTCGTCGTCTTTCCAGGCTAGTATTGCCAACGAGTTGGAATACGATGCTGGTGCGCTCCGTACCACCTTCCGCCACATGGATTGTGTGCACCTGACTTCATCTGGGTCTTTGGTTAACCGCTCATCATTCAGGTCACTGTAAATCACCTCCAGCACGCCTAATTCCCTCAGGTACTGGATACCTTTCTCTACGGTGGTCCATTTGCTTGGGCGGTATAAAACATCCTCCTTGAAGGGATACCTTTCCTTCACGCTTGACAGAAGTCGCCTCCAGAGGCTGAGCGGTTTTGCCCCTTTTCCAATTGCTTTGTCAATGCCCCCTTCCCTGGAAAGGGATCCCAGCTGCTTGGCTTCCCTACCCTCTAAATCCAGGCTACTGGCCCCGTTATCCCAGCATCGGAGCAGCCAGGTGATGATGTGCTCGCCTGGATGACGACCAAAATCTTTTCGCATATCTCGCAGCTCACTCAGGGATAGGGATCGGGTGGTCACCATCTCATTTATGGGTTCTTCCTCCTCTGGTTCTCGTGATGGCCCTGGTTCATCTTCATCCCTTACTAAACGAACTGATTTCCTCGTGTATTTTTTCTTCTGTATAGGGGCAACTGATACCGGCGCAGGTTGGTTCTCTGGTTTAGCCGCAGTGTCTGTCACTGGGGTTTGAGTAGCCGCAGTGCTCATGGCTGTGGCTGGAGTAGCCACAGTGCCTGGGGCAGGGGTTTGAGTAGCTGCAAGGCCTGTAGTGGGGGTTGGAGTAGCCGCAGGGCCTGTAGTGGGGGTTTGAGTAGCCACAGTGCTTGTTGTTTTGTCATCAGATCCAGAGACCTTCTCTTTCTTTTGAGGGTACTGATTAGCGTTGACCACGGCTCGATAGGCATGGGCCAGTCCCCAGCATGTTGCAATGATTTGTGTCTCTCTGGAGCTACCAGGGTGACAACATACTTCTTCCAAATACTTTACTAATTCTTCAGGATTCTGCACTTGTTCAGGGGTGAAGTTCCAAAACACTGGAGGTCCCCACTGCCCTAGGTACTTGCGCATACGATCCCACACACCCTGCCACTCATAACTATCCAGCCTTGGGGTAGATCTCTGGATGGTATTTTTAAACTGCTTACTGACCTTTATCAAAATGGAAACAACATTCCCAAGAATTATCAATAGAAGTATCTTAACTGCCCAGGGGTGTTCAAGATACAGGAAAGTTGTTGTAATGAAGGAGGAAACATCATAGAAGAAAGCAGCAAAGGTGCCATTCTGTATTTCCTCCACAACAAGCCTCTCAGAGTAAGAAGTATAATTGCTAACTCTCTCTATGAGGTAGTACCCGAAGTACAGTAGTGACTTCTGTATGAAACCCAAATACCAAAGAATGCTCAAGGTCAGGGTTTTGATAAGGAGCCTCCCAAGCAAAAGATCATGAATCACTGCAGAGCATAGCACACTACACAAACTGACAGCAAGCTTTAACGCGTGCTGCAAAAAAAAGAACATGGTGCAGATCAGAAGAACTAATATCGTGACCGGCAACTGTTAACAGACTCCTTAATACACTCTGATTAATCTGTTGTTATCTCAAGCCCCACGTTGGGCGCCAAAAAGGACTGTCGTGGTTTAGCCCCAGCCAGCAACTAAGCACCACGCAGCCGCTCGCTCACTCCCCCTACCCCGATGGGATGGGGGAGAGAGAATTGGAGGAGTAAGAGTGAGAAACACTCCTGGGTTGAGATAAGAACAGTTTAATAATTGAAATAAAGTAAAATAGTAATGCTAATAGTAACAGTATAATAATGATAATAATAATAATGATACACGAAGCAAGTGATGCACAATGCAATTGCTCACCACCCGCCGACCGATACCCAGACAGTTCCCGAGCAGCGATCGCTGTTCCCCGGCCAACCCCCCCCAGTTTATATACTGAGCATGACGTCATATGGTATGGAATAGCCCTTTGGTCAGTTTGGATCAACTATTCTGGCTGTGCCCCCTCCCAGTTTCTTGTGCGCCTGGCAGAGCATGGGAAGCTGAAAAAGTCCTTGACTAGCATAAGCAGTACTCAGCAACAACTACAAACATCAGTGTGTTATCAACATTCTTCTCCTACTAAATCCAAAACACAGCACTATGCCTGCTGTTAGGAAGAAAATTAACTCTATCCCAGCCGAAACCAGGACAATTTCAAAGCCAAACATTAAATATCAGCATGCCAGCAGCAAGGCACCCCCTTCAGAAATGAGCTTCCTTTAACTGATGGGTTACACTTCAAATTAAGCGAAGCAAAACAACAACCCAATGCGCGGTCTGCCTTCCCGAGCACCGCGTTGCAGCGGGACCAGGGAAGGACCAGCGCGGCTCCTGCCCGGCCGGGCTCAGCAGGTTGCCCTCCCCGGCTGGAGAAGGCCAGCGGTTAATACGTTGCTTTCCAGGCAAACAGGGGTGCGTTTGATGGTAGGTGTTACTAAAGCAGGCAAAGAAGCCGAAAAGATGCGGTTAGTGCTGTTGCTACATCAAAGCACTGGTGTGCCTCTGCGGTTTGCTCTGAGGAATCAGAAGCGAGGGGCACACGCTCAGAACCGGCTTCTCCAGGAACATCCCCCATCCCGCCTCTTGGCAAGCCCGGACTCTGCATCTCCCTGTGCAGACGATGAGGTAGCCCGTGTCCTCCACCACCCTCCCGCCAGCATCAGATCCCAAAGAACAAATTGCATCTATTAACATCTATTTGTTTTCTCCTCTTTAAAAGAAGGAACAACTGTGACTTACGTTGCTTGGTGCTGAGGTCATACAGGGCATCTTCTAGGCTGAAGTCACCTGGGACGTCCCCATGACCTGGAGACAAAGAATCAGCACTGGTTGTACTTGCTCCGCACAAAGTAAACCACCTTTAAATATGGCACGGCTAGGCTCATCTGCTCAAATTGCTTTAGTTTTTAGAGGGCTTTCTGCTTTTTTCTGAACCTGACCTATCATCAGTGATGAGGAAGACATCAGCCTTCTCCGAATGCTGTGACTGTTAAATTGCAGAGCAGTCATTTCTGGATTTTCCATTTGTCTGCCCTAATGGATGCGGTATAAAAACACATGCTATGCTTAAATTTGTCAAGGAGAGCCTACCAATTCATCTCGTGAGCTGCCACTCATCTGTGGCTGTGCTCACGATTGTACGTTTGCTAAACACCATGAAAACATTGGGACAGCGCAGACAAATTCAGGGAAAACCAAAAAAAGCCCTATGCGCCTCTTCTTCGCAAGTGCCTTCCAATATCAAAGGCTTCGTATGAAAATGCTGGTGCTGGCTGCTAAGCACAACTTAGCATTTCAGAGACTGCCTGCATCATTCTGCCTTGGTAACGCAAACCAGGACCAAACCCCCATCCCAGGGACACACCTGACAGGCAGATTTTTTTGTTAGAGATGCCTCACCACAACTCCAGGCACTTTATAATATCCTGGGGATAACTCGGCACTACTCTGTGCTCTCCTGCGATAGGGCCAGCTAATCCTTCCTTTCTCCGTCTTTTTTTTTGCATCGCGTTAATTACTGTTGACTTACCCTAGTTCTGAATGTATTTGTCTTGATAAATTCATGCTTTTACATCTCAGAGCATGCTGAGTAATTAATATCCTTTGGGTTTGCTAAGTACTGCAGCACTGCAAGAGAACATTAAAATGGCTTTCCTCTTATTCCTACTGCTAAATGGATTTAGCTATTGCCACCTGAGCTCCAGTGTGCTTCATGAATAAATTTAAAGCTTTACTGACAAGGACAATAACAACAGGAAGGCACCAGTCCGTCAGAAAGCAGGTATCAGCATTTCAGTGAAAAACTTCTACCCAGAGTGTTTACTAAGTACTGCAACACCTCCAGCCCAGGTTTCACTTACTCACACATCACATCTCGTTTCATTTGCCGTCTATTTAAATGTACACTCAGCAAACCTGAGGGTGATTTAAAGGCAGGGTCTACGGCTGGGAAGTTGCTACGGGCTTCCCTCCCCCGGCAAAGCGCTCGGCGTTAAGCTACGGCTGGGGACGTGTGTGTGTCATACATGTCCCAGCCCATGGCTGCGTTTCGCATCGAGATGAAGGATGCCAACGCTTCCCCTGCGAGCCCGGAGGAGCGGCCGGCAGCCGGCGATGCCCCATTGCAGGTGGAGCCCAGTTACCACCGCGTGAAGCCCGCAGAGCCAGGCATGCAGACGACCCCCTTGCTCAGCACAGCAGGGCTGCGCTTGGCACCCTCGCCTCCCCGCACGCCCCTCCGCTCTCTTGCCAAAATATTTGCCTCTTGGGCCTTATGGCTGGCAAAACATTGGCACCGTGAGACAGGCAATGCTCTCCCGCTCCGACAGCCCAGACGAAGCCGCAGGGTTATCAAGTGGTCTGTTTGTGCAAAGGAGCAAAAGAAGAATGAGGAGCACGCAGGACTCTCCACGGCACCGAAAAACCACCTGCCCAGCTCCAGCGCTTGCACGGGGTGCTGCCGAACCACGAGCACGTCCCTGCTGAGACCCCACAGGCTCATTACTGCTGTGGCCGACTGTCCCGGGCTTGCTACTCTGGCAATTTCATGCAGGCTCCATTTCCCAGCATGACTTTTTCCCCAGCCTTTACTGGATTTTCAGGAACCGGTGGCGCTCCGTCATTCTTGTCTTTCTATTTTAAACTGCGTCTAAAAAAGGGTGGAAGGGGAAAACCACAGCGTGCGTCTGGCAGGATGAGAAGCGCCACAAACCTGACGGGGGGAAACGCGCCGTCGCCACGTTTCATTTCAGTTCCCCCGCCTCCACGGTGGGCAGGGCGAGCTGGCAGGAGGGCTATGGCGGTGGCACCAAGACTGGCATCGGTATGCCAGGAGCCATCCCTTCCCTCTCCCCCGCTCCCTCTGCTCTCCGTGGTTAAGTAAATGTTAAGGGCACTGATGTGCTGCACGCCGAGCCGGCCCTTAGCGCATCCTCCCCGTGCTTCACCTTTGCTGTAGGAGCCCAAATACAAAGTGAGGGGGAGCGGGCGGCCGTGGGGGTGCACGCAGCTCGCCCGCTCTCCTGCTGAAGGGCTACGGGGTTGCTGGGGCTGCATGGAGATGCCCCCCGCCGGCGGGGCCATGGGCCCTGCAGAGAATGCAAGTGCCCCGAAAAATGGGGTCCCCCCTGCCTGGCTTTGGGGGGGCTCACCAGACCCGCCAGCTAAGCAGCAGCTACACTGCACTTACACCTCCCCGCGTTTGGTGACAGGTCCCCTTGGCATGTCTTGCCACAGGATGAGGAGGGTGCCTGTCCTGGTTTCGGCTGGGATAGAGTTAATTTTCTTCCTAGTAGCAGGCATAGTGCTGTGTTTTGGATTTAGTAGGAGAAGAATGTTGATAACACACTCATGGTTTAGTTGTTGCTCAGTACTGCTCATGCTAGTCAAGGACTTTTCAGCTTCCCATGCTCTGCCAGGTGCACAAGAAACTGGGAGGGGGCACAGCCAGGACAGTTGATCCAAACTGCCCAAAGGGCTATTCCATACCATATGGCGTCATGCTCAGTATAGAAACTGGGGGGGGTTGGCCGGGGAGCAGCGATCGCTGCTCGGGAACTGTCTGGGCATCGGTCGGCGGGTGGTGAGCAATTGCATTGTGCATCACTTGCTTTCTATATTAGTAGTATTTTATTGTTATTATTATCATTACTGTTTTACTTTATTTCAATTATTAAACTGTTCTTATCTCACCCCAGGAGTGTTTCTCACTCTTACTCCTCCGATTCTCTCCCCCATCCCATCGGGGCAGGGGGAGTGAGCGAGCGGCTGCGTGGTGCTTAGTTGCTGGGTGGGGCTAAACCACGACAGTACCGCTTCCAAAATCACCCTCCAGAGAGCCAGGTGGCACACCAGCGGGGCCGAGGGGGGGAAAGGTGCTCCAGGCCCTCCACCCTCGTGGGGCCGATGTAAACCAGCAACCGCTAATGTGTCCTGGGCTGCAGCTGCATCCTGGGGGAATCCCCCCCACCGGGGAGAGGCGTGCCCGCAGCCCGCGCGAAGGTTAGGACAAGTATCGATGCACTGAATCACTGGGTAAAGCCTTCCCTAGGAGCTTCGGCGCTTGGCACAGCCCATTTCCCAGGGCTTTCCCAGTGCTGCCCACAGCAAACCGAGATCCTTTTCCAGGGCAATTTAAACCCAGGAATCCCCTAGGCATTGGCAAGGATTACTAATAGATTGCCAGTTAATTGAAGCTGACAACATCTTTATTTCATGCAAAGGGTGTTATAGAGACGTATTACACCTTTTATGGATCAATAACCGAGCGCTGCCGTCAAGGCACGCAAACTTGCCCGCTCACTCCGACAGAGAAGAGCTGAATGCTCTCCTCCTTATTCTTTTATTCCGTTATTAAGTGGTAACAAACCCAGCACTTCACAGCCAGACGCTTAAAACCCAACCAGCACTTGGTACGCACGTTTAGCTTGCAAACGCAGGTTTTTGGGAGGCAGCGCTGCTGCTCCCTGCGCCGTCTCCATGCAAATCCCTTTGCTCCTGGGGCCCCGGTCCCGCTCTGCGATCGCTGGAGGAGTGGGTCTCCCGGGCTCCCAAAGCCCATCCTCTGATGGGAACCCAAGCACAGCACAGAGTATCTTTATATTAAGGGTTTAGACTCTCCGGGAGAAGCTGGGGCACGGTCCTACATACCACAGCTCACAAGCAGCCCGCTGCTGAGTTGCAGAGGTGTTTTTCCGCAATGCACGCTCAGCGGTCGAGGTCCGGCACACCCTGAGGTTTCAGCTCCCCCGCAGGACGTCCCCACGCTGCCTGCAGCCTGTTGCAGGACTGTACAACCGCTGACACACCGTCATCCTCCGCTGGTTGCCCGGTGTCAGGGAGCAGTACGGGACCTTTGCCGGGGTTGATGACTAGACTGGTTTGGGGGGGTTTTCCCCACCCGGTACTGGGTCCTCGGCAGGACTCTTGCCTCTGGCTGCCAGGAGCAAACGCACGTCCCCCGGGGCAGCCGGGAGGCGAAGCGAGCCCCGCGCGCCGGCTGGCCAAGGAGCGGTTGCACACCGGCGCTTCACGGCACCGGAGCATCCGCGGGACCGCAGGTCTATGGCGGAGGGGAAAACAAACAAGCCATGTTTTCCATATTTTTCTTTAATATGGCAATAAAAAGCAACTGAGCTGGGACATCTCGTGGTACCTAACACAAATCCCCCAACGTCAGAGCGGGGAGGTGGGGGGACCCCAAGGATGCAGCTGCGCCGGGCGGAGGCTGTAAACCAGAGGTGAGAGCTACGGCCGAGCCAGCACCGCAGGCTCCCCCGCCTCTCGCCGAGGACCCTCGCCTTGGCGGGGGTATTTTTAATCAGAGCTCACTACTCTTTGAAGGTAGAAGGGTTTTGTACCTTAATGTATTCGCTCCTCATTATTTTCTGTAGCAGGCAGCTCAGACGCGCAATTGTACTCGTCAGCTTTTTAGTTTTTACAATTATATATATATTCTAATTAAGCCCCACTGTTTGACAAAGCTTGAATTACAGTATCATAATTCACACTCAGTATATTGCTAGGCCGTCTGCAGCTCTCAGTGAGGTGTATTCCATTTTTAGCGCCAGCCCACGGATCTCTTTGTGCAATATATATGTGTTTAGCTTCCCTGGGAATTGAGAGCCCGCGACGGTACGAGATTGACAGCCCGGGAGATTACGGGAGAATGCAAAGCAGGTACAAGGGCAGCGGAAAGTAATTCAAACGGCCTGACTTTTATGCATCTACCTTAGGAGCGACGCGGCAGACAGCGGCTGGGAGAACAGGAGGAAAGCACGTGCCAAGGTAACCGAAAGCACCAGGGTCTCCCCAGCGACCAACCTCATCTTTTTGGCTCTGAGTTACGGTGTTGGCACATGGAGGTGGCTCCCTGTGCAGGGCACCCCACGGCTGCGCCGGCACCTCTGGGCTGGGCGCTGGGGATGGAGGGGTTTTGGGTGCTGGGCAATGTCACGCTGCTGGCGCTGGACTGCATCCTCACAGCGGCGGTTCCCGCTGTCTCAGCAAAGATACAGCCCCAAAGGTCTGCGGGGAGCAAATGGCTGCTCCTCCACGGGTGCGGGTCTGCTCTGCAGCAGCTGGGGTGCCTCCAGCAGCCCTGGGGCTCTCCAGGGACCTCTCCTGGAGCAGGCGACGGCCACGGCCGCCGGCCAGAGCAGTGATCCTGGTCAGCACAGACCAGAGCTTCAGACTCGCCCACGCTCTCCACCACCACTGCCTGGGCACCGGACTCAGCCGCCCACCAAACACGTGGGAAATTTACTTGGACGTGCCAAGTTGCTTGCAAATCTGAAATTCTTGCTGACTACTAAGACCAAAGCACAGCTCTACGGGTGTAGGGAGAGCAGAGCTCCTCGGAGCTGGGGCATTGCAGATGGTCTCTGGGAGCAGCACGGGCGGGCCAGGTGGGCAAGGACAGCTTCATTGCAGCTGCGCTTCTCTCCAGAGACACGGCCAGGCTGTCTCCTGAACACAGACCTCCTCCTGAAGTTAGTTCCGCCTTGAAAAGCAGACTCTGAGCTTCCTCCAGCTCCTCGGTCGCTGCCAGGGAAGACAGACTGCCCAGGGACATGCCCCTGCACAAACATCCCCGTCGGCAGCCCACCGGGGCGAGGGGAGGCAGGGCTCTGCTGGGAAGCAAAGTGGGGGAGAAACTCAGCCCCCCGCACCCACCACGGCAGCGGGACCGACGGCTGATGCCAGGCGTCCATCGCCCCGGTCTGGGGCACGGCCGGCTGAGAGCGGTGGGACACGGCCCCCCCGGCTGGGATGGCCCTGCTCCTCGCGGGGGACGAGGTAACGCTGCCGTCCTCATTCTCCATTCCCAGTGAAACATTTTGATTTCCAGAAGTACTAATCAAAATCACTCTTGATTATGGCAAAAACAACCTCTGCTGAATTTTTTTTTTAATGCAATTAACAAGGGTATATGGTAATTCCAAGCAATCTTGCTCTTGAGATTAAAGGAAAGCCTGCCAGGAAGCACATGAATAAAGCTTTAAGATGAGAATTTGCATAATGAAGACTTTCTCTTTGTGGAGGCACTAATGGTGGTTATGTTTGAAACCTATTAACGGAAATGCCTAAAAGCCTCCGCTAAAGCCAGCGCGCTGCCGCCGTGACCCGCGCAGGCTCCGCCGCCCCCGCTGCCCTCCGCGCTGCCGGGTCCCGCCGGGAACCTCAGCTCCACACCCTCCAGCTCTTCCCTCTCCCGAGCAGCGGGATGAGCCGGGACGGGCACGCTGGATGGGGCAGGACGGGCAGCGCGGCCCCCAGCACGAGTGCTGCTGCCTGCGGCTCAAGGCAACCCACCTCGTCTGGGTTTTTAAGCCACAGGATAATTCTGTGTTTCTGTGCGCTGGGGCAGCCGAAGGAGAAGCAGAAGTCTGTTGCAGTTTGATTTCAAGGCTTACTAGGAATAATGTAAATTATTCGGCGGCAGCACCCAATATGTTCGGCACCCAGCAAAAGAGTGATGAAGGCGGCGAGGAAAACGCGACCAGCAAAACCAGCCTGCATCTGGTGGGCTCCAGGCTCCTTCTCAGCAGACACAGCACCGCGATGTGGGGCCGGGCCAGGAAGGCCACCGTCCCGGTGAGCGGAGAAGGCAAGCCCTCGCCGGGAGCTGCCGCGCCAGGTGCTGAACGCTCGAGGGACGGCTGCGCCCATCCGCCCTGTGCCGTGAGACGTGCCCGGCTTCGGCTTTGCCACTTTGGCTGCCCGAAGGTCCGAACGCATCTTCTCCCCACCTCGGGTGGAAGGACAGACCTCCAGGTTGCTCCCAAAGCACCCCAAGGAGCAGCGCTGCCCCGCACACCCCGCGGTGTCCCACAGCCCTGGGAAGCAGCCAGCGGCTCAGCCTCTGCCACCACACCGGGAGCTGCCGGCAGGTCACTCTGCAGAGATTAGACAAAAAACACATAGGGGAGGAGTTTCTCATCTGCTGCCATCTCGTGCAGCCTTTCTCACTCCTCCGCAGCAAGATTTAAAGCCCTGGGGGGAAGCGCCCTCGTCTCCTCTTTCCCAACAGCCGCACCTGGTAACCGGCTCGCAGAGAGCCCGCGGTATTTACCAGCTGCATGGCGGCTGCAAGGAAACCTCAAAAGCTGAGGGCGGAGGACAGGTGCTGGCCTCTTCTTCCTGAATTTTGGCATGCGAGAAGAGCCCCTGCTCCAGACTTGTCTGCAGGAGGATGAGCTTTGCCACCAGGCTGCTCTTCCCCCAGTGCTGCCCTTCTTGGAGCAATGGCAGCTCCCACCACCAAACCCACCCAGCCTCTATCGCCAAACCCACCCAGCCTCCATCGCCAAACCCACCCAGCCTCCATCGCCAAACCCACCCAGCCTCCATCGCCAAACCCACCCAGCCTCCATCACCAAACTCACCAGCCTCCATCACCAAACCCACCCAGCCTCCATTACCAAACCCACCCAGCCTCCATCACCAAACCCACCCAGCCTCCATCACCAAACTCACCAGCCTCCATCGCCAAACCCACCCAGCCTCTATCGCCAAACCCACCCAGCCTCCATCACCAAACCCACCCAGCCTCCATCACCAAACTCACCAGCCTCCATCACCAAACCCACCCAGCCTCCACCGCCACCCAGCCTCCACCACCAAACCCACCCAGCCTCCATTGCCAAACCCACCCAGCCTCCACAACCACCCAGCTGGCTCCCGAAGGGACAGAAAGAACTGTCAAATCCAGGGGCATTTCTTCATGCTAAACTCTCATCCCAACATTCTCCTTCTTCCCAACGTTTCTCTTTCACCTGCTCCCAGTCTCACCAACACAAACCGGTGACGATTACTGTACTTCTGCATTTTATTATGTGGCAAAGGAGTCTTTCTCCACATGCTTGGGGACCGAGATGCAAAGGGGCAAATTTGCTGTCGGAGGGAAACAAAGCGTTCCCACACGTTTCACTGCTCCGCCGGCGTCGGTGTCGGCGCGTCGCTGTGTTAAAGCTGCGAGCGGGAGCGGGCTGCAAGCGCCAGCTGGCCCTGAGACGCCGCGGCTCTGCTAGAGACGGGCTAATCCTGGGGGTGACGTACCGAGTGCCTGTGGGCAGCCACACAACTTCTGTTTTGGGCGGGGGCCAGCCCAGGGCCACGCGCAAGGTTGGCGGCGGGGAGCAAGGGGCCCACACCGTGCGTCGCGTCGCATCGGCCGCTGCCACGCAACGTGACAGAAGTCGGTGTAACAGCAGCGAGGCCGTGCAGGAGCCCTGGTGCCTGGGGGACCGTCCTGGCCCTGCATGAAAATCAAAAGAAATGAAAAGTGTCTGGCCCCCAGGAGGCTGCACGGCCTCAGGCTGGGCTGGAGCCCTCAGCTCTGCGGGAGCCCAGCAGCTCCCCGACCCACTCATGCACCCCAGGCTCCCCAAAAGCACCGGCCAGAGCAGTACCCCCCACCACGGACAGGCGAACACCTCCGGGTGCCAGCAGCAACCCTCGACGGCTCAGAGTGAAAAGCAAAGCCCCGTCAAGGGCAGTGCTACCGGAGCTAGGAAAGGCTTCGCATCGGGGTTTCCCACGGGGTGCCCCAGACCCACAGCCGCTGACCGGGTCTGCCCCATCTCTCAGCATCGTCCTCTTCCTGACCCCACATGAAACAAACATTTCACCAGGTCTTCACCCGGAGTAATGGATTTAAACTAAAGAAGAATAGATTTAGACTGGATATAAGGAAGAAACTTTTTACAGTGAGGGTGGTGAAGCAGTGGCACGGGTTGCCCAGAGAGGTGGTAGATGCCCCATCCCTGGAAACATCCCAGGTCAGGTTGGACGGGGCTCGGAGCACCCTGATCTGGTTCAAGCTGTCCCTGCTTATTGCCAGCGGGGGGAGGACACGGGGGGAAGGGGGGGGGGTGCGGATTGGACTAGATGACCTCTAAAGGTCCCTTCCAACCCAAAGCGTTCTATGATTCTTCCACCCCAGCACGGTCAGAAAGCAGGTAGCCCTGTTCTGGCAATGCAAGATGCCAATCAAAACACTTTTCTTCAGTGTCAGCACTCCAAGCTTTCAAGATTTCCAAGGCTCCCTGACATCTCTGCACATAGAGCGGTGATGTTTTTCTAAGCAACTTTAATAAGATAATCGTTCTTTGAGGTTTGTGTCAAAGAGGTCTCTGCTGCATTGCCAAAACCTGCTTTCAATTAGTCCCAGATCAATTGCATCAGGAGCAAAAGGCTGGAAGGTTTTGAGCACCAGTATTTAAGGCTCCTCCCTTTCTGGGGAGTGCCTGAGCCCAGCTGTACCTGTGATGAGGATGGGAAGATGCTCAGCTGTCTGTGCCTGGGTTGGGTACAGGGACGTTGCGGCCAAGGGCTAATGATGGCAGGGGGAGCTGAGCCTGTCCCAGCCCTCCCAGGAGCTCTGCTGCTGAGCCTGGAAAGCAAATCTCTGACCCTCCCTGGGACTCTGGGAAAACACCCCAGGTAACTCTCAGTAATTCAAAGGTGCATCTGATGGGAAAGGGAGCTGTTTCTTCTTTTCACTCTCTTGCTGTTTGTTTTTGTTTGGCTGGGTTTTTTTAAGGAAGAACAATTTGTTATACCTAAAGGGGGAAAGGATGTGGATGGCATATTTTTTTATTCCCAGACCCCAAACACTTTGCATGTGGCAGAGGGGAAATTAGCACTGGCCCCACTGCACAGGTTAGGGAATGGTTCGAGGTGATTTTCTCAGGTCATGGAAGAACCAACAGTGTCATCCAGGACTCGGGTTTGTCCCCCTCCAGATGCTGTGTGCAGGGGTCTGCTGGGGAACTGGGTTACTGCTCCTGCAGCAAGGGCAGGGGAGACGTGGGTGCTGCAGCCCTGCTCCCAAGCAGGCACCAGCCTGGCTCCCCCGCAGCGGAGGGCGGATGGCCATGGCCCGGTGTGGTGAGGTCAGGGAAAGGCAGGCTGGCAGCAGGAGGCAGGGTCTGAGCTAAAACCACTTTGGGCGCAGCCGTGGCACCAGGCGTGTGTCCAGGCGCGCTGCCCCTGGCCTTCGCCCAGCCTCACCAGGCGTAGGGTGGGAAACACGGACCCCAACTCACTCGGGTCATGATCCCTAGCGATGGTCAGAAAACACAGCAAGTTCCTCTTCCTCCTATGACTGTGGGTGCAGGGCTGAAAACTGGAGTGCTTTAATGTTTTCCTGCATGCTGTCCACCCAGAAATGTTATGAGGTACGTTTGCATTAGCCACTTGATTTCTGCCTACACGTTAAGCAATGACTACGATTTGCCTAGGGCCAAAGATGCCTGTTTATCAATCAGACAACAAATTGTGGCATGAAAGCATTTTGTTCCTAACCCAGCGCAGAATAACTGATGACAAAGCCAGTGATGCAGGAGCCCAAAGAAAACCGAAGCAGGAGATTAAATGCTTATCACCTGATTCCTGATGGAAAGAGATTGCTCTCATCAGATAAAGATCAAGAGAAGATGCTGTAGTTAAAAGTAGGTAAATAGGGAATTACATGGTAAAAATGCTGGTTCATCACTTGGGATGTGCTGCTCCTGTCGTACTGTGCTATTTAAAATCGGAAGCAGAGCGGCAGTGGAAATGAAGACTTGGGCGATGCTGACAGATGGAGCGAGGCCCTGGCAGAGCGTGGGGAGTTACAGCCCTCTCGTCTGGCTGAAGGCATTTATTTGTCTGACCCTGTCACCACAGCCTGCAATGCAGGGCTCCTGCCTGGCCGCTGCTGCGACGCAGCGCCTGCAACAGCCTGCTTGCCTTTCCACGGCACCTCACCGTGCAAATATTGGGTATTCGGATTGGGGTGGGGAGTTGTTTAGGATCCAGCCTCTGCTGCTCGCTGTCTGCACCCTCCTCGCATCGGGCGAGCCGGAACGCGCAGGGCTCGCCCGGCCGTGCTCCCGCTCCCCGCTGCTTTGGGCGAGGCGGCTCTGCCGCTCCCGGAGCATCGCAGGCCCAGGCGGTGCTGCCAAGGGACCGCTCCGTCCTGCTGCAGAAAGGGTCTTCCGGCATGGAGAGACAAGAGGTTGGGGGGCTGCACCCCCCCAAGCAGGAAGCAGCAGCAGAGATCTGCTGGAGGTCATTTTGAGCCAGTGGTGCAGGAACAGGCAGTGATTTTTTTTTTTTAACCACCGGCTGTAGCCAGCTGGGCCAGGCCACCCCCACCCAGCCTGGCAGCTGCAAGACCACCCCTCTTGGCTCGCCCATGGCAAGGGAAGCCGCTGGTCGAGCCTGCGGTGGGAAGCCATGCCACATCCCTCAGCCTTTTGCCCCGCTCATTTTCCATAAGGTGGGTTTGGCTCCTTGCTTTCACAGAGGAGTTTGGAGAAGTCCCCTGGGAAGCGGAGTTCGGGGTGTGCGTCCACTCCCTGCTGCTTCCCGTGCCCAGCACAGGCTGCGTCTGCGACTGGGGAGGCAAAGCCAGCTGTACCCAGAGCCTGCCTCCCGCAACTGGCTGCGAGCACCCACTGTGCTCCCGTCACCTCCCAAATGCGCTACTAGGATGCAAAAGCAGGGTCCTGTTATGCAGGTGGGAAAGGTCTGCTGAAAGACTTCTGCCAGGGGAAAAGAATGTTCCTATTAAGTCAATGACAACTTATCAGGACATACTCTGGAAGTTCTTGTCACAGAATTTCATGTTTGGTTTTTTTAAAAATTATTTCATGACTGTGTAATTTAAAATGTCATTTTTTTAAGTCATGAAATACAGCTGTTTAATCCTGAGATAAAACACTTCTCTAGATGAAGGAGGTGTACAGCTGCCTGGTTTTGCCTCCCATCACCAGGGGAACAGGTGCCTTATAACCAGAGCACTGCTTGCTACTGATGTGGCATGAAATAATTTAAGCATTAAAATAGGAGCTCACCGAGTTCAAAGAGAAATCCACCGACAGGTCTCTTGCTCTCTCTGACCCTACTTGTGGAGGAAATAGCACCAACATTTACAAAACCAACGGTTTGTAAACTGTCATTCTGATTCAAATGTTACGGCTCTGAGATTTCCTCTGCAAAAGTCTCTAAATCATTCACTCAGTTAAGACCATCATTATGAAAGAGAAAGAAGGAATATACCTTTTATCCAAACATATGCTATAACCTCACTGAAAAATGCTCTATTTTCTGCATGAGGCCAAAGACACGGACTGGGATCTGCGTGCATCTTTAAAAACACACAGAGGCTCAAAGCTCAGCGCCGTCCTATGGATTTTTGGAAATAACGAATTCTGCTTTCCTGACAAATAATTACACACAAACTGCATGGCATCCGCTCAGTGTCTCTGACAGTGCGTGAGACAGTCTGTCACCAGCAGCAGTAGCTGATGCTGGGCGAGCAAGGCTGGGCTGAGCACCCGCCCCAGCTGAAGCCCTGGGTTAGAAACCAGCCTGGCTCTGGGTCAGAAAGCAGGGCTTTGCCCGGCGGGGCAGGGGATGCTCATGGCAGGCTTGCACCAGCTGGAAGCATCGCCCTGGGTGGTTTGGCTTTGGGGGGCTGCAACCTCTTCAGCCCAGCGCTGCGTTGGCATCGGGTTGTGTGGGGATTTCTCTGGCCAAAAGAACTTTCAGGGTGGGAAAATGTGCTGGGCAAGGGGGACGTTTCACCAGTCCTTGGTCTTTCTACCTTTTCACGGCGCGAGAGTGTACCTCGGGGTACGCTCAGGCTCTGTAGTAAAAGTTATGCAAATCTCCGAGAGGAATGCAATGTACCAGATGGCAGGATGGGATCTGGGAAGTTTTTACTCCAAATGAGGTAGACAGGGTCTGGCATTAGCTTCACTCAGATCATATTGTCTGGAAAGATGACCCAAGTCCTGCAGTAGCAGGGGCACCTGAATGGAGGTGGCTGGCCATCGCAGAGCCGCGTGCTCCACCAAGCTGCTTGCTTTCATCCCATATAGGTCATATAGAGATCTGCTACAGAGATAGAGACTTTTCCCTAAGCTTCTACCCCTAAAAACACATGTTTGTCAGCAGACAACGCTTTATGGTCACAGATTAATGTGCTGTTCAAAATCTTATCACATACCTAAAGTCCCTTCTGCAGCACATGCAACTCCTTTGTCACCCACAGCTGGGGCTGGAATCCTCTCCTGCTTGTTCAGCTTTTGCCTCCTACCCTCCTGGAGCCTGCACTGCGGCTACCCCTAAGCACCCAACGAGGAGCGCAACCTTCTGAAGCAGGATTTCACTAAGATTCCTCCAACTTTGACAATTCCTTTCTACCCAGATTTCTTTGTGCATGGGCAAAGAGAGCGTTTCAGAGAGCAAGCAAAATGCCGAGCAATTCTCTTTTTCCCAGCACCTTCTTTGCTGGAGAAAACCCGTGCCAGCCTGCGGAGTCTTCCAACAGCAGAGTGATGCTGTCTGCAGCGTTCCTCCTCCCTGTCTGAACCACCACCTCCAAAATCTTGCCAATGCCTCTGGTTTTGCTTTCTTTGGCTTTTCTACACGTATATGCTGTGCCAGCACTGAATCCCTACAGCAGACCTGGCCCACTGCTTCCCTGAAGATGCTGCTCATGCGGTTGGGTGTCTCAGGGAAGAGGAGCTTGCACTCAGCATCAGCTTTCTGCCTGTGGCCCCGGTAGTCCTACCGCGATAATCTTCTGTGCTTCCTAGACAAGGTTGGAAAGCAATGAAAAAGGATTTTGGAGTGACAAGATGCCAGTTTCATAAATATGTATTAGCATTAACTTTATCCATATCGCACCAGTAGACTGAGCTTCAGAAAATCAAAACCAAACCTGACCCTGCGCGGCTCCACTGAAATTCCTGCAAGCGTACAGAAAGCATTCGCCTCTTGCTTTGCGACAGCTAACGGGCTTGCATTGGGGGTCTCTGTTTTCTCCTCAAAAGCGTCGTTCGCTCAGCAAACACGTTCTTGTGCTCGCATTCCAAATCACAGCTAGTGATCCAGCATCTGGATCCCCAACTTTGAAGTTTCCTTTTCAAAAGAAGTCCTTTCATGTTCTGCATTTTGATATGCCACATTCGTCGTCTTCCGTTTTCTTCTATTCAAGTTCTTCCACCAGTTGTGAATTATGTAAGTCAATCAGATTACAAAGGAATTATTGCAAAGATTCTCTCTTTGCCATCGGTGTTATGCAGTTTATTAAACATATGTTTTGTTATTAGAGTGGCTTCAGAAGCACTGTCTAATAAAACCCCAGTTTTTCCTTTAGTTAATTGTAAAGTCAATGCCTTAAACCTCCAGGAGATATTTTTCCAAGGAGAAACAAATTTGTTTTTAAACCGAGCAGTCCTGAAAGTTTATTCTAGTCAACACTGGAGATCAATAGACTCTTCTGTTTTATGTGCTTTAAGGGATGAAATGGTTGCAACAGATGTAAGGAAAAAATTACATTTTTGCAGAGGGAAAAAAACCCCAAGAGTTAAAAGGCTGTTTCCAAGAACAGATATCACTAGGCTGGTAGAAGAAAAAGTTCCAAAATATAAGCAGAAGTATGGAAATTAATTATTTCCAAAGCTATGTACATAAATATCTGTGCACGGCATGTTTAATTAACGCGTATTTGTTCAAAGATTAGAGATAATTTGTAAGAAAACCAATTTAGCTTCTCCTTCTTTGTCATATGTGCTAAAGACACTATCAAAGTAAAAATTATTCTTTAAATGTATTACTTTGACTTGCTGCTGATACCTTGTAAATTTAATAACATAATAATGTATTCTAAACAAGTTTTTTAGCACAGGTAAATGCTTTACACAATGCTGCTATCTACTTCAGTTTCCACAGCAGTGCCAAACCAAGGCTTTTGCTTCTACTCCAGATAATTCCCCCCCGCAACTCTCCCGGCACAACCGTGATGAGCGACCCTGGCAAGCGACGGGCGCAGAGCCGGCAGGTCACCCGGCACCGGCACCCTCTCTTCTGCCAGCTGCGTCCACCGCTGCCTGCCGCAAAGTGGAGCCCGGACACCTGGAAAAACATCTGGAAAAGAGCTGGCTCCTTTCTGCTTTCTCTGCGCTCTCGGTTGGGCACCGTTGTGCAGAGACTGTGCAGAGGAGCCGCCTGCAGTGACTGCAGCCATCTGTGCAACAGTTATAAATAGCTAATTATACTGTCTAATATTACTTTCACATTTAAGTAATTATTGTAATTGCTGGTGGGATATTGTAGTCACACTTGAGAGGAGAGGTGATCTGTGAGACGCTGCCTATTAAGACACGGGATGACAACATGAAGAGTCGCCCGTCGCTGCTGATATTGCAACTTTGGAGGGCATGCCCAACTATTCTTATAGCCTGTTTGTAATCACGAAGTTTTTCTTCAAGCTTTTCTTACACAACGTAAAGCAGAAAATCTGGACGTGCCCCTTCTGCCTGGCCTACAAGAGGTAACCTTGCGCTCCCTGCAAGAACACTGACCTCATACGTCAAATTTGCCGTCTGTCCATGAAAACTCATCAGTGCATTTCTGTACTGGATAACCACAAAAGCGAGGACAGAAGAGGGGAAAAAAATGACTGTGGAAAGTTCCTTGTTTGACTGTTTTCCTTATTTTGCACAAACATCTGGCTAACCCTGGATGACTCAAACATAACTACTTTCTGGAAAAGCCACAGATCTGTGCATTTAAAACATCATGCAACGCGCTAGCATAGGGAACGCTCGCCTCTGCCTGCTGCTCCAGCTGCAGCAAAAAGGTTTTACCGGGCGTTTGGTTTTCTCCACCACCTCAAAATACGGTAATGCTTCTGCCCCCCGCACTGCACCGTGGGAATACCCTGGAGTTTAGCAGCACTGGAAAACGGCTCAGTGCCCTACGAGCAATTCCTATTTCCAGTATGGCACCTGCGGCCAGACGGGCGGTGAGGGCGGAGGGAGCACGGCAGCTCGGATGCGCAGACGGACGCGGCACGGCTGTGTCCGATAGCCCACCGGGCACTGCAGCGCACAGTCACATGTGACGGGAAACGCAGTGGGATCTGACCAAAGAGAAACCCAAAACCTATCATATTTTTTCAGTTAAAAAGCGGGGGTTTGATCCTGCTTTACTAGACAGCCACAGCCAAGATGCACATTATTCTTGTGTCAGTGGTGGATCCGGACATCAGCTGCAGGAATCACACCAAGTACCAATTTTGTTGTCTAGTTTGCTATCCTTGATTCTTGGTAATTTGTAAACCTCCGAGCTTGCAAGAGACTGGGCTGTCTGCGACCCGCTGCCGGCAACGCTGGAAAGACTGTTTCGGAACAAGAAGCCAAAAAAAAGCTGGTGAATAGCGGCAATGAAGGCATTTGATTTCTCTTGCTGCTGTACTGAGGAGCTGGGGTAGAAAGCCCTGCCTCGGAAACCCGCTTCCTTCCCACCACCTGGTATTTTCCTGTGGACATGGGATGACAGCGGGGAGGCTGCCCTGGTACCCGAAAAGCCAGTTCAGCACTCAGGTGGGGAAGGGCTCCCTGAGCCTTCTTCCAGGTGCTGCAAAGCTGCTCCAAAACGTTTGGGAGAGAGCCAGAGGGAGGAGCAGGCACGCACCCGTGGGTCCGGAGAGCCACCAGCGAAATACCGAAGCACCACAGGAGGAACCGGAGGCCACGCGGAAAGGCTGAAGCCGCGCACCAGCACCTCGTCTCTCTGCGCCCGGTGTCGGCAGGGCTCTGCACAGAAGAGGTTGCAAGTGCAGAGCCCGCTTACCTTTATATAGTTATTTCCGCAGAGAAGCAATTTAAAGCAGCCCAGACAGGAGCTGAACATAATGTTGTTCAGTTACCTGTGAAGCCTCACGCTGGCAGGAATGATTTATGACCGTTTCAGTGAAATTCACTTTGATACAAACACAGCCAAGGATATTGAAGAGCTGGACCCAGTGCTCCGAAATGAAACAGAACAGCATTTTTCTTTGCCCACATTGCAAACAATACAGAATGCAAATAGCTTTACTGCTGACTATTCAGATTTTTTTTTTTTTTAATCTAAAATCAGGACTTTGTGCACAGTCTCAGCTCAGCCTGTCAAACCGATATCCACCAATTGAAAATATAGCCACTAAACTGGTGAGCATAAGCAACTCTGTACCATGCTGTTACCCTTCCAGGTGCACGAGCAGGTAAGTACCTAATGCAAACAGAGACTAATTCCAGGCTGACTCATGGTAAACCTAATCTCTTCCAACAGCAAAAGCTGCTGGCGCCCCGTTCACTCTTCATTTTGATGCTAATAACCTCCAACCAATCTGCGTTTGATGGGTGCCTCCTAGCTAATAGCAGATTTTTTTTAGAAAAACTTTCCCAAGGCCTTTTACATAATTGCTGTCCTTTTTCCCTGTACCTCTAAGAGGACTTTTTTTCTATTCAAAGAAACAAACAGCTTTTTAAGAGTGTTGTGTTTTTGTTTTTTTTTTTAAAGGAAACAAAGAGTGAGTTGTAGAAAGCTTTGCATTAATTTTAATGCCCCCCCCCCCCAGCATGATTTTTTCCCTTATCTTCCTAGTCACTGTCCAGCTGGGATTGATTTCTGGGTTAGACTAGTCTGATCTGCAGAAACAGCAGCGGGACTAAAAAAAGAGCGAGAACACAACCAGCAGCCCGAGAAATTTGGGTCACACAGAGAATCCGCTCATCCAACAGCTCCGTCAGCAGGGAGACAAAACCAAACTCCTTTCACGACGACTCCCCGAGTCCCTCTGTTTTGGATTATCTGAGACGCAGGCTGCTACGGGGCTTTATACCTGCAGCACGGCGGGCTCTGCTTGCACATCGCTGTGACAGCTCCTCACCGAGAGGCAGGCGCTGCGTTCCGAGATGCTTTAATCACCGGTACCGTCATCTCATGACAGCTGTAGAGCCGTCCTATCCGTCAGATACCTGTGCGGGAGCATCCCCCGCCGCCGGGCGGGGGGAGAAGGGACGGGCGCTGGCGGGGGACGGTAAGAGCCCAGCCGCGGGGGGCTCGGGGGGACGAGGGGGTGGCCGGGGCATGGCTTGGGCTAGCCGGGCCCCGGTGGCCGGGCTGGCGTCCCGCCAGCCGCTGCGGTGCCGGTGTGCGCTGCGCAGGGCGGGGCCCCGGGGGTGCAGCCGCCCCCAGGGGCGATCCCCTGGGGCCCTGCATCCTCCTGGGGCCCCGGCTAGGGACCCTCCTCGGGGTGCACCTCGGCCCCGTGAGCCCCCCACACACCCCCCCCCCGGGGAAAGCCGCACGCTGCCGGGGGCCGCACCCCCCTCCCCCGGGGAGCCCCCCAAAGGAGGGGCGGGGGCCGCACTCCCCCCGGGAGCCCCCCCAAAGGAGGGGCGGGGGCCGCACCCCCCCCGGGAGCCCCCCCAAAGGAGGGGCGGGGGCCGCACCCCCCACCCCGGGGAGCCCCCCCAAAGGAGGGGCGGGGGCCGCACCCCCCCCCGGGAGCCCCCCAAAGGAGGGGAGGGGGCCGCACCCCCCCCGGGGAGCCCCCCAAAGGAGGGGCGGGGGCTGCACCCCCCACCCCGGGGAGCCCCCCCAAAGGAGGGGCGGGGGCCGCACCCCCCACCCCGGGGAGCCCCCCAAAGGAGGGGAGGGGGCCGCACCCCCCGCGCCGTTTCCCCCGGGGGCGCATCCTGCGGGGTGGCCCCGGCCGGACGGGGAGGGGGCTTCCGCCGTGCCTGGGCCGGGCCCGGCGCCGCGATCATGCGCAAACGGCGCCGCGCCCCCCGCCGCGCCCCGCGGGACCCCCCCCCGCTTCCCCGGGCCGCCCCTTCCTCTGCCGCCCCGCGGTGCCGGCGGCCGGGCCGCCCTTACCTGCGCCCAGCAGCGCGGCGAAGGCGAGGAGGAGCCCCGGGAGGCGGCGGCCGGCCATGTCGCGGCGGGGCTGCGCGTCTGTGGCGGGCGCGGCCGCCTGCCTCCGCCGGGGCGGGGCGGGGCGGGGCGGGCACACGGAGCCACCGCCCCCGCACCGGGCCCGGCCCCGGCCCCGGGCCGCCCCCGCCAAGCGGCGGAGCGCCGGCGGGGCTTGCTGGGCCCCGGCACCGGCGGCTGCCGCGCCGGGCGGCTCCGTGCCCTGCCCGCCTCTTCGCTTGGCGGCCAAAACGCGCCCCTGCCCGCCCGGCCCCGGCGCGCATCCTCCCGCCGGGCGTGCGGCCCGGCTGCCGCTGCGCGCAGCCCCGTGTTTGCTCACCGAAGTGGGGAGAATCCGCGCTGCAAACAGCGATGAGGAGATGTGCAGGAAACCTGTGCGGGGCTTTGGGACGCTGCTGCCGGGGTGTGATGCGCTGTAGCGGCGGGCGGGGCGGGGAGGGCCCGGCGGGCAGGGCCCCGGGGCTGTGGGAGCAGCGAGTGCCCGTGGGCAGGACCCCGGGGCTGTGGGAGCCGTGTGTGCCCGTGGGCAGGACCCCCGGGGCTGTGGGAGCCGTGTGTGCCCGTGGGCAGGACCCCCGGGGCTGTGGGAGCCATGTGTGCCGGCGGGCAGGACCCCCGGGGCTGTGGGAGCAGCGAGTGCCCGTGGGCAGGACCCCGGGGCTGTGGGAGCAGCGAGTGCCGGCTGTGGGGCAGGACCCCCATGGGCTGTGGGAGCCGTGTGTGCCGGCAGGCAGGGCCCCCGGGGCTGTGGGGCAGGACCCCCGGGGCTGTGGGAGCCGTGTGTGCCGGTGGGCAGGACCCCCGGGGCTGTGGGAGCAGCGAGTGCCGGCTGTGCGGCAGGACCCCCGGGGCTGTGGGAGCCGTGTGTGCCCGTGGGCAGGACCCCCGGGGGCTGTGGGAGCCGTGTGTGCCCGTGGGCAGGACCCCCGGGGCTGTGGGAGCCGTGTGTGCCGGCGGGCAGGACCCCCGGGGCTGTGGGGCAGGACCCCCGGGGCTGTGGGAGCAGCGAGTGCCCGTGGGCAGGACCCCGGGGCTGTGGGAGCAGCGAGTGCCAGCTGTGGGGCAGGACCCCCATGGGCTGTGGGAGCTGTGTGTGCCGGCAGGCAGGACCCCCGGGGCTGTGGGAGCAGCGAGTGCCCGTGGGCAGGACCCCCGGGGCTGTGGGAGCAGCGAGTGCCCGTGGGCAGGACCCCCAGAGCTGTGGGAGCAGCGAGTGCCGGCTGTGGGGCAGGACCCCCGGGGCTGTGGGAGCAGCGAGTGCCGGCTGTGGGGCAGGGCCCCCGGAGCTGTGGGAGCAGCGAGTGTCCGTGGGCAGGACCCCCGGGGCTGTGGGAGCAGCGAGTGCCGGCTGTGGGGCAGGACCCCCGGAGCTGTGGGAGCAGCGAGTGCCGGCTGTGGGGCAGGGCCCCCGGGGCTGTGGGAGCCTTGTGTGCCCGTGGGCAGGACCCCCGGGGCTGTGGGAGCCGTGTGTGCCGGTGGGCATGACCCCCATGGGCTGTGGGAGCCGTGTGTGCCCGTGGGCAGGACCCCCATGGGCTGTGGGAGCCGTGTGTGCCCGTGGGCAGCACTCCCGGAGCTGTGGGAGCAGCGAGTGCCGGCTGTGGGGCAGGACCCCCGGGGCTGTGGAGCAGCAGCGGTGCAGGCGTGGGTGCTCAGCCCCGCTCCTGGGAAGGGGCTCGGCAGAAGTGCAAGGGAGGGAGCTGCTGCAATGTCACCCTTTAATGCCAAGTTTTTAACGTGGAGGTTACGGAGCCACAGAAATATTGGCTGGAAGCGACCTCTGGAGGTCTCCAGCCCGAAGGCCCCCTCGGAGCGGACCCACGGGCAGCCGGTCACACCGGCCGCGGCTTTGGCTGGCGGGGGGTGGAAAACCTCCCGGGTGGAGGCTCCTCCACCTCCCTGGGTGACCTACGGCAGAGCTGCCCCGCTGCCCGCCGAAGGAGATTCTCCTGGGTCCAGCCTGACCCTCCCACTGACCCTGACCGCTGCTTTGGCCGTCACCCCCTGTTGCGTTGCTTGCCACTGCCAAGAAGAGTTTGGCTCCGTCATCTTAATAACTGCCCTTAAGTAGCTGTAAGCTATGATTAGGTCTGCCCTCGGCCGCCTCCTTGCCAAAGCAGACAAGCTGCCCCTTGGAGTTCATGTGCGCCAGGTGCCGGACCCTCTTCTCTACATCTCTTTTAAATGGGGAGAGGGACTTGTTAATAATACAGTAAATATTTTCTGTGTTGATATTTATAGGTTGTTTCACTACAGAAAAGGGGGTGAGGATGCAGCCTACATTTAGGAGGACTTCCTAAAGCCTTAGTGGGGACTGAAAGCCTGACGAAGTGTCTGGGTTGTCCTAGTCCCACCCCACCTTACAGCAGTTGGGAGATGCTGCTGTCCCCCGCTGCTCCAGCCGAATGTCGGGACTGCCTCGGGTCCAGACGGTGCTTTTTGTCCTTGATGGGAACATCACTTGAAAAGATAGTGAGCAAACGGACCGTGGAGGAGTTACAGTCTTCTTTCCAAGTGCTGGGGTTGAAGGATGTGGTGGGATAGCAGGGACAGGGATGCTCTATTGCTGATTTTCATCTATGGCCACACAGAAGATTGCAGGCTCCACAGTTCCCAGTGCCTTGCCTTCCACAAACCTTCCAGGGGGAAGGTCTTTAAAACCCGCACCAGGGTGGGTTTTCAGTAAGTTAGTGTAGTTCAGCACGCTCGCACCATGCCATCGGAGTTGCGGACGCTTCTGTACTGTGCAATTCTCTCCGCTGCTGCAGCAGCTAACGGGAGTAACAGGGGTCCCAGATTACAGAGAAGCTAAACTGGGGAAGATGGGGTTCAGCTGCTATACCAGGCTGTCCGTGCATTCACAATATTGCCTCTCTTCCTATTTATACAAAGAGAAATTCAGGATTACGGTCCCGTTTGAGTCAAACTAAAGGAAGCTAGCAGGACAACATTTGTACCTTCCCAGTCTGGTTCCCCAATAACATCTCCATCAGCTATTTGCATTTCAATGGCTTTCCAAGCCTCTGGTAATTGTTGGGGGAGGAGGCGGGTAAAAAGGCTATTATATTAGAGTTAGATCAGCTTTAGCAAGCCTGAAGGCATGAGAGAGCATGGCAGCAGCTGATGCAACCCGTGACAGTATATTGTTTGCCGTTCTGTGTGAGCCTGGGGTGCGCACCAATGCTTGTGAGTTGATTCATAATTACAAAGAAATGTATGAATGTAGCATTTAATTGGCAGGCAGGCAGCAGCAGTGCCATGCGCTGAAGCTGGAGGGAAACGGGGCGGTACGAACTGGGAATTCACGGTGGAACCACTCATCTGGCTGAAGCCCCCGACATCCGAGGGTGCTGTCCGTGGCTGGTTGTGCCCAGCCAGAGCCGGGCTGCATGCGGCGGGCACCGGTTGTGTCTTTAAGGGAGGCTGAGCCCAGGGCAGCTGGAGAGCCTGGGGACTGGCCAGCAAGTGACTCAGCATCGCCTGACCTGTGCCCAGGAGTCCAGGCTATTCTGGGTTCGGGTTGTGTTTAAGGCAGGCAGCCCAGGCTTAAACGCTTCCAGTTGCTCCGCAGAGGATGCGCCCGTGCCGAGGCCGGAGCCTTGCGCGCGTTATGGTGTCCAGGAGTGCAGTGCCGTCTTCCCGCTGGATTGCTTTCCTGCAAGCCCGAGGGGGCTAAGACTGTTTCATTTTCTTCTCTTGAGCTAGATTAAAGCGGTAATCTTTAAATAGCGGAATAAACAGCCACCGGAGAAACTTTTAGTGGGAAAATGTACTTGCTTCCCATTATGTTTTAACAGGTATCATGTTTAAGTCTTCTTGCTGCCTTTGAAAATCTGCTCCCTGGGCTTAGCATGCTTTTGTCTCTCTGAGCAAAAATATGTTTCAAGGGAAGGGGAAATGCTGATCAGGAAAGGTAATGCTGGGTCAGACAAAAATCTGATTTAGAATCTTTTTCTTCCTAAATCTATTCAAATAATTTAGCAGGCTCAGAACATGTAATCCGTTAGATCTCGGAGCCCCTCGCAGGCACTAATCAATTACCCTTGATAAGTGATGGACACATAAAAAGCATCAATTTAGCTGCCTGCTGAAGTGCTGCTGTTTTAAAAGCAGAATGAGCTGTCATGTAGCAATGCATAGCTTTGCCACACAGTTATCTGTGATGGAAAATGAAAATACTGTACACAATTTAAAATGAGCAATTTCAGAGGCTGAATTACATTTCCACCTGTGTCCATCTCCTGGCTGAGGTATTGTTATTTTATGGCCCTGTTTCCAAATACACCGATTCTTTTTTTTAAGTAAAAAATTTGCTAATTTGGGGGTCTTTTAAATTCCCTTATGAAGCTGGAATGCATCTGGTCAAATTTTCTAAATGCCTTGTTTTCTAAAGTCTTGATTAAAGTTATGATCCAAGTGGTTCCTTTAAAAAAAAAAAAAAAAAAGCAAAAGCAAGCAGTAGTATGAGATGGCAAGGCTACAAACAGCCCTTAGCCTGCACCACCCCAGCAGCCTTGCGGTTAAGGGACTCGGGGATATTCCCAGTCTCTTCCGTCACAGCTGCATCACCGTGGAGAAGGAAGGAGTAGGTTTCCCTGGGCAATGGGCTGGCGGGTCGCCGTGCTGCCGGCTCTGGTCCTGTGCCAGAGCTGAGATCCAACAGACTTCCCTCCTTCAGCGCCAGCAGCTGAGCTGAGGGAAGCGGCTGGGGGTCTTCAGGGCTCGGATCCCCCCCCAGCCTGCGGTGTGCTGTGGCTGGCTGCAGTGGCTTGGCTGGTGGAAGTCACGGCTGAGTAGAGCTCCCTGTAAACAGGCTTACTCCGCTTCTCACCGCCTGCCAAGCGCTGAGTGCTACTCGCCGTAACCATCTTCCCAGAGAGCCTCCAGTCTGGTTCCTTGCAGAACCGATGCATTGGGGGATATTTGTACAAGCTAATTTTAAGTATGTCATTTCTCTGCCTAAATTAGATGTCTAGACTCCTGCTATAATCAAAGGTGAGAGGCAGGTTCCTAATTACAGTGCTCTGAATCACACCCTAAAAGATCCCTTGTCTGTATGGGGAGCATGGGTGCCTTACGTAGGAGCTTAAAATGGGTCTGAACATTCCCTGTTGTGTGCTGGGTCTGCCACTGCTACTGCAAACAAATACAGAACCTCCTCGCCTTGCGTAAATCAAATGCTTTAGCTGCACTCTTAAAGGAGAGATGTTAGTAGTACTCGATGGAAATTAACTGGAGAGTGCATTTATTTTTGGCCAGTCTCCTGGGAGCACCTGCCAAGCATTACCTCTCATTTCAAGCCTGGCTGTTCCTGCTGAGAAAGTCTGATGGAGCTTCGAGTCTGGGTCAAGGTGAGTGCCTGGCTCTTCATCAGCTGTCTGTGCCATTTAAAAGGGAAAGAGGAAAGAAAGCTGAGCAGCAGATTGGGTGTGAGGAATGGTGTGCTCGTGCGAGAGAGCGCAGGAATGAGAAGAAACAGGACTGCTTGGGTATGGTTTATGTACTGATTAAATGCACCTGCTGGTCCCCAAGCATCAGTATACAGTTTAGAGTAAAAATGTTGAATCGTAAATTAAATAGAGAAAATTAATTCTGGCCTCGTCTACTCCAGGACGATAGCCAATTGCTTAAAACAAGGCTTACATGCACCTGTTTGAAACTGGAGTAACTGACACAAGCCACGGTGCCCATGTAAAAGCTTTCCGGGAGTCATTAAAGCTGTCATGTGGACACGCTCAAGGGTTGGCGATGGGGACTTCGGCACCGGGTGGACCAGGCTCTCCCCTTCCATGGGAGCGCAACCGGAGTGTGCACAGGGGTGTGCCTTGCAGCGTGCCTGGAGGTCCCCGGTGCCAAACGAGAGCCGGCGCGGCCAGGCTGCCTCCTGTCCCGCTTCCCAGCGTCGTGCCGCCGGGAGCGCACCGGTCCGGCACTGGGTGCTGCGCTGCTCTTCTGACGGCAGGACTCACGGGCAGAGACGTCCGGGACTTTATTTTCTCAGAATAACTGTGATCTCGAATGGAAGGACACTGGGGCATTGGGGTCAGTTCACATTTTCACAAATGCATTAGAAACTCATGTTTGTTCTCTAGATTCCTGAAAAGCAGAAAAACCTGGTGTTTTCATTTTTTTTTTTTAATTTTCCACCAGGGACAGAAATCGCTGGCTGAGAATCTGAGGCCCGAACCCAAAGAAAACATGTCTCAAGAAGCAGCATAACTGCTCTGGCCAAGGTTTTTATTTTTTTCTCAGCCTACTCCAGAAGTCTGCAGAATCCAAAAGGGGCTACAGAGTGTAAGGTGACGTTCAGTGGATCAATGAACAGCTGTAAAAGAGCTTTCCTGCCTTTCCCAGCAGTTAATAACTTCATTGCGCAGAACTTAGTTTTTCAGAAAGACCTCATGTGTTTTTTGGCTGACTGAGGACTGGCGAGGAATGTTCATAGTTACGAATGGGGAGAATTTATTATTTTTTAAGGGCAAAAAACCCCAAACCCTCAAACAAACAAACTTGCTTTCACCAAAATCTTTGTTCCTGTTGCTGAGAGTGTGCAGTATTACCTGCCGTAATAAAATGGTGCATAAAGCAACCTTATTCAGACTGAGAAGTGTGGAAATTTGAGTGCAGAACAGGTAGTGTCAGGCAATCAAGGTGTCTGCGTGGGTTTTTTTCCCCTCGCCCTGGACAGGCATGATCTGTGTGGCTGGGTTAGTATAATGGTGGGGTGGGCGCTGGCAAAGAGCAGGTATGACTCAGGGCTGATACTGCTTGGGAGGAAAGCATTTTTTTTTCCCCAAATCCTGGATGCTGGCCCTTGGAGAAGAGAGATGACTGTATCTTCTTGGCTCCTGAACCTAAAGGAGACTTTTAGCACAGCTAAATTGTACATGTCCCTGGGGAAGGGTTTTGAGGCCAAAACCACTAAAAAACCCAGACGCTTTCATCTAAATACAGTCCTAGGAAATTACTGTGGTCTCAATCTAATATGCACTCTGTCTTGTACAATGTTAGCCCTCTTCTGCAAATAAGGTTTTGCTTGTTTACTCATCATTCTACCTGTAATGGAAAAGTTCCATCAAGTGTAACAGAAGTTATGTACAAAAAAGGAAACTAATGCTTATAAACTCCAAAAAGTTTGTGATTGTTCTTAAGTTATTGTGTGTGGGTTATTTTTTTTTTAACCATGCCATAAAATTTTGTAATTGGGCAGTGATTTTATGTTAATTTTGTTACAGGTTCAAACCCCTATCGCAAAGTGCTCATGTGTCTGGTACTTTCTCTGTGACTCTCCTGTAAAGGTGCGAGAGAGTTAGAAACCCCAAGTGTTGGAGATGGACAAGTTCTTCTCAGCCCAGCGCACAGTCGTTCCCTTGTTGGGACTGTTCAGGCTCGCTACAGGCTGGTAAACTTTACCACATTAGCTGGGTAGATATGAATTTGATGGTTTTAACTTAGTATTATGGCAGCAATTTCCTTTTTATCAAACCCTGGAGACGTATATTAAGTGCTATTATGTGTGACTTAAAAATAGGAAAATCTATAAAATTCAGGCCCTTTTTCCATGGTTTTTGTTGTGCTCTGGTCCTGGCTCTTGGGCTGGTCTCCACGGAATGGAGTATGTGACCTGACCCCTACTGGTGGACCTCATGATAACAGGAGTCAGCGTGGAAGGCTTCACTCAACGTGCTTTTAAATGAGGTTATTTGCCTACAAACCCAGTTGTTTCTACCTCTGATGCCATAGAGTGGATCTCCAGGTGTAGCAAAACTCCAGGGCTAGCAAAAAGCGGAGCTGGTGGGTGTTTAACTACTGACTTAATGAACAGAAAAAGATCTGACACTATTTTGACATATGCCTGAAGTGATGCCGTTTTACGCTCGTACGGCTTTGAATTTTTTTCCTGTCTTAATTTTAACTCTTTTCCTTTCCCTTTTACTGTTGCTGTGATCATAGCACTTTCCTTCCCCTCTTCCCTCCCCCTCACCTCCTGTATTCTTTAACATCTTCCTGAGTTTGGGGGTATTTAACAGCCTTGTTTCGTCCAGTCCTGATCTGCGTTCGAGTGGGATGCGTGCGGCAATAACAAGCCCACTCAGATACAAAGAGCAAACGCTACCCAGCAGAGCAGCCTGACACGGCAGGCAGACCTCCAGCTGCCAGCAGGTGATTGCAAAGTATAAACCCTGCCCGTAGCGAAGACAGAATAGACTCTCCGCTAGCACAGGCTTTGGCAGAAAGCGTGTGTGTGCATGGATGTATTCAGGTCTAATGCAATTCGACCGAAGTTTCGTCCTCTGCTTGTCAGTCCAGGTGCTCTGGGCAGGCATAGAGAGGAACCATCTTTGTGTTAAAGATCTTACCATCAAAATAGACTTTTATTGCTAGACCGTAATGTAACAACTAACTTCCATGCCCAGACAGAATTCCCACTGATGTCAAAGGTTTTATTTCCACTGAGAAATTAGTAAGCGCTGCAGATTTTGGAATATTATCAACATTAAAACAACAGTCTGGACTGTGTTTTCCCTGCTGTTGTCATGTGAAACACTTAGGGGTGACTATAAGTGTAAGTCTCTGTTACTCTTTCATTTTGTTCATTTGATGGCAGAAGTGCTGTCTGCTCAGTTAATTAATTTCTCCTGCTGTGCTCTGGTCTTTCACACAACACTGGGAAACAAAAAAGCCTTCGAGAGTGAGACAATGTAGCACGAACCCACAAAAGTTGTTAGAGGGACCTGGGGGAGGTGAGAGGTTCTGAAAGTTGGTTTTATTGTTTAAAAATGGTTTTCCTGTAGAATACAAGTGTGTGTGCCATTGCAGAGTCAGCGGTCAGAGCAGCTGAACAGGAAGGAGTTTGGTTGACCTGCTTGGAAACCCGTTACGAAATTCTGTGATAATTCACTGTAAGCAAGTTCGTAAGTGATGGGGAAGCTGTTTCTTTCCCATTCAAAGCTGTCAGACCATTTTACCGCTGGGGTGAGGTTTGTGCTGTCTCCTGCAGCTCTGCTCTGGGAGCTCGGACTGCTCTTTGGACTCCGTTGCCGTTCCTGCCCCAGTCAGGCCATGAGCTGTTCCTCAGCAAATGGCACTGATGATAAGTTTTCATTCCCCCATCTTGAGCCAACTGCAGAAGTGTAAATATTGTTACTGCTGTTTCACAGGTGAAGGGAAGACGGGTGGGGAGAAATGTGATCTGCCCGGACTGCTCAGCCCCATGGCCGTGCTGTGAACTGAGCAGCTTGCACTGATGGGGCAGCCTGGGAGAGGCTGGAGAAAGAGATGCCATGTGTTATCGCTGCTCCGGGAGAGGCCAGAGGACCCCAAAATGCCAGCTGCCTGGCTCTGTGCGGAACAACGCCAGCTTTGACTCAGGTGTCTTTAGGCTGTTGCACTGCTGGTGGCACAAGCGGCTGTGGTCTGCCTTGAGCCGAGGCGCAGAGGCTGCGTGTGTCCGGAGCCCAGGCTGGCAGGGCTCTCGCGCTGCTGTTGCCGGGTGTTAGGGCCAACACCCACCATGGTTCTTCCCTTCTTAGCGTCTCTCCGCGGCCTGGGACAGTGCTTGGCCCCTTGCTGCTGGTTGCATAAAGACTATAAAATGATACATGTCATCTGGCGTGCTTCTGCGTGTTGTGACTCCTTGGGAAAGCTCAGTGCTGTGAGCCTACTGTCTTCCAGATGCAACGTCTACCATCCCTACTCCTCCCGGCGGAGCCAGTGCTGTCCCTGGTGGGAGTGTTTGCTACATCAAAGCCCTGGTTTGTGCTGTGAGCGGATGATTTCTCTGGTATATTTACACTTGTAAGGGAAGATTTTTTTTTCCCCCTTGTAAATATCACGGCACTTCTGTTGCTTCTGTGCTGGCCCATCTGTGCACCATTTTCACTTGTACTGACTCATGTTCACAGAGTAGTAAGAACTGTCTCTAAGTGTTTTAATTTCTGCGTTAGAGTGGGCCCATTTTACTTTTCCATTTAGCTCCCAGGCAGTTGAGTGCTGGGTTTTCTTTTTTCTTAATGACATCTCTGGACTCTGTTGGGTTGGTATAGATTTCAATGAAGTAGTTTGCATTTTTTTGTTCAGATTTTTCAAGACTTCCCTTCCCGTGTTTCTGGGGTTTGTTCTCTGTAATGAGATGTGCTTTCTGCCTGTTTTCTGCATGACCGGAAGTCACTGGGTGTGTACCTCTTCTGAAAGTGGGTACAACATCTTTAGTCTGTCATAAGGTTTCAAGTTCAGATATTCCAGAAGAAGGAAACGTTCGGTTAAGGTTGTTCATGCAGATTGTGTTCAGGCCTGTTGAGTTGTGCTGTCCTCTTTTTAATGAGTGGTCATTTTCTCCACCTCCATCTCTTTGGATAACCAGAGTACACAGCGGCTGTTTACTGACCAATTCTTGAGTATTTTGCCTTGTCTTCGCTGCTCCAAGTGCACCCAGGGTCATCTTCATTGTCTACAGGTCAGACCTTGCTCTGGCGGTAGGCTGATCATGGGCTTTTTTTAGTAGCTACTTCCCTGGTGTTCACCGAGATGTAGTGTCCGTATCCTCGCTCAGCTTGAACTGTACCTCAGCTCTCTTCTAGCCTGGTACCACAGAGGCCTTGCAACCAAAGGGCACATTTGCAATGAAAGCCCTACCAAACCCTACAGCTGCAGGAGCATCCTTGGTCACGGTCGGATGCTGTGTGTGTTGCCTCACTGGTGTGTCTGGCACAGTGGAGCACCGAGCTTGCTCAGCACTGAGGATAGTCAAAGTAGCTGCTGGATCTCTGCTGCACGTGTGTAAACACCAAATATATCTATAGATATAGATATATAAAAAGTCTGAGGCTGAAAACAGCCAAATTATGATCCTTTTTTCCCCCTGAGAATATGAAAAGGCATGTATTTCACAGCAGTTGAGTCTGCCAGTATTTCAAGGTACTGCTTTTAGAAGCATGGAGATGTGAGAGCATTTCAGTAAATGACAAAAAGATCCTTTTAACAGGGGCAAAAGAGAGTCTTTTTCCTTAAACATATTATTGGGAAAGACTTGAGCCACTTCAGCTGAAAAAGTTTAGCCTGAGGCCAAATCCAGGTGGAGAAATTTTCAGCCCAAACAATTAATTATACATGAAGTTATGAGCAACCAAAACTGGAGTTATACAATAGTCAACTGTAATTACAGTGGTGCTTTCAACTCTGCCTGTGACGTTGGCACATGTGTCAGTGTAAGTTCTTGGGCCACTCTCATAGGAAGAGCTTTCTTGCAGAGCTGTATATGAACCCCAGCTTGCTGATTTGAGGGGATGGGAGAAGCATTTTGCATCAGAAATAATCTGCTTCTGAAAGATGAATTAATGGGTGACTTTCAGAGCAGTATCTTGTCTGTGTTCAGTATTTACCCAGGGTCAGGTTTAGCTGGGCTATTATGTTTCTGTTGGACGTGGGAGGAAGGGCGTAATGAAGAAGGAGCCTCCTATGACAGAGAACAGCTCAGGCATAAGGAAGCTGGGATGGCAGAAATTAATGGGGCTGCATCCCGTCTGCAATATCTCCATCTGAGCGAGGCTTTCCTGGGAAAGTGGAATGTAACCTCCCAGCGATGGAGGTTGTTGTAAAAAGCTGTTCCTCCCTTAGCAGGGAGAACCCACCAAAACTGCAAGTGTGTCCTGAATGAACAGTTCCTCATGGAGATGTTCATGCCACACACAATCATGGGCAAGCATTTTAGAAGCTTACACATGGGGGAATATTGTCACCTCCATCAGCTGCTAAATTGGGCTGCTTGTGAACTCTCTCAGCAGTAGAGGCAGTGCTGACTAACAGTCATCTCTGGTGGTGAAAGGAGTGCAGGTGAGAGGAGATTTTGTGGGAGGAGATCCTGCTCTGAATTTCTTGTGGAAACTGTAATTATGTGATTCAGTGTAGAGAGGTATGAGGGTTTCCAGCGTAAGCTATAAAAAACGCTTAGGGAAGCAGCCTACGGATGAGGCTGCTCATTCAGACCTTATCTACTCATATGGGAGCATGGAAATCTTAGTACTCCACCTTATCTCTTCTCCCCCGGGAGATCAGTGTTGAGAGAGTATGACCTCTCACTTACCGTTTCAAATCAAGCCTAGTGTAATATTGGCTTTGGCCATGCAGTACCTCGATCACTTAATGAAATAATCTTGTTCCCTGCCCTTGTGGGTAGAAATATGTCTTGCCAAAGTACCACTTAAGTGATACCTGGAGGACAGTTGTAACAGAGCACAGCTATGACAGAAACATCCGTGCTTCCTCCAAGGCTTTCCCTGCGGGTGCAGAGCTTAGGATGTTCGAAGTAGTGGAAGTTTGTCCCTCTGCTTTGGGGCAGCTCCTATTTTGCATATGAAGAGGATCCCTGTTTCTGTGCTTGCTCCTGGGCTTTTGCAGTTCTCTGCAGATTTAAATGAACTTTAAATCAACGTTCATTCAAAGCATTCAGCTCAAGGAGATCCCAGATCTGGAATGCATGTTCTCCAAAAGCAAGGGCACCTCGATGCCAGCACAGGAGTATCCATACAAAGAGCTCTCAGCCAGAGTGGGCCCAGAATCTGTTTTGCTTTCTCACACTTGGAGCTGGTATATTTTAAAGGATATCAAGCAGCAAATGTGGCAAAGGGGAAAAATTGTTACAGACTGTGTTTGGCAGAAAACCAGCAAAGATAAAATACCATACGTTCTGTGCAATGAGCTCCTACATAAATGATTCATTCACTAGAACACAGCTGGGGTCAACACCTTCTATTTGAATCGCCCAAAGTTATGCAAATATTTTTATGTGGATTTTCTCAAAAAAAAAAAAAAAAAAAAAAAGGCAATATATTCTGTTCCAATAAAAAAGCTCTTTATCTATGTAACTTTTAAGAATCAAAATCCCACAAGAACAGTGTCACTGTGTTATACACATACATACAGCAGCTGAATAGCTAGAAAATGACAAGATATGCCCTAGAGATGCAAACTCTGAAAAGATTGCTTGTTTTCCTCTGTATTGTCAGCCAAGTCTGTTCTACAAATTGTGTGTGGTGGAGATCACACTATTTCAAAATATCAAATTGCTAATTAAAGAAACTACTCAAGGAAACTTTCCAGTAGAACAATATATGCAGTGGGATAATAGTAGTCACTATTTCTTTAATGAGTTTCTTTCCTAACCAGAATTTCTTACAATACATTCAGTGCAACCATTCAGTTAGATTATTATGAATCACATGTGTATTATTTCTGATTTGGTATTAACATAAAAACTTCTGATGAACCATAGTATTACAAAAACAGGTCTAGTGTATAGAATGGCAATATCATTCCTGCAGATAAAAGCCTGGAAATGAAGGTCCTTATGCAGCAATACAATTTAATGTGTTAGTTTCGAGGCTTAATTTGCAAAGGTGCTGAGAAACTACAGGTCCAACTGAAGCCAAGAAGAGTAGGGTGTCTCTGGGCGGTCAGATATGTTGATCCACAGCATGAGCATTGCTCTGCAGTACAGCATTGCATTCTGTAGGATCTGAATCAGCAAAAGGTAATGGGAGGGAAAAATTTTTCTTGGTGGGTGTTCTCATAACATGGTTGGTTGCATTGGAGATTTTCTTAAATACCTATATTTTGCTATAGTGAAGTAATCTAGCAATGTCATCCAAGGGACAGTGTGTACAAGCCCTCACAAAATGATGCGGGTAGATCAAGTCAAGCAAAAAGTAATTTAGTTGTGTAGCAGAGAAGAGCGGAGAACGTAAGAGATCTCTTAAATCCCTTCTTCCCCATTCTGTGAGAGGATGGTGGTGAAAATATTCCCTTCAGGTTCTGAATAGAAGTTGACATAATGAGGTGGATTTCCAAAAATATTCCAAGAAGGTGGACAGCTTTTTCAGTGGCTTGGTGGTGGTAACTAGGTGCCTCATTTGGTATTCTTGAAAATCCTTCATTCCTGCTTAAGAGGTTCTCTAGTGGCTACTTAATTTTCTCTGGTGAACAAGAATGACTTCTTGATCTTGGGTTTTGCATTCCCAAATAGCCATTCTTCATAAATGTAAAGTAAAGAGAGCAAACAACCATTTAAAGCAAAGAATGCAAGAGCTTCCTAAATATAAAGGTAAGGCTTTTCTTCCTTGTATGTTTGGAGTGGTTACCAGGCATTAGATAAGTAGTCCTTGGTGAGTCTTTGGGTTGAATCATATTATCTCACCACACAGTTAGCTAGAGACCTGGGGAATGACTGTTCTTCAGCTGTGTTAAAAATCTCTCTTGTAGCTTCTGGTGCTCTGAATGACTTAGCCTCTTCTTTATCATCGGACTCAATGATAACAGTAGGGTTGGGATAATGGCTTTGGATGGTGCTTCCATAGCTGGTCCTCACCCTGGTGCTTGTTACCATGACTCTTCTGCATTTCCTTGCACTGATTGACTCCCATTCCTTTCCAAATAAGAACTGAAACAAACCCCATGGAAATGAATCACTTGGAGGAAGACAGCAGCTTGGTTTGGCTATTATTTGAAGACAGTAGAGCCAAAGCCTTCAGGTGGGGGATCAGCACTTTACTGTGCTATCTTCTACACTAACTCGTAATAGAAAGATTAGAGAACATAAATACATAAGTTAATATGCTTCTTCGTCCCTTTTGGCCAGCAGAACTGGGCCAGGGTGCTGCTTCCTCTGTGTTGGCTGCAGATGAGCCAGTCTGTTGGGAAATTTGTTGCTAAACATCAGTAGGACAATAATGTGGTCAGGCTACCTGTGCCATTGTTTTCTTGGCATCTAAGCTTCACTTGGATGTTTGCCATGAGAGTTAGTGACCTGGTGAGCTATTTCCAAATACGACCTGTGGCATATAACTGAGGTCAGGGAATATGGATCAGCTTAATTCCCATGTGTCCAAAGCACCCTGTCAAATACTGAGAAAAATATTGGAGGGTCTAACAGGTCAGACTTCACTCATCAGGTCCAGACTTGACTCTTGTCTCTAATGTCTAACAGGCAAGCCAAAATCTCAGTCCAGTCACCACTGTCCTCAGCACCTCCAAAATGTGGGTTGGATATGGATTCTGTCTACTGAGCAAACTGTTAATCAATGTTTTAAGAAGCAAATAAACATTGATGGTGGGACTCCTTCAACCCAGGAAGAAGTCAGGAAAGAAAGATGAGAAGGATCAAAGACCAGTACGCTTCTCTGCCCTCATCAGAGCCATCTTCAGGTGGCTTCTCTCCTCTCAGTCTGGAAGGCATCGTGTCAGATCTGAGAGTTACTGGTCTGGGAAGCTGTTGACACCTGAAAGGTGGAAACCGTAGAGAGAAGAAGTTGGTGAAGGGCAGCAAGCCACCACCGAGTCCCTCGCCATTGACCTCAGACCCCTTTTTTTTTCTTTCTTTGGTGATGTGCATTCCCACACTGCCTCAGATGCTCTTCCCTTTCCTGCCTTGCATAGCATTGCTCTTTGGATCTCAGTGGATTTATTCTCCTCCTTATCTAATTTTAATTAAAACTTCTTTCTCCCCTCCCCTCCCCCCCCAAACATAATCAAATGAAGAAAAATGAGCTGGTAAGTCATTGTTTTTACCACTTTGGCAGCAAACGAATGTTATGTCTGGCACGCTCGGCACCAAGTCAGAAAATGAATCAGCAGCTGTTGTGACAGAAGCTTTTTCCTGAATGGCGAAACAGAGACAAAAAGAAAACAGGCCAAGGAGAGGTTTGTGTGGTGGGCATTGCCAGCTCCCCACCACCATGAGGACCATCTTTGCCCTTTGCTGGGGAAGGCAGCCCGGCTGCCGGCGGGGCCTTCCCTCTCGCCCCCCGGCACGGCGGCGGGGCAGGAGGCGCCATGTTGTGACTGGTGTTGGCCGGGGGCTGCTGCCCGGGAGGGGAGCGGTGGGACAAGGTGCCCCGGCACCTTGGCAGGGAGCTGGTGGTTTAGGGAAAGCAAAAGTGACCCA
The DNA here is from genome assembly GCF_030463565.1 of Pelecanus crispus. Taxonomy (NCBI): domain Eukaryota; kingdom Metazoa; phylum Chordata; class Aves; order Pelecaniformes; family Pelecanidae; genus Pelecanus; species Pelecanus crispus. The sequence continues at coordinate 9,103,361 of NC_134655.1, read as the reverse complement.
AATCCCTGCAGGTCTTCCTGAAAGCCCTGTCTCAGCCAGGCGGGCGGTGGGGCGTTTATGCAGGCGCTTCAATCAAGAAACACTTATTTGTCTCGGGATTGCACTATGGTGTGGTTTGCTTTGTGCCCATCCATGGAAAAATGATGAATTATTTCTTTGTGTCTTGATGGACTTGGACCCATATTTGGTTGTTTTAACTGGTAACCTTGCATGTGTTATACACAGCATGCTGTGAGCTGCAAGGTCCTGGAGGAAAGAGTGGTTTTTCGGTACCCCCAGATCATCTTCATCCTTTTTCTTTATCTAATGGTTCACTTCTCGTAAGGACTCATTTTGCTTTGTGACCTTTGGCATCTGCTGCTTCTTTTACGCCAAACATTTGAGGGCACATCAGAAATGCTTTTGACTAATATTATGGCCTTGTTAATATATTGCAAACCATTTCTACAGGAGCAGCATCAAAATTTTATCTGCTAAATAAATATTGCTGAGCTAAGTTAATACGCAGAGTAGATCTGGAGGCATTACCACACTGGAGCAGATGCAAGGTCCAGCTGGAGAACAGCACTGTACAACTGGGTGATGAGCAAAACTGGAGCTTCAGCAGGTTTGTCTGAGACAGAGAACCAGCTTCCGTGTCTCCTTAGAAAGGGCTGCTTTTGCTAGGGTATTTTTAATGGGAATAACAGACTATTGAGCCAGCTGAGCTGGTGACTTGCAACCCGAATAGCTTCAGTAAAGTCCAAAGGGACAGTGTGTGGTTGCAAGTCAGGGCAGAGGTTGTCCTGGGTTCCTGGAGACAATTATCACAATATTTATAGCTCCTTTCATGCCAAATGGACAGGCAACGTGTTTGTACTTTCCATGTCCCTATAAATTCCCTCCTCAACTCTGCAAAACAGTGTGCGCTTTAATGCCTGCCCTGTCACACGCTACCAGTGACACAGGTCGGAGCAGGGGTTTCTTCTGTGGCACAGCTGGAGGGACTTTCTCTACCCCTGGTTTTCTCTTGCTGAGCATACAGTAGTAGTCACAGTCCAGCCCACGGCTTCACCATGTCAGAAATCCCTCCTGGTTTTGGTTGGGTTTTGTGTGGGGTGGGATGGGTTGTTTTATGTTAGTAGGACAGAGTACAATAATTACGGGAAGAATAGGGGTCAGGTCTGTTTGATGTTTTGTGTAGCGACTGACAAGGTTTTCGGTAAAGTTGTGTGCTCTGTATTTCCCTTTCAGCTCCCTTCACTCCAGTGCCAGCTCCCTCATTCCGATCCAATAAAACGCTGGTTCATCTGCGCTGTAAAAAGCTGCAGTCCCGTGGAAATGCCAGGCACAAAGCGCCTGCAACTCCACGTGGTTACCCAGCCAGAGGAGGAGAATGTGGTACTGACAGCCCGGCCCACCACAGTCATGGAAAGGTGTTTTGATAGAGAGCTGTTGTTCTTCACTGACCAAAGCACTGACGTGACAGTCACAGCCTCAGACATACCAGTCCTCTGAGTCCCCAATTAACCGGTTTATACAGGAAAAAATAAAACTTGAGGAAGAGCAAGATTGCTCTAATAGGTGTGTGGTTAGGGTTTTTTTAACTTTGGTTTTGGTTTATGGCTTGTGTGACTGGTGGATTTACAATCCATCAAGAGGAACCCGTTAGACATCACTTTCTAGGAACACTGCTTTTTATTATCTTATTATATCATTTATTTTCTTATCTTGATCTTGATCCTGCAAAGCCTTTCCATGATGTGTAGATGCAGTGGTGCTCTTGTTGCTTGTGTGGGGGCAACTCAAGGGGTCCCAGTCCTGCTGGAGTAGGGACAGGACCCAGCGACAGCCTGGCGTTGCCCCAGAGGCTTCTTTAGCTCCTGAGTAGCTTCATCCTGAGCTGCTAAAGTCAATGGGAGATGAGCCAATCCTTCAAAGTAACTTCACATGAATCATTCCTGAGAGGAGTTTAAGTTAATTGATTCTATTTGCAAATCTGAAAAGGAGGAAACGGTGTGCTATGGGTGAGCATGTGCCATGCCCGTTGAGGTGGTGTGGAGGGACCTTTCCAACCAGCCTCACCTATGTAAAAAGTACCGGGCCTGATTCTTAAGGTGTGCATGCAGCTTGCTTTGTGGGATTTACTGAAGTCGCTCCTGACTTGCTCCAGGCTGTGATTATGTGAGAGGAAAATGAAGTTCATCGATTGTTTGAAGAACCAAAATCAAAGCTGGAGGAGGGAAAGGTGCAGTGAAATTTCAGGACTGGGCAGCCATCTGTGCAAGCATCAGCTGTCTCCTAACCAACAGGCAGAGTCCATCTCCTTCAAACACTTACTGCCGAGCTTGTCGGCTGTGCTGACAGTACCGGGTTCTCTCGCAGCAACACCCGCAGGCACAGCTCTGCCGTTTTAAAGGCTTTCAGGATTAGGCCAGGGCTCCTGCACAGCTGTGGTGCCTTGCCCCTATTTTACATCCACTGAAAAGATTTTTGAATGGACTTCAGAAGCCATTAGGAACCCAAATGTCGACTTGCACTTGCAAAATGTCTCTGGTTAATGTTTTCCTACTGACGCTCTGCTTTGCTCCCCGCCTGCCAGAGTTTCCTGTGACCTATTTGAAATATCACTCTCCTAAGTGAAAATGTGCCTCTCTTTTTCAAACTTGCAAAACTCACAAAAATAAATAGCCTAATTTGGCCAGTTAATAGCCCTCTCCTGGGGCTCCTCTCAGCAACTAAGAGGCCTTTTAAATACAACATTTGTGACTGCGTCATTAAAGCTCTGCATGATCCAAGCAGACTAAACCAAAAAGAAAGAAATGCCTTATTTGATCTAAGTTTTCTTTTCTTTTAAATAGTGACACCAGAGACCCATTTATTTTTAATTACACAATTGCTTTATTAAAAGCCTAAATCCTGCAGTCCCTAGTCATTGCTCAGGCAAAACTGCTATCATTGAAGGAAGGACCTGTAGGAGTCAATCCTAAAAATAGGGCAGCTGACAAAGTCTGCCTTTCAAAACAGGTTTGCTTTATTTTTGAAGGATTTCCCAAGTCGAAGAGAACTTGCCTCTGCTTTGCTTTTCGGCTCTGCAGCAATGGGAAAGCTGAATGTAGGAAAGCAGTCACTCCAGAAAGCAAAACCAACCTCGGTTTTCCTTTCAGATTGGCTGTGCTGCCCTTTCCACCCTTAGACACCATCCTCTACATAACTGTGTTAGTATTTACTGGCACAATGAGGAATGCACGGGAGTTAGCTCCGGCTCTGTCCAAACATACCTCTGAGCCTGAGCCAGCTTTACCCTGCTGGGCCCTGAGCAGAGGTCTCCCTCGCACCCACCCATGGGATGACTTGCAGTGTGCCCAAATTTGCTGTGTGAAGCCCCCAAGCTATCAGCCAGGTTGCCGGCCCCTAAACACCTGCCCTGTGCTCCTACCAAACACAGAACCTCCTGCAAACCCTCCCTGGGATGGGGGTTGTTCTGCTGTGCGGAGTTATGGGTACGGCTGAAGCAGCAGGCAAGCCCACCTCGAGTCCTGCAGCACCTCTCTGCAGCCCTGCCTCACACACGGGGACCAAAACCAGCTGCTGGGAGACTGACAGAGGGCAGGACTGACCCTGTGCCTCCGATCCTGTGCTAGTACACAGGCTGTGCTACCAAAACACATTTCTGTCTTTGGACTCCATGTGAAGGGCAGGTCTCCTTGCTAGGTTAAGACGGTGCTGCTAGCAGTACGAGAGGGAGCAGACTAGCCAGCCACATATACTGGATTATATTCCTGGGCTAAACTCCAGAGCCTTCAATTTTATTATCTAATTACCCAACCAAACTCATTCATCTTTATTTTTCAGTCTTACCCACAGACCCCAGTTTAAATGCAGCTCTGCTCCATGAAGTGCTGCCCAGGCACTCTCCACTTGGAAAAATTCATGATTTCTCAGCTTTATTCGCTCAGACTGTGTTTTCTTAGTGTAAAGGATGCATGGCAGAAATCCCAGCCCCAGTCAGTGGCAGAGGTCTACATTAGGCCGTGCTGAGACAGAGATGGCTGCATTATCACAGGCAACTGTACCAAGGGGAGCGAGAGAAAGAAAATAAACCTCTAATTTTATATGAAGGTTGTGTAGCTTGACGTAGCCTTCATCACCAGTGTGACGCGTCATTAGGTCGCATACGGGGCTTTGTGGTGTGGCTCTGCGATATGTGGCTTTATTACCAGGTATAAACACTGGGAGTTCGTAAATAAAAACAACAGGAGGAAAAAACTCCCCCTGGAAGTTAATGAGACACTCGGAGTATACCCCTGGAAGCTGGAGCCCAAGGGGACACCAGTGGTGTCCCATCCTTTTCCTCTTCAGGTCAAAGAGGGAGCTTGGCCTTGCCCCTCTGCTCCTGCGTGCCCATGGCTGAGGCGCGGCACGAAGGCCTCCAGCCATGTGTGCCGGGGAGGGCAGCGGCGTGCTGAACGCCAGCCCTCCTCTCCGTATGTTACTGTCGCGCATGTGTAAGCCATGCACCGTGCGAGGACAGAGGCTCCCTGATTAGCATGACCCTGCCCCTGGGAGGGGCTCAGCTTATAAATATGCTGCTTTTTCTGGGCTCCTTGCCTTTATTTCCTAAGGGAATGCAGATACTGGCAGGTTCAGTGGGCAACCAGAGCACGTAAATGGCTAAAAAGGGCTAAAGTAGGAAACTTTCCTCCAGATCTAGCAGTATTCGTGTTTGCTCTCGTTTGCAGGGGCTGGGAGGGGCGGGGGGAGGAAGGGAGAGGTGGCAGATGCTGCAGAGCGCGAGGCTGCTGTCTCGCCAGCTTGCTTTCGTCTTAGAGAGAGAAGCGACATGGGGGAGAAGCCCTCATGCCGTCTTTCTCCCTCAGAGGCCTCTTGCAGAAGGAGCCCTTCTGGCGCCGCTTTCCCGGCCCCAGCGTGCGGCCTGCTGGAGTTGAGGGGCTCTGGCTCGTCGGAGGCTGGGGCAGAAACGCAGCTGCTTTGTGGAGCTCAGGCTGCCCTCCGGGCAATCGACTGCTCCCACGTCTCGGCAGACGGCGCGGCCGGAGCAGCCGGGGAGATGCCGCGCGAGGAGCCGGGAAGCAAGAGCTGCGGAGCAAGGCAGTGAGGCCGTGTTGCAGCACAGGTGGGTGCGCGACGGGGAGGGTGCTCGGGCCTGGCCTGCTCTGGAGGAACTGGGGTTGTTTAGCCTGGAGAAGAGGAGGCTGAGGGGAGACCTTATCGCTCTCTACAGCTACCTGAAAGGAGGGTGTAGTGAGGCGGGTGTTGGGCTCTTCTCCCAAGTAGTTAGCGATAGGACGAGAGGAAATGGGCTCAAGCTGCGCCAGGGGAGGTTTAGGTTGGATAGTAGGAAAAATTTCTTCATGGGAAGGGTGGTCAAGCATTGGAACAGGCTGCCCAGAGAGGTGGTGGAGTCCCCATCCCTGGAAGCGTTCAAAAAACGGTAGATGTGGCACTCTGGGACATGGTTTAGTCTAGTCTACCCTTGATTGGTTTAGTGTGGACTTGGTAATGTTAGGTTAATGGTTGGGCTGGATGATCTTAAAGGTCTGTTCCAACCTAAATGATTCTATGAACCGCTCTGCAGAGAGGTGGTGGCACCTTCCGCAGGACAGGCCTCAGTTCAGGCTGAATAGCACTTGGGAAGGAGCCTCGCGGAGGCACGGCTCATGGAAACCCCAGGACGCGGAGCAGAAGGGGAAACGGAGACAGGTCTGGTCAGGAGCAAGGGGATGAGCAGGAAAAGCTGCTACATGTGGTGGTGGAGGTGCTGAACTCTGAGCGTGCCTGGCAAAAACTTGTCAGGCTCCCAGAAGCGCGTTGTGTTCTCGGAGGCTTCGATCAGGGATGCTCTCACACAGGGCCACGATTCGGTTCACTCCGCTCCTCTGGCAGCGGTGTTCCTTCTCCTCGCCTAGTTTCTCTACTTGCTGTTGTCTAGGCTTCCTCCAAGCAGCCACCAGCTGACTTCATCTTCCCAGATGTTTCTCGTGATCTCTCCCATTCTAGCTTTTATCCCTGACCACGAGCAGCACTTGGAACAATTAACACCTTGTGCTCCTAACATCTTACGGTTTACAAGGCAGCTGGTTACTAGGGCAACAACTGCACTTTTTTCTTTCAGTGTATTGACTGAAAATCAACATTTTATATTAAAGGAAAAGAAAAATAATATTCTCTCTAGCCACAGTGAGTTACAACACCATCTCCCCTGTAATCAAGATATTGCTGAATTATGGTGCTATAAACAAACACTTCTGATATAACCACAAACACTGTGGGACATGTAACACATTGGCAGTATATTTCAAGTGACAAACTCATTTATTGTGGGGAGTGGAGGGAGAAAAACACCTTTCCAGAAGCCACTGCAAGGAATTACAGCAAAGAATGGCCAGAGCTTAAGGATACAGAAGCAAAGTAATTCCACCACCCTGACCGGAATAAAGCACTTCAAAGTATGAAGAAGATCAGAGCAGCACCAGTAGCTCAGAAGGTGAGGACGCAGGATTTGATTATTCTTTCCCTCACAGTGGCGTAAATCAAGATTAATTCTGTAGCACTTAATAGAATCACCATGCTGTAAGAGTGGTGTAACGAAGTAGCTCCCAGGAGGCTGGGGATGTGAGCCCACAGCTATCCCGTTACGTTAGCAGGCTGGTGTGGAGGCTTCCTTGCTTGCAGGTGGGACTTGAGTAACAATCATGAATCATTAAGGTCCATAACCATCTGAGAGAGCAAAGTGATCAAGAGCTCTAGATGTGAAACTAGCTCGTGCCAGATGCCGTGGAGGCAGAGAACAGGCTGGGAGCTGCTTGCCAAAGAGGTTTCATCTCTTGCTGTGTTCCAGGTGGCTGCTGGGTCACTTTGGTCAGCAGGATTGGAGGAGAGCCATCATCTGCTTCCTCGATGGTCTGCCAGCCCTTGTGTTTGGTGAGTTTCAGGTCATGAGACTTCCTTGCCCAAACAGGGTGATTTTGTATGGTGTTTTTTTATGCCATGATGTGCTAGCCTGTTTTGGTAGTGATCCGCTGCCTAAGTTGTTAAATACATGCGAGCTGTTAGTAGTGACTCTCTTGGCTGTAAACAGGACCATGGATGGAGCAGGGGAAACAAGATGGGCTGGGCAGCTGCTCAGTAACTCCCCAGCCACGTACAAAAGGACACCCACGCCGTGCAGTGGTAATGGGAGGAGGGACAGAGGGATACTGCCTCCCTACATCCCCTTAGTAAACCTGCCCCTGGAAAAGATAATGCATATAACCATCTACGTGCATACGTGAATTCGATAATGATTGAGCACTTGTGATCAGGAAGTACCTGTGCTTAAAGTTCATTGACTGTGTCTTACAACTTATGTATTTACACCAGCATGTAGAGTATGAATAGGTTATCCAAAGCTTGCATGGAGTTTGCAGTGCTGACTTTGAAGTGAAAAAACCCAAGTATGTGACATGTAAGGTGACCTAGCTGACACTGTGGGTGAGGATGATTAGGGTGCCATTGCTTCTGGAAGGCTGGGTTTCCAAACGTGCCATTACAAGAACACTGGGGTTCTCTACCTTTGGTTTTAAGTGAGTTTGGGGCCGAGGGGAATAAAGCTCCAAGCAATCCCACCACAGAGTTTGCAAATGAGCACAAAAATGCATTGAAAGGGAGCTGTTCAGCTTACAGACTTCTGATGGTTTTGACAGCAGAGCTCAAAAGTTCCTTGAATAATAGGTCTGTGATTTCTGGCAGCCTGTAAGCGCTGAACTTCTTTGGATTTCAAAGCAAATAGATACGTCTTAACAAAGACCACCTTGTGTCAGCTATCCTTAAAATTATAGCACATAGATTAAAATAAAACGTGTGTACTTGTCCCTCCTGGGACACCAGGGAAGGGAAAACCATTATCAGAATTCTTTAAACTCATCTTAACAGTATTGAACCAATTATTTTCTTAAATCTGGGTTTGTTTTCTGCCTCTCAATGAGAACATTTGAAGTCTATCATCTCCACCATTTACCAGTTACCAGTATGCAAGTGTAAAATTTCCAATTGGAACATATGGTATCAGAGGGAACGAGGGGGAAATATCTGATTGCTCGTGCTCCCCAAACTCCAAATCTACTGCATTTAGTATTTTGCTCACAGTTCCTGCAGGGGGAAATAAAAGAAATCATCTCTGAGCTGAGACCAAGCACTGAACATTTCACCCTGAACAGGAATCTGTTTGAGAAACTTATAAGCAGCTGAAAAGGGAATAGAATAGAAACTACATTTCAGTTTCTTCACTGGGGTTGCAGCTATGGGCAGAACTTACCACCAGTAACAAAACCCCTCTGAACCTTCTTCTCTAAGTTCTGACACCTGGTTTGGGGATGTGCCTGAAGCCCATGAAAGACCAATTTTCTCTATGAAAGGAGGGACTCTCAGTGACCGTGCTGAGAGGAACTGACTGCTTCACCTGTGTTAACTCAAGTGGTTCGTGACCAGCTGCACCATTTGTTCAGCGGCTTGCCATGGACATGGAGCAGCCTTGGTCACTCGTGTGTGCTGTGCCTGGTGAATGAGAACATGCTGGCAACTGATACCCAGCCCGTGGGGATGGCTGAGCCGAGGTGTCGAAGGAGCTGTTGCTGGCGTGATGGTGGATTTATAGCGTGGACTTGCAGTCGTCCCTCTGCCTAGAAGCAGAGGGTCACTAGGTGAAGTGTGACCAGAGACCCCTCACAGCTCTAGTTGCTGTCTCTGCTGAGTGACACCAAATGCTTTGGAGAAAGACAGAAGGACCCAAGGACTGGGATGTCATTTTCTACCCTGAGGTTTTGCACAGAACTAGATTTTGGGCTTCTGTCTCTCCAAGCATGGAGACAAAGTAACGCTGCTGAGGCACATTGCTCCTGCGCAATGGCCTTGCCCCCAGCCGGTGCATGGAGACAGAGCAAGGAGGAGGCCAGGGCCAGTTGTTCTTCCCTCCATGATCGCTCCCCTGCCTCCCCATGGCATTGGTGAGGCTGGGCAGTTCAGGGGCTGCTAGCAGAGCTGGGCGTGCAACTAGCCCGGCTGCTGTGGCCTGCTGCAGAGACCTGGAAACACACTCTGCCTCTGAGCCCTGGGACGCTTGCAGACTGGGCAGGACATCTCACTGGGCATACTGTCTGGGTTAACCCCTATGTCTGTATTCAGCACTGGCTTGAGTCTCACCATGCAACGGCACAAACCCTTTGAGACCATTGGGCAACACTAGATATAAGGTGCTGGATAGCCACATTGCTCTGGTAAATGGTGAGTCCCTTGCTGGCACTGTGGAACGCGTGGCCTCCCTGTACCACCACTGAGTGCAGTCACTCTTGCAGGGGCATCCATTCACCCCATTACAGAAAACAGTCGTGCAGACCTTCCTTCTGTGCGGGGTAGTAAGTATCCCTCTCTTTTGCTTCCCTGCATAGCAGAAGCTGTTAGCCCTGAGCAACTGGGCTGTAGGATGCAAGAAACGGGCTTCTCGCTCTTCATCCTGGCAGAATAAGGAGGGACTGAGCCTGTAGCCCTGGGAATTGATGTGACCAAATCACAGAAGAAGAGCCTTTCACTTGGCAGCACGGATGGTTGTGTAGTGCCACGTGTACAACCAAATCTGTCCTTCCTGCCATTCAGACAGAAAGCAGCATGTTTTGGAGTAACTTCCCTGGGAGGGGGAGGAACAGATGTTTGAACCAGAAGCGTATGTGACAGTTGGGAGAGACAGCGTGGAAACGCACAGTTGAAAGGAGAAGTCTGATGGGAGTGTGATGACAGCAGCAGGACTCCAGTGACAAGGAGTGGGAAGGAGAACAAGCAGGGAGGAGTGTTACTTCGAAAGCTGAGCAAAGTGCACAAGAAGATGTGTCAGGAAAGCGTCAGGGAAAGGAAGAGAGGAAATGTGAGAGTAGAGACAGGCTTTGGGATCTGTCTGCAAGCATGTGTGACCTGTTGCCTGACAAACGGAGAAAGGAAGGCCTTTTATTCCTCTGCCTTCTTCCACTGAGTTAACTTTCCTTGCAGCCAAGCTAGCTGGGCAGCTCTGGAGCTCTTCAAGCATCCAGTTGGCACTTGTGAAAGGTAAAGCTGCCTATGCTGCTCCAAAGCACTGAGGTCCAGGGGTACCATGTGGCAGGGACTGTAGTGGGGATGCCTGGGCCTTTCTTCTGCCCCGTGCCTTTGCAGAGTAGCACAGTAGCCAAATGCCTTGGGATTTCTGGACACTGCAAAAGGAGGAGGAGCGGTGACAATCTCATAACAGGCTTCCCCTCTGCAGCTGTGCAGTGATCGCAAGGGCAGGATGTGTGAGGAGAGAAAGAGAAGTGAGTGCGTATTCCTCCTGCAGCAGGGAGGGACCTCTTCAGCAGCGCCTTACCCTGGCAATATAAATCACAGCTCTGCAGTGTCCGGTTTTACCTTAGTTCAGCAGATGTGCAAGGCACACTGGGAGCGTGCCACTGGAGTGTAAAGCCCCTGACGCTAGAGATCCAGTAAGCAGGGGGAGGAGGGACTATAACTTCTCCCACTGAGGGATTTACAAATGCAGTTTTGCAGACCCCTTCCTGCACTCAGATTCACCACTGACCCCCCGGTATGCCTTGAGAGATGCAAACTGGCCGGTTCTGCTTTGTGCTGTCTTGTAGGGAGGGGAGAATTTCTCTAAGTATGGGGTGAGTCTTGAAATGCATTAACAAAGTAATGCAGGTAGACACCAGCCATGGCTGGCTACACCAGGAGCTGGGATCTGTCACTGGATGTTGCATGGCTGGTGACTCTCTCCCCCTTCATAGAAACATTGGCATTCATTTCTTGCTGTGAAATCCCAACAAATTAGGGGACAGGCAATATTCCCTACGTGGGTGTGCAAGGGAAAAGGCTGCACCAGGGTTAGGGAGGCAGGTCAGAGTGTGCTGCGTCTGACAGCTCTGGGGGAGAGGGGCCTTGCCAGGGAGCAGCAGGGACCTGTCAGTAGTATGGGCTGTGTAGGGTGGAGGCTCAGCCAGCAATGCATTTGTTTGTTTATTTTAAGGAGGAAATGGATGGGGAGAAACATGGGGGGGAAACAGGGGAGACTCTTTCCTCCTTGTTAGGGTGCATACTCGGCTGGAATGATTCATCCCACACCAATGCAATGGTATCTGGTTGTGTGTACTCATTACGCCAGCCATCATGGGAGGGCTGCAGCAGAGCCTGGGGGGTGCTCCAGTAAGCCCGCTGCTCTGGAGAGAGTGGTCCCCGGGTGGATGATGGCTCTTAGTCCTCTTGGTTGCCCCATCTCAGATATGGTGAAGGGAGGCATGAAAGGCCAGCACCTCCCCTGACCTGCCATGGCCAGGAGCAGATTCAGACAAAAATAAGAGGTTTGGGACCTACTGCAGTTGCTGAACTAGTGGAAAAACTGAGCTTGCTGGGGCCAGACATGCTGGTTCTCTCTCCCAGACAGTACTTATGGACCCCTCAACTCACCTCTGGCTGCTTGTTGCTGAGCCAGTCCTTGTTGGCCCACGTGCCACTCTGCGACAGCACAGGATGTCTTGGGGGAGAGAATCATCATCCCTGATGACAACGAGCAAGTTCCCCTTGGCTGATCCCACCATCTGCTGACCTGCTCCTGAGCTGCCATGTGGGCCAGGGGCTCTGCTGCATGGGTCTTAGTGGCCAGGTTCCATGTAAGGGAAGTTTCTGAGAAGCCCCATCCAGCAGCTCCGGCTGGTCTGGGTGGTGGAGCCCATTGGGAAGTGCCCTTGGTCAAGACACTGTGGCAGTGCAGGGGTGTTGAGTGCTGTTGGAGAAACAGCTTGATGAAGGTGTGAAAAACTGAAGGATCTGCCCACCCTTCCTCACCAGGAGCAGAGATGGCAGGTTCACAGCAAGGAAGGAAGGTCTGGCCAGCATAAAGGTAATGCAGGCAATGTAAAGGTGATGTACAGAGTGTAAAGGTGATGTAGACTTCTCTGGTGCCCATGTTGATTGCCTCAGTTGCAGGACCCTTCTTGGAGCTGGTCTGTGGGAAGCAGCCGTGGGCGGTTCTCACTGATCAGTACTTCCAAAGCCTTCCACATATGCAACAAATTGGGGACAGTGTGGCTTGTACTGGCTGTTCTTCCCCGAGGCTGTGGTGTGGGGTCTTGTGGTGAGGGGGCCTGTAGGTTGCCAGGGTGGCTTCAGCTAGGAGGAGCATGGAGGAGCAGGCACCTTGGTGTTTTCACTCAGGAGCAATGAATGTCGCAGCAGGGTAGGGCTGAGCATCCCCCAGATGCTTGGCTTTGTGTAGCAGAATCCCACCTTTCTTCCCATGAAGTTGCACAGGACCTTGGCCTTTGACTTCAGGAAGAGTCAGGTTCAGACCCAAGGTGTATTTTCTAAAGTTACTCGTGCAGCTACTGAAATTAAAATCTCACGAGTGAAGACCTGTCTTCCCTGCAGTCTAAATTCAGAACAACAGAGCAGCCTTTAGTCTCTGGAGATAGTTTAAAAACCTTCACAAGGTCTGTGCTCCTTGTGGAAAAAAATAACTCAGACGATACTCGCCACATCTGACAGAGTTACCAGCCTTTGTTCACTATAGTAAGGGCACTGTGTATCAAATTAATCAGGGATTCAGCTCCACGCTGCCTTGTACCTGGGAAACAGTGCATCACCAAACCCTGAAAAGATGCTGGAGTGTACTGGGAAAGCAAGCTGCAGGAAAGTGTGCATGATTTCTGCCTCAGCCCTTCCAGCCTGGATTTGCAGAGAAGGTTTCCTTAGGACCAGCAGCCTGAGTTCCTCTGGCTTTTGCTGCAGCCGTGCTCCTCGTGGAGCAGAGCCGTATATCACCCGGCATTTTATGCGTGCCTAGGAAAGGGAGCCTGAATCCCCTTCCTGCACAGAGAGCCGACAGACTGGGGGCCAACACACAGCCCTCAGCATTTTTTATTTACTGTAAACCTCTTAAATGAAGGCTGGGGGATTTTTTCATTTACCATGTTACTGTATGGAACCAATCACTATAAATTTAAATGGAGAGCTGGTAGGAGCACACTTACCTTTTATATAATAATTGTGTGAGTGCTGCTGCCGAACTGCTATTAGGATTATTCAGACCTTCTCAGATTTCATTGTAAAACATTAGGCTGCGAGAGGTACTGTAAGGGTGTGATTATCCAAAGAGGGTAAGTAGTACTGAGCGTTGTCGGCCAGAATTACTACAACAGCGGAGAAATGCAGAGTAGCTGGCACTAGAGGAAGCTGAGGAGTGTAATCTGCCATTCAGAAATAGTGGAGAAATCCCACCTGATTTCTATCTGGATCTGCACGGGCTTGGCAAGTTTATCCTTAAATTGTCATCGGGCGCAATCCAAATCCTTGGCTGAGCGTAGGCGTTAGCCCCACGCTCCTCTCTGAAAACTGTAACACGGCGTACAAGTCACGCTGGCACTCAAGCCACGCTGCGAAATACCGCCAGTGTGGCCACGCTGGCTCGGGGCATAGGAAAGTTGCGCTCTTCCTTTGATGGGAACTGGTAAGACCCGTCGTGGGTCTGGCTGTGCTGGCAGAGGAGGCCTGGAAGGGGCCGTTGGCTGCTGGCCTGCTGGAAGGGGCAACCTCTCCCGGTTGTTGCCCCTGCTGCAGACGCAGCCCCAGCTCCTTCCCAGCGGTGACAAACAGTTTGTCAGGTGGGCGATAGCTGCTCTGGAGTTGCAGACCCCACAGGAGCAGGGACGCAGGCTGGTGGAGTACAGGCAGGTCTTGGTGCAGTGAAGCTCCCCGGTGACTGGAGAGTCGCTGCTCTAAGCAGAGCCCAAAGCTACACCGTGCTGAGCACGGATGTGGTGCTGGGAGGGTGCTTAGCTACCCTGCTTTAGGCGTTGGCCATCTTACAGTATCACCTCAATAAGGAGATGGCGTTTGCAACTTTTTCTAGGAGGCAGGGAGAAAAGAGCAATGCTGTATATACCCTCCTCTGCTGCCTTGATTTTTCACCTGTGATTGAGATTTTAATTTTGCATCCCATATGATTTTCCTGTTGTAACACACGCCTCTTGGCTGTCACTGTAACAATGCCTTTTTTTGGCAGGGAAAGCAAATCTGAAAGGAAGCTCTTGAGCACTCTACTGTGTGAGTTCCTCAAATGATGGCTGTGTTTCTCCCCCTCATTCCACCCGTTTTCAAATAATTTTCATGCTGGGAATAAATCTGAGCGCGTAACAATCATGTTCAGCATATGATAACCAGAGACAATTGTATATATACAAGCAGCCACATGGAAAACAAATGAGCTGATGGAAAGACAGAAAGAGCACAAGACAACCCAGAGACCACAGTTAACCATGTTCACAGTAAGACCAAGTAACTTTGCCATTTCCATATAATTACACCCTTTTCCCCAGGAAAACAGGATTCTTAAAAACATTTTTAGTTACTAAATTTTTATCTCGTCAGTTTATGCAGTGGTGGGAAAAAAACATCTCCCACCAACCAATATACTATGGGCCAATTATACTTAAGCAACACAAACTTGAATTCTGTCCTGAATTTCATCTATGAAATTCCAGTTAATTCAGTGGGGTTTTGTTGCTGGAGGTCAGGATTTGGACACTAGTTTATAAATTAAAGAACAGCAAGGGCTGTGCAGGGTCTAAGCTATTCAGATATTTTTAAATGCCAGATACACTGGGCTGCTGCTGACATGCTGAAAATGTGCTGTCCCTGATGATACATGGAAGGAAGTTTGGCAGGTTTTTTATTTTTATTTTGTTTTAATCTTTTCAGTATGTTTGTCTGTCTTTTGTGATTGAAGCCATTTTTCTTTGAAAGGCGTCTACTTTTAGTTGGGGAAAAGCGCAAAGCTTGAGACATTTTGGGAGAATTTTATCAAACACCATTGTCTTGATATGAGAAGTTGTAATTAAAAAAAAAAAAATCTTAATTGGCTTCAGTGGAATCTTTGATGGTAGGTATACAATACACACCCCGATCTCAATAGACAATGTCTTTTAAACCTGAAGTGGGTTAACAAACCTAAAAGAAAATTGCAATAGTTGCAAGTTTTGGGGGGAAGTTCACCTTCCTTTAACTGTAAAGCGATTCTTAATGTGTGTATGTATACATATGTGCGTCTCCATAAAGAATACATGCACACATAAATTACACGATTTTAAAAACAATTTCACCGTAAATGTATTTACTATTCACTCATTGTAATGTCCCTATGCTCCTATGCAAAACAGGGATTAAATATGTTAATAAAGCAGATGTTCAACAAACGTAAAGCAAGAAGACAAATTCAGGAGCACTTGGCAGAAATCTACACCCTTTATTATTAAATTTATGCCCAAATAAATTTTTCCTTCCACAGCATCAAGGATAGATGTAAGCACCTGGTGGTAGCAACCTGAGTTGGATACCTTGTCACAGTCTACGACTCTGCTATGCTTTTCAGTGATGTAAAGATATTTGCCTAAGTCCCAACCATGCGTTGCAACATTCCCCTTCCTCTCCTTCATTGCTTCATTGTCCCATTGACTTCTTTATCTCCCTGCTGTCCCGCTGAGTGCAATACCTCTATGATCTAGCAGCAGGATTGAGCCTCATCTGCTTCAGTTCATGCTCTGGTGTCTTAGCTCAGATCCGTCCTCACTGCTGGGCATTGCTTGGGAGTGACCTGGACTTTTGGTCTTTCACAAAATCTCACTCCCAGGCTCTGGTAGCTCAGGCACCACTGGCAGCGTGGCCCATGCCAGCACAGAGGTGTACGCAGGGGAGCTGCCTGGGATGGACCCAGCTGCCCCAGTGAGGTTTGTGGTCCATGCCTGTCTCCAGAATTTGAGGTAGTTACTTTAAAAGTAGCTTGGTGTGTCTACAGGAGCTGCTGTCATACATTGATTACAGTGTAGCTGCATACAAAGTGCAGTGACTGAAAATGTTCCTGCCTTCTTGATAGTTTAATTGGTGGCATTTAGTTAATTGTGTGTATTCTCTTCTGGTGGATTTAAATCTAGAATTATGCAACTGATCGTTTTTCCAAAAGCAGAGTCACTCAAGCCTGCTGCTGCAGGAGAGCCTACCTGAGTCAGCCAACAACTTCCAGTTGTTGGAGCTGCTGTTTGCCGTCTGTTGCTATGGTGAAGTGACAGCACCAAACCGATACCAAAAAGGAAACGGTATTCTCTGAACAGATTTATGAGAAGAAAAAACATATAGGGGAAAGAGAGGTCATGGGGGAGAGTGGGTGGGGGAAGCTGAAGGGACTTTAAGGGTTTTCCTGAGCCAGAGTTTCTCGTTCCCCTTTTAACTGAAGGTCCACCTAACCCCTTGAAGACAATTCCAGAATCATCTTGTGCAGTGTCACCCTGATGGGTTTTTTTTTACAACCAATTAAATGTTTTCCTAAACTATAAATACTTATAACTTCAATTTGCATTTTTTACCTTGCTTTTTGCAAGTCTACACACATATGAGCAATGTATTCATTTCCTAGCTTTGCAGTCAGTTTTGGAGATCTTATGTCCCAGCAGTGTAGTGCAGGTCACAGATCAAGAAAACCTGCTTTGGTCTCTGCTTTTGCAGGACCTATATCTTTCATGTCTTTTCTGACAATTAGATTTTTACCCCTCTTAAAGCCCTGTTGTGCTAGCAGCATGTTTCCCCACCAGGCTGGAATCACCCAACGCTCTCCTTGTTTTCTTACACCCAGACCTTCAGCCTACTTAAGATGCCAGCCGGAACAGCTGGTCTGCGCAATGCACTCCCGCAGCTGATTGCCCCAGCAGCCTGACCAGGCAGGGAAGAGACTGAGCTCTTGGTTCACAGTTCCTGCAGAGAAAACTTGTTCCTCCTTCTCTCTAGCCAAGGACTTTGTACGTCACTCCCTCTCTCAGCAGTGACACAGGCAGCCCGTCTTTAAAAGTTACAAACCACGGCCAGACCCAAAACTTCATTCAGGAAGGTCTTGTGAGATAGTGTAGCACCAAGATTATGCTTCTTGCAGAACGTTCTCCTCCCTCATTCATTTGAACGTGAGTGGTTTTAATGTATCATCTTGTCTGCATGCCGTGTGCTGCCCTAGTCCTGTTCTGAAGTGTGGACAGTGGCAGGATGGCCAAAGAGAAAAGGATACACACTTGTGTTCAGATATTGCTGAGTGCAGGGGGGTATTCGTGGTTTTGGAAACAGTTATTTGATGATCTGAAAGCAACTCTGACTATGGCAAAGGACTGTGAAATAAGTATCCAGTGGGAGCTTTCTTGTCCCGGCGCTAGCCCTTCTGATTGCTTCCGTTAGTGTCACTTCAGTGGTGTCTGAACTACACCTTAGCCGTATCGTCACCAGCTTCTTTCTAATGTGGGGTCATGCCTCCCTTTATATCCAGTCCTTTGCTGGACTGCTGTTGGGTTGTAATTGCATTGGATTCCTAATAGAGTTTCTTGGTCTGCTGTCACAGCGTGATTGTAAGAACTTGTGTTGCATTGAATGTGGTCTTGATTACTTGCCAATTAAAGTGCAAGGAAAACACTTACAATCTTCTCCTTTAAAATTACATCTAGATTCCATCTCCTCTGAAGGCTACGGGAAACTTGCAGAGATTGTTTCCAGTTGTCCTGTCTTCCTACTGTATTTGGCTTGGTGGGGTAGGTAGATAAATGTTTGTTTGGTTGGTTTTTTCCCAGTGCCTTTAATTTTTTTGAGTGTGGTTCTTTGCGTGCAAAACAGAAGCAGAAATGCCCTTCTAAAGTTGAATTTTGCTTGTTGCTCATCCACCAGGTCGCTTGGGTTTACAAGGTTTGGGATAGCGCTTCTATAAAAAGAAGATACGTGGAAGCAGATGGTCCTGTGGTAGCTGAGCATGGAAGGAGACACCTGAAGAAAGTGTGTTGTGGCAGGAAGGATGTGTTAGATGAAGGAGCAGAGAAGAGCCGGGAATGTACGGAGGCAGTATGCAGGGGGCATGCGATTTCCAGGAGCCTGGTAGCGTAGGAGGTGCTATACTGCGGTGGCAAATCTCTTGGAGCAGGTGTGCAGGGGCAAACCGCCTGCCTGCCACCCCCTGGGCAGCCTGGCAGGGTGTGCTGGGAAAGAGCCAGGGCCGAGGTGTGAAGGGAAGCAAAAACAGGAGGGGGAGAAGGGAGAGAAAGGAAGACAAAAGCCAAGAGGAGTGGGGACAGCATGACAAGAAGTGGGGGGAGCCCACCTGTGAAGGTAACCGTGAGTTTCTGTTTATCTTGCCTGTGGTTATACTGCAAGGAGGTTTTGAACTGCTGCCTAATATGACTGTCAATTATTTTAACTTGCATTTCTCACCTCAGTCCCCATGAAGTGCATTTGACAATAATTAATTTGGTGTGTGCAACTGGGAGTGTATCCTACTCCTGCAGAGGTGTCAGCTTAATGGGATATGGCTAGAGGGGATAACAGGCTGTGCCACCCCGTTAGGGGATCGGGGGGGGGGGGGGGGGGCAGGTCACCTGTTCATCTGGACTAATATTTTAATTGTTGGAACATTAGGTTTCCCGTAGTTGAATTGGGATCAGATTAACCTCTGTCTCTCTGAACTTGCGTGCTGGCAAGCTCCTTAAACACGATTGCTAATTTTATTTTCTACTTTCAGCACGTATTTAAGATAACTCCTTTTGTTTCGTAGGTTAAAGAGGAAATATTCTCACTGGCTGAGATCCCAGTGAGCAATTACAAATATTTTACTATAGTTACAGGGCTTGGAATTCAGCCTCAGGCCGTGGCCATCAGAAAATCCATGTGTGGAAATCCCATGTGTTGTAAGACTGGGAGGGTTTCATCTGGAGGGATTCCTCCTCATGTTTACTGAAGTCAAACTCTTGATTTAAAAAAAAAAAAAAATAGCTCTTGTACTTGTCAATCAACCCCCTGCAAACAGCTTTCACTATACCAGTTAGAGAAGGGTTAATTGAGCCTCTTCGTCTCTATTGCATGTTAACACAGAAGGTCAGTGATGGGAGAAGCTAGGTCCAAACTGAAGGCTTTTGAAACAGCCCCCTAACTAGCCTAATGAATATGCCGTTGAGATGAACAGGTCATTTAACACTTTTCATGTAGCTATTGTCCATCCAACCTTAAATGTCAACTCTGTCACTTTGATAGGCTGGTTCTGCTTAAAAAGGTTTCCTGGCTTTGTTAGATTCCTAGGAGGGATTTCCCCCCGCCCTTATTCCTAATTGCTGGCAGAACCCTACGGATGTATTTATATCAGCCTTTTCATTCGGGTCAAGTCTTCACTAGAGAATTTTGCCAGTGGGTAAGGGTTGTGAAGAGATGCGATCCAGACAGAAGTGGAAGCGCCAAATGCAGTTGTAATTATACTGCTTAAACTGCAGCTTACTGACCACAATGGAATAACTGGCTTTGCTAAGGGCAGGATGGTTTGATACGCCGCTGCGAGGAACGTATGACGGTGTGCCGGGACTGCTGCATCTACGCTAGGACCATTTCACGGAGCTGGTGCGCTGGAGTTCAGCCTCCTGCGGACCGCCTGGGCCCAGTGCGGTCCCAGCCTCAGGGAAGGGCTGCGAATGGGGCTGGTGGAAAGGACCCTTCTGCTGGTACCTGCCTTGTAGCTAACCCCTCGCGACAGAGGTGGGAAGCCCCCTCTCTGGTGTTTCTACCAGGGCCTTGAGCACATCTTTAGCGTGCTGACATTGGATGTTCAGGTTGCTTGAAATAAACATTTCATGGGAACCGAGTTGCATGCCTGACAGAACTGAGTATTTATCAGAAATGTTTTCCAGAACTTCCTCACCCTGTTCACAGCAAGCGTGTTTCTTCTTGGGAGACTTCTATTTTTCATGTGACCCATGGTGTTCTGTGGCCTAGAAGTCCTCAGAAAATTACTTCTTAGCTCAGGAGGACAGCAGGCAGATGGTCCCAGGCTTTCCAACGGGATTTCTTCATGCCTCCTGCACTCCTTGCCTCAAATAGACTCCACAGTGCAGTGGTCAGGAGCACAACAACATGGGTGCTCCTAATTTAACCACACAGTCATGGGCACAACATATGCCAAAGCTGGGTAAAGGGCAAAAGGACTGATGCTGTACTGGTATCCAATACCTCATTGTAGTTATTTTCCCCCCTGCAGACTTTCTTGGCTTTCCAATACCTGCATCAGCTAGCAGACAGAAAGGTGGAAACTCAGGTGTCAGCACTGGAAAATAAAGGCTGATGGGGTGGAATAGCACATCTCCAAGTGTGTGCGCTGCAGACCAGAAGAACTTCTGTGGCTACTCCTGGTGATGCTACCAAATCTGAGCCCAAGAACCTCCTCAGTAAGGAAACTGCTTTGGCAATGCACTGTGTATTTGAGCTGCTCCTCCAAGATGGGAACCAGGTAACTGTTTTATTCCTCCTGGAAATGAACACGTATGTTTGGGAAGCTTTTCAGACATTGTAGCTCATTTTGAGGATACCATTGCATTGAGGGCCCTAGTCATTTTTCTGTGACTGGTGTGTTTCTAACTCACTGAGATGCTTTGGAATTTCAGTGTGTGAATTCATACCAGCCTCTTCCTAGCTATCAGTAGGTGATACTACCCATGATCAAGATAGACAACACAACAAGCACCATGCGCTCTAACCGATACTGGACAAACCCAGTAAGGACACAACATCAAATCAACTGTTTGGCTGAAATCATCCCAAGTGCTGAGCAAATGCCTAGTGAAACTAGCAAGAAATCAAGTAGAAGTTAATGTCAGGCTAACTTTCTACATCAAGACAGTCTGGATTCAGACTGGGAAGCTTGTTAAATGTCTTGAGGACTCATCTTTTACACACAGTTGTGCTCCAGGATCCCTCCGAGGCATTCATGGTCTCACCGATGGGAATGAGATGGTCAAGATACATTGTGAGAACGGCTGGATGAGCTGCAGAGCTGATCAGTGGTGCTGAGGATGCAGTTTCCTTGCTACACCCATTGTACGGTGTTCCACAAAGGTCAGTTCTCACTCTGGTCCTTTTCAGCACTTCTGATTCCTGAACAGCTTAAATACATGGTGGGCCTTATTTTGCTAGCCATCTGACACAACTGGACCAGGACAGAGCTGCGATAAGGCCGACCCCACCAAGCTGTTGCTAGTGTTCAGATGAGATCTGGCTGTTGTCTGAAGAATAGGTGAACCTACTCTATGGAGCAGAAGGTGGCATTTCATTTGTAACCGTGGATGACTTTCCTGAATTTAAAGTGTACTTATGTATTCCATTGATTTGTTGGAGGACTCCTTGGTGACTTCAGATTTTTTTACAGCAGCCTCCTTGTTCTATCATCTTTAGCTGAAAAGGAGATGTCATTCCATCTTGGCAGGTAATGATGTGGCCTCAGCTGTTTGCATCTCTGCTGTTTCCTGGACAGCACCAACATGATGTACGTGGGCCAGAAGCCTTCAGTGTTTGGCGACTCCAGCTGGGACAGGACTTTGTGGTCAGTCTTCTCAGCAACAAGCTACTGCAAGTATTGGAAGGTGTCTGCTTGCTATGGGACCTTGAACCAAATTTTATGCCTCAGTCCTTATATTCAGGATATTACCTGGCCTGGGTCCCTGCTGTGGGATTCAGGGTATGGCTGACAGTTGCTTAAAAACATAGCATGTGTTTGCAAAATAAATCCCGCCTGTGGTGGGATGGTGGGAATCAGGTCAGAACTTTCTGAAGGGAAGGTACAAGACTATGCATTGAGCTCACCTAGCATTGTTGCAAACCTTGCTGCCTTCCATGCCAAGAGCCAGGCATCCTGAAATTTCTTTTAGTTTTGGTTTTCTTCTCATGCTTCCTATAGCATAAATACATGGTAGTCTGTAATATTAAAACAAACAAACAAAACCACTAAAATTTGCCAAACCTACGCTTCTTAGGAGTGTGTCCCTGCTCCTGGCTGTACCCTTCTGCACCCTTCTTTTGCCTCAGCTCTGGTACTCGCCTGACTCCTTGGTACGCTGGTTCAGTCCACTAATCCAACAGAAAACTAACACAGCAAAAAAGGAGGTTGAATTTTGGGCTTTGTTTGTTCATTTTTTGTTAGGTTAGTGAGCTGCCTGGGCTCCCAGAGGGGTCAGGTGAAGGCCAGAGCTGGGGTGTGGGAGGAAGTGGGATTGCCTGGCCTGGAAGAAGTTGCAGCAAAAGGTTAGATTTACTCAGCCAACTTTCTAGGCTGTTTTCTTGGCGCACTGCAGGAAAGCGCCCAGATGCGGGGGCCAGGTGCAATGTTCGGGGCAGAGAGCACTGCAGGAGAATTTCTTTTGGCGGTGGCAGTTCTGGGGGAGAGTAGAAGCTTCCCCTATGGGGGTTATGTTCACCCATTTACTACTCAGCCCTCTGCTGCTTTCAAAACCATGCTGCGAGTGCCTGGACAAAACCTTCAACCCAGCTGTCTCTCAGCTACTAAAATATCTCCTTTGCCCCTGGACCAGCTGTCAAAACTTTCCTGGCTTTCCTAGAACAAGCGTCTTAGGGGATGTTTCCCTTGGGCTATGAGAAATGGGAGGGATGCTCTGGAGATGACTAGCAGGACTGCGCATTCGATGCCAGGTGCCTGTCCTAAGCAGGCTCCTAAGCGAGCCCGTCCGTCGGGGCTGCCACCCCTCGCCTTTGTAACGCTCCCAGCTTGGTGTGCTCCGTAGGATGAGATTGTGGTTTGAGGAAGAAAGTGCTTCAGATCAAAAAATTGTGCAACTCCAGAGCCAAGAAAAAAAGCCTTAATTATTCAACTAGTTTGAAACACTTTAAAGTATCCCTAAAAATAGGTGAGAGGGATGTTTGTCAGCTACAAAGAGATTATCCTGCAGTAGTATTGCTTGTCTTATTTTATGATGATGCTACAGAATACAGTCCCTCAGGTAGCCTCATTAATGTTTATGAATGAACCCCTTATTTTGTGCTTTTGGTTTTAGAAGGTAGAAATAGGGCGAGAGGCTCATAAGACTGGTTTTACCATATATGCCTTGGAAAGCCCGAGGACATGGGTGTAAGGTCTCTATAAGCCTCAGCAGTTCTGTGTATGGATGACAACTGGATTTGAGCGCTTGCTAGACCAGCTGAGAAGGTGTACGGTAAGGGAGAAATCCAGGCAGGACTTTGGCTAAAATCCGGAGTGAAATTCTGCGGGCTCCCCGGTGGATCTGTCAGCAGGAGGTTGGCACTCCTCTACGTCTCGTCAGTCATTTTGCTTTGATCTCTTCCGGCAAAGGCAACCTGTGACCATATGTTGTTATAGCCATAAGCGCTTCCACGGGGCGGTATCTGGTAAACCCCGCTGCCTGCCAGCATCTCAGCCCAGGGTGGAGGCTTCTTTTACACTATCTATTCCTTAAAGAGGGCAACTGTTTCTTCTGGCTATCATAAAAGAAGGGTGGCAGTTACGCCCAGCCCATAACAGTACGCGGTGGTTTCTGAGTCTTACCGCTCCAGCCTTAAAATAACAGCTCTTTTTTCCGAGCCAACCAACAATTGTGGTCAGCCACTAATACCAGTTTAACCATTTGGCAGCTGCCCTATAGGAAATAGCTCTTTCAAGAGAGCCAAAGGAGCCCTTGTCCCCCCGGCCCCGGAGTCACGCTGGGTTGGTTTCAGTCGGAGCGGCGCATTTACAGATTTCCTTGTGTACCACCAGCCTCTATAATAACAACCAAATCCTAGAAAGTTAATAGCAAACAAATTGTGGAAGTGGAAGTAGTTTGTTTTGGTGTTTTATTTGGTGAAGGAGCGGGTAAAACTCCCTGATCCCCCCCAACAAACCACGCAGTTTCTTGCTCTGTAGTTCCTTTTCCATCCGTCGTGTGCTGGGGCTGTCAGCGGAGTTTATTTTGGGCTCGGTTCCCTCCCTGTTATGCACAGCGGTAACCGGCTCTGCAAACGGTGCCATTGAAACCGGAGCCGGGCCCTGCCGGCTTTAGGGCAGGAATGGGCAATAAAGGGCTATTGTGGGCCGGGGGTTCCCGCCCTCTCCCCCGGGACGCTGCCCTGGCTGTCCCTCGTCCCCGCGCCCCCCCCCCCCCCCCCCCGGTCCCCCTGCTCCCGCAGCCGATCTCATCTTGCACCGGGGCTCCCAGGCGGGCAGCGTGCGGCGCCGCCAGCCGCCCCTTTGCCGCCGGACCCCGCGCTGCCCGCCCCCGCGGCGACTCCATGCACGGCCCCGGTCCGTTCCGCGGTGAACGGGGGGCAACCGGCTGCCCCACGCAGCCGCAACCACGTGGCGAGGCCGGCGGCGAGGCCCGCGGCCCCAGCGCTCCCGCCATCGCGGAGGCTCCGCGGGGCGCGCAGCGGCGCGCGCCCCCCTCCCGCCAACTTTAACCCCCCCACCCCGGCGCGGGCCGCTCGAGCTCCCCTTTCCCCGGCGGGCGCTCGTTTTGAATGAATGACCTCACCCGCGCCGGCCAACCGCCGCGCGGCCGCGCTTAATATTCATGAGGCGCCGCGCCAATGAGCGGGCGAGGAGGTTGTTTTAAACGGCAGAGCCCCGCAGCCAATCAGGCCGCTCTCGTAGGCAGCCAACGCGAGGCTGAGCCGCGCCGCGCCGAGCCCCGCGTCGTGCCCTGCGCTCCAGCTCCTGTCCACACTACCGCGAACAATACAGGTACGTGCAGCCCCGCCGCAACTTTTCGGGGGGCGGCTGCCCCCTGCCCGCCCCGCCGCCGCCCCGCCCTGCCCCCGCGCCTTCGCCCCTCTGCTCTGCCTGCCCCGGGCTTTTTTTTTTTTTTTTTTTAAATTATTATTTTTTCTGTTTTGCGTTCCTTCCTTCCTCCGAGGTGTTTTTTTTTTTTTTTTTTTTAAATTAAAAAAAAAAAATCGGGAAAATCACCTAAAAACTTTCTTCCCTCCCCCTCGCAAGGGGATCGGCGGTGCCGGGGCAGATGCTGCGCGCAGCTGGCGGGGCGGCGGGCAGCCGGGCGAGGCGCAGCGTTTGCCCCCCGTCCTCCTCCCCTGCCCCGCCGGGACACCCCCCCCCCCCCGGGCGCGGAGGGGCTGCCTGCCCCCGGTGCAGCCCGGTTTCCCCGCGCCGGGCTCCCGTGCCGCCGAGAGTAATATGGCTGGTGCAGCAACTACACCGGGACTAACTCCTCTTCTCCCCCGCATGGGCAGGGATTTTTTCTCTGCCGCCTCCTAATGTCGCACGGCAAAACGCGCGGCGCCCTCGGCTTTTATTTGCCCCCTTCCCCCGGGTGGGCTCGGTGGGGCTGGCGGCGGTGGGAAAGTTGTCGGCCGTGCGCAATGCCGTGCCCGCTGTTTATTCTGCATTAATATGGCTGTCGCTTTAGCATCTGACAGGGATAAACCCTGCGCGCTGCGCCCGTCTGTCCCGGCGAAGCAGTTTTTTTCTCGCCGCCGCCGCCTCCAAACTCCCCCGATCCCTTCGCCTCTGCCTCCGCCGCTCTTCCCCTGCCCGGGAAGGTGTCTCCGGCGGGGCTGCGCCCGCGGCGGGGCCCCGCATCGCCTCTTCCCCGCGCCGCGCCGCCCGTGCTGTGGGCATTAATATGGCTGGCGCTGGAGAGCCCCGGCGAAGGGAAGAAAGACGTGTAAGCGGCATAGGGATGGGGAGGGGGGTCGCGGCGGGGGAAATCTCCTTCCCGGCGCCCCGCAGGGGGCTCAAACCTTTCGCTTTCGCCCCGGCTCCTCTCTCCCCACCGCCCCGCGCCCTCGGCCGGGCGCCGGGGGGCCGCCCCGGGGCTCCCCGCACTCTTTTTCTGGCGGCGCGGAGGAGCGTAGCGGCGGCGATAATGGCTGCACGGGAGCCTTTGTTAGAGAGCGCTGCGCTAGGCAGGGGCCGGGGGGGGGGGGGGGCGCCTCCCGCCCGCGCCCCGGCCCCGCCGCCCCCGCCGCCCGGCGGGGGGCCGAGCGGGGAGCCCCTTCCCGGCGGGGGCGGCGTTTTGGCGGGGCCGGCGGCCGGGGGCGGCGGGCGCGGGGGGCCGAGCGCGGCGGAGGGGGAGCGCGGCTTTGTTCGGCGGCGCGGCGGCGGCGGCGCCGGGAGAAGCCATCTTAGCGAGCGGGGCCGGCCCTGGGCGCGGAGCGCGGCCGCCGCCGCCGCTCCCGCTGCCGCTCGCACCGGCCGCCCGGGGCCGGGCCGGCGCCCCGCGCCCCCGGCCGCCGCCCGGCCCCCCGGCGCCCCCCGCCCGCCGCCCCGCCGCATTTCAGGGGCACTTTCTTTCATCAGGAGGCGTTTCACAAAATGGAAGATGAATTATTGGCGGCTGGCGGAGCCGCCGCTGCCCCCTCCGCCCGCCGGCCCCGGCCCCGCCGCAGGTGCCCGCGCCCCGCGCCGCGGAGCCCGGCCGCCGCGGTGACCTTGGGGGGGAGAAGATGGCGGGAGGGGAGCGCAGCGCGGCGCAGCGGGGGCCGGGCCGGCCGCGGCGGGCCGCTCGCCCCCGACTTGGGGAGCCGGCCCCGGCCCCGCGCCGCGCTCCCGCCGCGGCGGGGGTTCCCCTCCCGGGCTTCCCCTCCCCGGGGGCTCCCGGGCGGAGCGGGCGCCCCGCCGGGCGCCGGCAGCGGCCGGGGCGGCTCGGGCCGCGGGTGCTGCGCTCGGGGGGTGCATAGGCGCGATTAAATATTAACGCTGTGCTAATAAAAATTAAATTTTCAAGCGCTTGAGAAGCTGTAAATAGGAAATATTGCTGCGGGACTTTTTTTTCTTTTTTTTTTTTTTTTTTTTTCTGGAGGGGAAAAAAAAATAACACGGAAGAGGGGGAAAGAAATACAGCCCAAAAGTTAGCATCATCCTCTCGGTGACTTGCTAATCGCATCTTTGCGCTGACCACTACGCCTCCGAACATGTGTCACTTGGTGGAGCAAGAGCGAGCGCTGCTCACCTCGCAGGGCTCCACGGGTCCTATTGTGTTTAAAACTAGCCTTTATTTGCACACCTTCTTCTATATCAAAGGTTATTGCGCTTTTACGGGGGGAATAATCTGCCCTGCCTTTCTACCTGGGCAGCAGCTGCTAACGTGTGAACTCCAGCTACTAAAGGGATAAGTCATGGCCTGGCGCTGCGCGTGCCACTCGACCCCAGTGTGGTGGCCAACTAAAACAAATATTTTATATCAGTTCATATATAACTCTTAATGGGCAGGAGTATGCGTCTTTAATAGCCTGTCTCCAATCTTTGGACGTGATGTAAATATATATCTACGTAAAACTTAAATCCAGTGACCAGTTTCACTTGGCTCAAGTCTGCAACCCGAGTGTCAAGGAAAAATAATTTAAGTCTCTGTATTGGGGATGGTAAGAAGTGTTGGGGGGAAGAAAGGGATGTGTTACTGACGGGACGTCGCTTCAGGAGATGGTGGTGTGTGCACATATAAATACGTGCACACCGTATATGTACGCACACATATATGTGTTCATCTGTACATGCATACACTTGTTATTTTTTCCCTTTTTCTCTCTTCCCTACAGAGTCAAGATGGCTAAAGGCGATCCGAAGAAGCCCAAGGGCAAGATGTCTGCCTATGCCTTCTTTGTGCAGACGTGCCGTGAGGAACATAAGAAAAAGAACCCAGAGGTTCCAGTCAACTTTGCAGAGTTTTCCAAGAAGTGCTCGGAGAGGTGGAAGGTACCTTAATTTGTGACTTCCTGAAGGGATAGCTTCTTACCGTATCTGCTAGGATGACGTGCGTGTGTCCAAACACGAAGGGAGCCGGTGCTGTTTTGGTCTGTGTGCCGCTCTTGGCAAGGCGTCCCGGCCATTGATTGGGTGCTGCTGACTCCTGTAACGAGCCGGAAGGCTTCAGCCCAGGGTATCTGCCCGTTCAGGTGCTTCCACTACAGCCTGGCCTTTTTTCCTGTTCCCAAGCAGCACCCTTCAGCAGCTCCCTCCCCTCCAGGCCTGTGTCCTCGAGGAGGACTCTGGCTGCGCTTGTCCCGATCCCGTTGCTTCCCTTTTGCCGAGTATGCCAGCTGTGGCTGCGGTCCCCGGTGCAGGACCTTTGTCCCCAAGGTGGTCCAGTTAGAAAACAAACAAATTCTGAAACTCCCCTATCGAGTTGGTATGTGTTGGCTTGTTTACTTAAAGTTTGCCAGCTATTGAACAGTTGGGTAATCACAGGTTTGGTGTCTTGTTTTTTGGTTTTTTAGACCATGTCAAGCAAGGAGAAGGCTAAATTTGATGAAATGGCAAAGGCTGATAAGGTACGATATGATAGAGAAATGAAGGACTATGGACCAGCTAAGGGTGGCAAGAAGAAGAAGGACCCCAATGCCCCAAAACGACCACCGTAAGTAACTTTTGAGGCGTTAAATGCACAAGTATTTTGGTTTGTTTTCACACCCTGTAACACAGCTGATAGGTTTCCTTAAAGGAAGTGGATGGGGCATAGCATGTTGGTATAGCAGTATTGGTAATATTCATAGCTTACTGATACTGTCCCCTAAATCTTTTGGGCAGCTTGTAATTTTGAGCACGTAGAACGCTAACAGGAATTGCCAGTACTTGGTACCCTTAAACTCATAGTGATGGAAGACGTGGAAATAACTGGGTCACAGTGAGACTTGTGCATCAAAGATGAAATTGGATGGCGGGGATAGACAACACTTGATTCAAAACAGCATTGGGTGAAGGCTGCAGGTCTGGGCCTCAGTAAACTCAAAGTGTGTTTGGGTTTTTGTTTGGTTTGGTGGGTTTTTTAAATGAAAAAAAAAATGTTTCTACACAGCATGTGAGTGCATGTGTGAATGTTGTGGGTGAGGGACGGGGAAGGGGGTGCTCTCTTGCATGCTGCTGCGGTGCTGACTGTCCTCTGGTGCTTCTCCCCAAGGTCTGGCTTCTTCCTCTTCTGTTCAGAGTTCCGCCCCAAGATCAAGTCCACAAACCCTGGCATATCCATCGGGGATGTAGCAAAGAAACTGGGTGAAATGTGGAACAACCTCAGTGATAGTGAAAAGCAGCCTTATAATAATAAGGCAGCTAAGCTGAAGGAGAAGTACGAGAAGGTAAGGCCGCTTTTCACTTGTGCCTCTTCCATACCGGCTCTTGCGTTGATGTGGTTCTGTAGCAGACCTAGCTAAGGTGGCCCCAGCGTAGTGAGCATCTCCAGCTTACAGACCCGTTCGCATTGCGCTGCGTGTGCTACGTAGCCGAACTTCGCGTACGTTAGGACAGAGTAGGTTAGAGAGCCGCGGGCGGATTCCAGCGAGGAGGGAGAGCTTCCCCCAGTGATGTGCAGCAGCGGCTGCTCGTGTTGCTCCAGCAAAGGGTTTGCTGTGCTGTTAAAGGAGCTTTGTCCCGTTAGCAGGAAACTTTTAAGAGAGGCTGGGTTCTCTTCTCCTCCTCAAAGAAATAACCGTGACCGCAGGGTTCAAGGCCTCCGTCGTCCGGAGGCAGCTGAGTATGCCTAGGTGTCTGCATACCTGTGTGCTGTAATGCTGGCTGTCTCCCCTTTCGGGGGTGCAGCTGTGGAGGGCCAGTCCCTTTACGTTACCGCCCGCTGCTGTACAAATGCTGTATGTGTTTGCCGCTTAGAGCAAATTAAGACATCCCCTTGACTTTGCAGGATGTTGCAGACTACAAGTCTAAAGGAAAGTTTGATGGCGCAAAGGGAGCAGCAACCAAAGCTGCTCGGAAAAAGGTAGAGGAAGAAGACGAAGAGGAGGAGGAGGATGAAGAAGAGGAGGATGAAGATGATGATGATGAATAAAACTGTACAATACTTGTCTCCATGTGAATACCATAGAGTAGGGGAAACACCATAAATGAAGCACCTCTTATTTGAGATGGTGTCTCTTGCCCTTATTAGGCTTAATTAAAAAAAAAAAAATTTGGATTCCGATCGCGTTGTAGTTTCTAAAAGTGCTCTAGAAATTGTAACTGGTTTACATGAAGTGGCCATGGGTGTAGTGAGCACCCTGAAACTGTATCAAAGTTGTACATATTTCCAAACATTTTTAAAATGAAAAGGCGCTCTAGTGTTCTCCTAACTCTGTGCACTTTGCTGTTGGTGTAACAAAGCATTTAAAAATGTTTCAAGCATTTTTTTAATTTGTAAGGTGGTGTTACTATATGGTTATTGGCTAGAAAATCCTGGGTTATAAACTGTACATATCTATAGTTTGTAAAAACTAGACAGATTCTTGTGGTACATGCTTAGAGTTATGATGCCTTAGAGGAGCAGTGATTACTTGGAAAGGCTGTACGTTCCCCGGGGTGCCATGGCCCAAAGCATGCACTGTGAGGGTAGATCTATTTACACTACAGTGGGCGTCCATTTAGCTTAAAGTTGTCTTTCTGTATATAGTGAAATAGCATTCTGCTGCCATTCTTAGTTGTGGAAGGGGGTTCAGCTGGCATGAGAAGTGTATGGATTTTTTTAGTTAAGTGCGGTAGTTTTTAAACTGAAACTGTAGACATCTCTTCATCGTCAACTAAGTGAAGAGCCAGTGCAGCAACTGAAGTTCAAAAACACTCTGTACTTAAACGAATTTGCAACGTTCTGTTTTTTTTGTATGTTTAGAATGCTGAAATGTTTTTGAAGCAAAATAAACAGTATTACATTTTTAAAACTGTTCTTGACAACACTCTAAATTTCTGGTTTAAAAGGAACTTAACAACAGCAAGAGGTTCATTTGGAAGTCTGTGGCATCCCTCAGGGCTGGTGACTTAGGAAACATTCTGACTCAAGGATTTAAAAAAAAAAAAAAGACAAAAAAAAAAAAAGGTGGCCAGCCAAAACTGGCTGAATTGAAAGAGATGGCTGCTCCAGCTAATATGCAATCGTAACTGTTTATGGCTGAGTGGCATAAGATGCTATGCAAGTTTGAACTTTATTACTTGAACTTGGGAGCCTAAATGAACATTCATGACGTAATTGTTTGTTTGTGTGTGTATATAGCAGCATTCAGAGATGCAGAGAAAGGTAGGTGGCTAGGAATGAGGCTGACACCATGGAATAAGTATAAAAGCATAGTTTGGATTTTTTTTTTCAGTTGTGTTGGGTAAATTTATAGCCCAAATGCATTGCTGTACATATTAAAATGTGCCTTTTTTGTCCTGTGTTAAACTGTTTCAGACTTGTGGTTTTTTCTAGCATCTTAATTCGTGGCAGGAGCCAGGCGCCTAGTCTAATTCCCTGCTGAAGTAGGAGCGTGGCGCAGGTATTTAGTCTGTGTCCTTTCTCTAATGACGAAAGTTTTAATAGGAATCGGGTGCTGTGAGGTGGGTTGGGGGAGCGATGCAGGTCTCTCTTTCCCATTTGGCGACCAGCTGGCTGTGGCGCAGTCTTGCCGTCTTTTCAAACCCAAGCTGGGGACGTTTTGCAGCCCTTGGAAGGGAAAGGTAACGCTTGGTCTCTAGCTGGCGACTCTAACCTCATTTTTCCTTAGCACAGAAACTGCACGAACTGGGAAAACTACAGCACCCCCTCACTACCCTTGAATTCCTTCCTTGTGCTGGCTGTAGTTAGCAGTCAGCGTTTGCTTGGCAGCGAGGAGGAGACGGGGGTGTGAGGATACTTGCATTAATAGCAGGTCAAAGTTGCGGGCTGCCGTGTACAGCCGACTTCAGAGGACAGGGTAACTCATTAGTGTAAACTGTGGGTACGGGCTGCTGCCACTGCTTCATTTGAGTCAAACTGCAGATTAATGAGGGCCAGGCTTACAGGCAGTAACTACTTCTAAGGTGGATAAAACTGCTTCGTTGCCTAATTGGGTAGCACATCTGGCTTCCTGTGACTTCTCAACAACCACAGTATCTTGGCGAAACAGTCCGATCTAGTGTTGAGATGGGCTAGAACCTGAAAGCAAAACCAAGCAAAACTTGGTATCGGATGAAGCAAGCTAATAAACTTCTCTGAAACGTAGCAACCTTTTGTTAAGGCTAAGTTACAGTTGGATCGCTTTAAAAAAATACTTCTATAATTGCTTAATTATGGCAATTCTTAGTGTCTTTAACGCACAAAAAACCGAAGTGTGAATTGGCCCCCATTTTATGGGAAGTTGCATTTTAAAAGCCTCAATAAAGCTGCATCTGGAAAAGAAATAGGTACCTTTGTATTTGCTACCCTTTCCGCATGTCTTCTGATGCAAGGGAGAAGGTAACTGGAGATTCCAGCTCGTGGAAATTTGATGGGGAAGTGGTGGAGCAGAAGAGAAAAGCGATGGCATCATTTCAGGAGCTGTAATACTGTTTCTATTGTCTAGTTGGCAAAATCTCCCCTTAGCCACATATGGGAATTAGTGTAGATCACTGCTGTGCAAATCGAGCTTGGCTTTGAATTAACTGCTAGTGAGCTGAGCCCCTATTGATAGTATTAGCAAATAAGAACTAGAGCTGACACCTCTTTGTCTTCGTTATATTGGAAATCTATCGAGTTGCAGGGCTTGATTAAGGTTTTGGACCTTACGGTGCACTACCTATTTCTGCTCTGCAAATTTCTAAAATACGGCATGCCTCGGGGATGCTGTTCAATGCAATGCTAGTGCAGGACTCTGGAGACTCACATTTGGATATTGCAGATGTGGTGATGATGTTTCTTCCCCTAGTACTCTGCCATTGATAAATACCATAGTGCAAATGTATATAAATAGCGCATGATTTCCACCCCACCACTGGTTTTTGTGTTCTGAGATGTCATCTCAAATACTGGGAACTGCTTAACTTCACCCAGCTCCATTTTTTGCTAGAACATGCTCCGAATGCTCTTTCTGTCTGCTTTGAAATGCTTGTGGTGTTTCAGAGCAGACATTTCTGCTTTGGGCTGCTGTACAGCTAAAACTTCTAGTTTGACTTTAGTCCCAAGCCAAGCAGAGTAAATATGTCTCTTATTAACTCTGTTATATGTAGAGAAAGGTAATGATAAAATAGAGTTGGGAAAAGGGAGGGGAGGGATTAGAGACTCTTCCTTGTGTGAATTTGACAGCGCTAACTGCGAGACTGCTTGCGTTCCCAAAATGCGATTTGTTGCATCCCCCCGCGCCCGCTGAAGTCAGGGTGAGGTGGGCTGTGAGGACGAGGGGCTCGGTTAAGAAAAAGGGACCGTGCTGGCACTGCAGCTGTTAAAACCCGCTTGCTGCTCTGGGGAGGCAGAGGATGGCTCGACTGGGTGGGGTGGTCCCTCCGGGCGCCTAAAACAGTGGTAGAGGTGTGAGAGCTTTTGCTCAAGGGAAGGCATCTGAGATGCCCCGCGTCGTGCAGGTCATTTCCCATGGGT
Organism: Pelecanus crispus; assembly: GCF_030463565.1. Lineage (NCBI taxonomy): Eukaryota > Metazoa > Chordata > Aves > Pelecaniformes > Pelecanidae > Pelecanus > Pelecanus crispus. The sequence continues at coordinate 9,070,236 of NC_134655.1, read as the reverse complement.
GGTACCGTTTGATTCGCACTCGGGACTATCTGTAGTCTTGAGAACACGGTGGCTACCAAAACGCACCGCATCCCTCTGAAATCAAACCAGCTGGGCGGCGATGGGATGAACGGGGCTGCCCAGCTGCTCTGGGCAGGCCAGAGCCTGCATCTACCAAAAATGAGCCCGGCAGTCCAGCAGCATGACCTGGGGAGGCAGAGGAGCGATGCTCTCCCGCTGCTCTGTAGCCTGTACATTTCTAAATTTAGCTGAAACACGGTAAATATTTGGTGTGAACTGAAAGTGAGCCCTTCGGCTAGAGGGAGGCTCCGGGGGAGGGACCGCGTTGGGAAAGCCCCGCTGCTGGTGAGGGGTTGGCTCCCCGCAAGCAGTCACCACGAAAACTGCGCGGCAGGATGGCTTCCTACGGCTCGTGTCAGTACCCTAATGCATCTGTGGGGAAGCAGTGCATTAATTTTTCTGTAATAAAATTAATTAAAAATCCTAGTCTAAATGCATATTGAATCAATTAGCAGCGAACGGCTGTGGCTCTAACAGAGGTCCATAGGAAGGTGAGAGTCTGCTTTGGGATCGTACTGGGGATAAAGGCAGAGTTGGAACTTCTCTCTTATCTGCTCCCTTTGAACGGCTGATTTTTGTGTAGTTTTATTCACTCCTAATAAACCCTGCAGGAACGGCAGCGAGGTGCGAGGGCTTCTGTTGGCTCTGGCTCCGGCAGTGGCAGGTGAATGGCTTTTCCCTTCCAGCCTCCAGCACAATTCTGGCAGCCACCTCCAGTTTATGTTTCCCCTCTGCTCGCTCAGGCTGTTGTTCCGCGGGCAGAGGAACATCCCCCAAGTAAGCCCTCTTCTGCTGCGGGTTTTGGGAAGCAGGGCTCGGACCAGGAGAAGCGGCTGGGATGGGACCCCCCCGCTGGCTTTGCTAGGGCGAGAGCAGGACGCTGCGTTTACGGCGGCGCTGCCGTTCGCTTTCTGACAAGCCCCGTGCTCCCTCTATGAATGGGAGCCCAAGCTCTCTCTCCTCTAAAAGATAACGGGAGGAACTGTGACAAGTGACATATTTATTTCTTTCCGCTAGGGCTGCACCATATTTTAATGCAATAAACTGAATTGCAAATTGCAGCTGTGCTGCAAAACAAAGTGTGCTGGAGACCCTGTTACCAAACAGTTGCTCTCTAAACATGTTTCAGCTTGCAGTGAAGGGACCGAATAACCGGCATGCCTGACGGGGGGTTTCATGCCCTACGAGGTGTCTTCATCCCTTTTCGGCAGGCTGGGCTCCGGTGGGAGCGCGGTGTGCGCCTGTCCCTGCTTGGACAACATTCGACGAGCTGTGTGCAAAGCGCTCCGCAAACATCCTCCTGATCCGTACACGCTGAAGTGGGATGTGGATGAAGGGGGCTCCTTGCCTCCGCTAACGATCTTGATTGGAGTTGCCTGCTCCTAAGAGCTCTTCCCTGAGCACCCTCCTGCACCTGGATCCCTAAATTAGGCAGGAGGAAGCAGACGCAGCCCTGCTAGAGCTGACAGCTACGTCTCCTGGGTGGTGAGTACCTCCTTCTCTTGTTCCTGGATGTGGTATAGCCTCGCAGAACCGCCTACGAAGTAGCTAAACCAGGGTCAGTCTTTCTGTTAAGCCAGAGCAGAGATGGCAAGAGACGTCCGCAGGACTGCGGAGCCTGGGTGCTGTGTGGAGCAGCAAACTGGTGCTGTGGTGGGGTTAAGACCTTTGGAGGCCAGGATGTATAAAAGCAAGTCTTCGTCTTGCTGATGTTGAGAGATGAAAATGCATTAACCGTGGTAAGGGGATGCCCATCCTATAACTGTGTCCCCTGACGCGGTTGACTTCATGTCCCTGGCTGAATCCAGCAGCCAGGAAAACCTCAGCTGGGAACTGAGCCTTGCTGTGGGACTGGGCATTTTGATGGTATTTGTGGTTGACTCTTGAGCCCCTGAGTGCAGAGTACTGCTGCTCTGGCCCCACACCTGCCACCGTGTCTTGCTTCTGGCTGGGTGCTCCCCACCAAGACACCCGAGGAGCAGGAGCAGCCCCTCCGTGCGGGTGTCGCGCGCCTGTGCGCGCTGCTGTAGCCAAGCCTGTGCAAGGAGAGAGGCAGGTAGGATGCTATGAGTGATAGAGGTGCTTTTTCTTCCCAGCCCCTCCCCTTGTAAAGCTCCCTCAGGTACTTCAAGTCAGAAAAATGCTCTTTTTTTAAAATATTAATCAAACAAGGCCTGGCTTTGTTGTTGTAAGAGCTTATTACTTGTAAGTGTTTTTAACCGCTTCTTTGTGAAGCTTAAGATTTGCTTTATGTTAGTTTAGAAAATTAATATGTGTAAGAAGGGTGAAGTGGTTTGAGGGATTGCTTGAGACCAATGCCTGCTGCTAATTACTGTGTGATGGCTCTTTTACTATGTGTTACCTGGGATGTACCTGCAATAATTCATGGTCTTGCAGAAGAGGCTTGAGAAAGCTGGAAGCAGGGGCAATTTGGTCTCCAGTTTTCTTAAAAAATAAAAAATACGTTGGTCGAGTTTTGTTCTCTTTAGCTTTAGAGCTCAGGCTGGGGATCTTCCCTGGGCTTGGCTTCTGCAGTTGTTTAAGGTATTGCTACCTGCAGTTCCTGGCGAAGGTCGCTCCCTGGTAGCAGGGAGAGCAAAAGGAAACACGCACTGGATCTTCTATTGCTTTATTTCGTTGCTTCATATAGTAACTTAATTTTCGCAAGGTGCTGGGAGGTTTTTCAAACCAAGCTCAAAGATCAAGGTGTCACTAAAAGTCTTAAAGAGAACCCTTTCTTCCAAGGGCTTGTCTGGAAGTGGAATAAAACCTGACCAAGTAGCATTAAACTGCCTAATTAAAGATCTCTCGCTCTTCGCTGTCGCTCATGTTTCATTTGTTGGCGATTCCCCACTAGAGAGAGTTGTCTAGCAAAAAATCAGCTAGACCAGACCCGGTATTTTGAACCTTGAGGGTGACTTGCAAAAGGCCTTCGGTGGTTTTGAACGTAGGAGGACTTGGCCTTGTGCGTTTTCTACTGTTCCCCGTGCGTCTCCGCGGTACGTCGCTGTCCCTCCGAGCGCGTTGCCTGGGGAGAAAGCGAAGGTGTCTCCCTTACAGGCTCAGCCCTTTGCCTTTTCCATTAACATGCGATTACTCGCCTGCGGGGAGCACCAAGAGATACCCCTTCAGACCCAGGGAAGATCACCCTGGACGCTCCTCATTTACTGGAAGGTGACATCTTAAAAAACCAGCTCTCCAACAGCGGTTCAGGCTGATCTTTCCGAGTGCAAAGTGGAAAGAAGCCCCCAAACCCCTTTTCTCTCTGTCCTGTCTGTCCCGCCCCCAAATAAATGCCCCCAAATGTTTATTTCCAGGTGGTGTTTCACAGATCTCTTGGCTTTTAAAGACCCTTTTCTTCACCTGTTTCGTTTCCTCCTCTCCTCCCATTCTCTGCCCCAGCTCTCCTTCTGCCCAGCCGTGGTCAGCAAATCGGACCCAATGGCTTATTTGAGGTGGTGTAACTTACTCCCAAACTTTGGGAGCAGCCTGGCCCGCGTTTTCCTGCTAGCTGGATGCTTGAGGGAAGATCTTCAGCTGGCGTGAGCTCTTGCTCTGTGCCAGCTCAGACCACCCACTGGAGCTGTTCCCCTGCAATTTTGTGCTCGTGGCAGCGCCGGGGCGAGGGTGGAGGCTGTGCCGATGCCCGAGCCGCCGCTGGCTGGGAGCGTGCCAGGCCGGCCGGCGCGCTTGGAGCCGGGAAACGGGAGCGGGAGGCGGCTGAAGGATGCGGGTCTCCGGGTCTTGAGCAGACGGCATCCAGCCCGCAGGGTCTCTCTCTGTGTCGGAGACCATATGGTGCCGTATTTCACAGCCGGCCCTGTGAGATAAGGTTCGGCAGCTCGTACAGAGGAAAGAGAACGGGTGATCTCAATAATGTTTGCTGTTGCTTGTGCTCGGGTCTCTTGTGGAGATGGTTATGGCCAGTGAGATACGTTAGGCCGTACCGTGGCCATGCTGGGTTTCTGCGGCGTGCTTGTTGGGCTGGGCTGGGAACACCTCTCGTGGCAGGGAACAGCAATAGTCTGCTGTGGGTGAGACAAGGTGTTAATTAACGTGGGGGCGCGAAGCGCCATCATACATACTCTCGCCCTCCTACACATGAGTTTCCCACCCTTCAGAGGCACTCTGGTAGGGTCTCTCCCCCATTTACCCCCCTCCCAGGCCATGCTCGGGCGCTGGCCCCCGCAGGAGGTGGCGGGGCTGTGCGGAGCGACAGCCTCTCCCAAAGCAGAGCTGCGAACCTCCGTGAGCCGGAGCGGGACGGCCTCCGGCCCTGCAGCGCGAGGGAAGCGAGAGCCGTCCTCTCGCCACGGACACGGGCGCTCGGGGAGGGTCCCGGGGGGGCAGCCCGCCCCGACAAGGGCTTGGGGTGACGGGAGAGGGGATCCTGCCGGAGGAACCGCCAGTTTGCTAGAAGCCGTCTCCTAAATATGGACATGATTATTTTTATTTATTTATTTGCTTGCTCTGGAATCTTTGCATTTTTCCCTTAATCCTGGAGGAAAATCAGTGCTGCCCTGTGTACATGTGACATGGCTGCTGCAAGACACAAACTCCCTTTGTGACTTCTTGCTTTCACGGGGGAGAAATGCATTCAGGAAAAAGCAGGGCCCTGACAACAGGAATCAAGTGTTTCTAAATATGGACATCCCTTTTTGGACTAAAAAGTCTTTTTGTACCATGCATATTTCCCCTGTTAATCATTTCCTTTTGTTCCTTGCAAACTTTGGTCCTCCAATGTTATAGAAGGAATTATAGCTGCTCTGTTTGTAAACTTTCCTTTACGGTACATGAACTGGCTTGTATGTTGGACGAGTTTGCTGTGTTTCCTTTTTAATGTGGATGGAAAGGCGGGCGCTCCAGTTCCTCACCCTTGGCTTTTTTTTTTTTTTTTTTTTTTTTTTTAAAAACCAGTCATATTTGGCCTCAGCCTGTCTTGAAATATTGGGGATTTTACAGGCCATTGAGCTTTGCCTGGTCCTATTCACTGCTTTTGTGTTGCACTAATTGGCTTGATAAAGAAGGGCCTGGGCTCTGTAAAGTGCTTCTCCTCCAAGGTGAAATGTGAGATTGGGGGGGGGAATACTCAGATGTTCACTAGCAGTTATGCTCGCTGGATAATCTGAATGCATCAGAAATCAGCTAGAGCTCAGACAAAGTAGGGGGGATTAGGAGTCTGAGATGGGCGAGCGGGGTGGACATCTGGAAGCCTGCTGTTTAGCTTGTCTGCTGGGGTGGGTTGCATCTTCATTATATGGGTTATACGTGCCGAAAATGAACAGTGCGCTGGGATCACGGTTGCTCACTGTGGATATATTCTGAAATAAAAATTTCTGTTGGGATTTACGGAGCACCCTGCCCTCCCCAGCAGAGGGGATTCAACACAAACCCGACCACCAGCGCAAGCAGGAGAAGCCCACCCTCCAAAGCTGGAGGGACACACTGGGGTTTTATGGCACTGCTTGCGTACACCACCGCTGCCTGCCGCTTTGGTGTTGCGGGGAGAAACATTGCACGTGCCCGTGGCTGGTGTTATGCAGGCAGCGGACGCTCGGGCCCTCCCTTGCATGGTGCTCCCTGCATTTTTGGGCAGGTGCAGCTCTGCAGAGCCTGATAGAAAAGCAAACACATGGGAGAGCAGGAGAGAGCCCATCGTTACAGTGCAGGGCTGCTTCTGCCACTGCCAGCACCTGCCGTGGGCAGCACCGTCCGTCCGGGGTTGGCTTCACGTGCCCCATCCCGTTGTCCCCCCGCCCAGGCCCTCGTCCTGTCCCCCTGCGGGCATGAGGACGTGGCTCGGGGTGCGAGGACGTGGCTTGGACATGGCGCAGAGCCGTGGGTGGAGTGGGGACAGATGTGTGGTGTTTTTTTTGTTTTTTATTTGATGACAAAATATGAGTTGAAAAATGTTTTTGCCCTTTTGAAAACACAATATTGGAGAAGGAATTCCAAATATGTTGCGAACAGAAAGCCAAATGGTGGTTTGCTTTGCTTTTTGTTTTTTCCCCAAAAGTCATTTCTTTACCAGCCTCTTGGCGTATGCTCCATTTCTCCTCCTCCATCTCCAGCGCTTTGCTTTGCTCATGTTTCCGTCCTCTTCCCGGGCAACCTGCCGTGGCAGCTTCAATTTTGGCCACAGCTGTAACATGCCAAAACATGGCTGTGCACAGCTGGAGCCTTGCAGCGCTCCCACCAAATATCCACTGCTGCCTGAACAGCAGCATGCCTGCCCACGGGTGAGGAAAATTGTGTTGAGCAAGCCGGCACCGAGAGGTTTGGGATAGGTGCCTTGTTCAGGTGGGCAGTGTAACTCCCACCCTGCCATGTCTCTGGCAAAAGCCAAAGCGAAGCGGCTTAGGGGAAGGTAAAGAGGGGATCACCAGGCAGTAAAATGCATCACCGGAAAGCAGATGTAAGAGCTTGGCGGTGCTTTGGGTCATGCTTGGGGTGATAAAAGCAAGGGGATTTTTAATTTAAAAAAAAAAAAAAAAAATCAATGCTGCAGGTACCAGGGCGGCGAGGACCCAGGCAGGGCGTTAATAAAGGGTGGTTGAAGGACACATGCCAGCTGCTGCCAGACATGATGCCCCAGGGAATTAAAAGCGGGACTGAGGAGTGAGCCCGGTGCAGCTGTGCGGCAGCGTCCACTGAAAGTGCTGACTTGGTGAAATGTGCCCGTGTTGTGTTAAAGACACGCAAAATTGAGGGAGAGGAGGAAAACACCAACTTTCCATTTTTTGTATTTTGTGTGGGATGTTTTGGTTTCACCTGTTAGCTACGAGCATGCTAAGCTAGCCCATGGGCCCTTCGGCGCAGCACCGATGGCCCACAGCTCCTCCTGCGCTACCTTGTTTTGTGATCTATTTTTGGAAAAACTGCTTTTTCTTTTTAGAGGACACCTGACAGGGGGGCAGAGCTGAGTCCCGGTGGGTACTGGCGGCATTTTTACTTTTTGGGTGCCTTTGCATCCTACTGGGGTTGAAACATGATGTCCTTACATTTTCTCCGTGTGAGCTTAGGGAGCCGCTGCTGAGAATGATTTGTGAGCGCTGGTGTGTGGATGCACAGGTAGAGTGGCTCTTTTGCTTGGTGCCACATACTGGAGAGCCTGCATCTTGGTCTGGGTTAGCAGCAGTTTTTGGGGGGAGAGGGGGAGGTCTGGAGAAGTGGTACAACTCCTCTGGGGTCACCCGTGGGCTCCCTGGATGCGAAACCTCTGGAAGCTGGATACAAAATCCTCCTTTTCCCCTCGGGATGGGAGGAGGAGTGCATTTCTCCTGAAAAGCAGGGCCAGAAAAGTGTTTGTGTGCTGTGGGGGGACTAGGTTAGGAGACTTGCGTGATTTTAAGCAGACTAAGTGCAGTTAAGCATTACGGCCCCAATTCTTGCTCTGTTTTAATGCCATTTTTCAGAAGTGCCAGCAGCGCAACGCGTTGGAACTGCCCCGTGCTGGGGGCAGAGCCTGAGGGGCTGCCCCAGGGACTTGGGCGACCCATGGCAGGGACAGGGCACGCTGCAGCTCCCTGCTACGCTTCTGGGCTGCCAAAGCCTTTGCTGCGAGGTAGAAGGGTCCAGGTTTGGGGGAGGCAGCACGGGGTCAGTCCTGACAGCTTCGGCGGGGGATGCTCCTGCAAACAGGAGCTGCTGGGAGTTTGCATTCCCCTTGGCCTCAGCCCTGAAGAAAGCCTAAAGCCTCAGTCAATAATAAGCTTATAAGACAGTAAATCTTGGTAATGAGAAAAACAGAAGACGGCATCTGCTCAACACGATGGTACTGTGTATGGTCTGGTAAACAGCTACTGAAACGAGTTGCCCGTTGTTGCAGGGGTTACAGCTGAAAAGCCCAATTTCCATGCAGGCTCGGCCGGTTTTGCTGCCCTCAGCCCTTCGGAGCGGCTGCTGAGATCCCGTTGAGGCTGAGCACGGGGAGAGGTGACCTGTTGCCCGTGAGGGCCAGGTGCTTGCCCGCATGCACGGCAGCCCCTGCCGCAAAACCAGAGGCAAGCTGCCATCATCCTGCGTGGCTGGAGCCTGAGATGGACAATAAGATGGGACCACCACAGCGGTCGTCTTCGCCTCCTCCTCCTGCACCCCCTCCAACACCTCCTTGCAAAGGCTACACGTAGAGATGTACATCCTTTGGAGGGTGCTCTGCAGCAAATGGGGGTTGGGGTAAAAACGGGAAAACGGTTTCTTCTCTATCATGTCCGCAGAGATGCTGAAATGAGATGAGCTGATGGGCAACAGGCGCCTGGGGATGAATGAGTTGTGCAGGGGGCACCAGGAGGAGGAAAGCGCTGGGTCTTCATCTGACACCCACTCGGATGAACCTGGTGCCCATGGGGTGGGAGCTGGCAGCGGTCCCGGTCCCGCTCAAACTGTGTGAGGCCAGGTCTGCAAAATGGGGAGGAGGAGGAGGAGGGGAGAGTTCAGGGGAAGGAATCTGCATATGGTATGTAATGCTTTTATGAATTGGGTCTTTAATAATTTACATTACCAGTTTAATACTTTGAATACAAATTATCTTGCCCATATGCTGTGCTGACAAACATAAAAATGGAGTAATCAAAGCTGTAATAGCACTACAGCAAAAAGACATAAAATGCCACTAGAAGGCTTAGGATAAATTATTGCATGCACACACCAGCTCTATGGCTCCCTGGTGCCAAAGGATGCATTGCAATTTCTTCCTCAGACTTTGCATTTGGGCTTGAGGACTGGTGCAGTACCAGGAGTACTGCTCGAAATTCTGCGAGATGGGCAGCGTTTAACAAAGAGGAGGAAAGAAAAAAGGCTCAGACCTGTTTGATAAACACCGCAATTTAAATTCTGCTCTGGCATTACATGGGCTGCGAAGAAAATATAGCCCTCTTATTTGTAGGGAGCCCCTTTCTTCTTCCAGCGGGGTTATTTGCATGTATTATAAACTGCAGTGTTGGCTTGCCATCTTCAGGCAGCTGCCACGCACTGCACAGCATCCCTGTGCATCCCTGTCCATCCTTGCACTGGTTGGAGGTGGCAGGTCCAGCCTGGGTGCTGCGAGGGATGCCCGGGAAGGATGCTCGCCGCAGCCTGGCACCAGGTGACCCAGGCAACGGGCAGCATCAGTCCAGGGAGACACGAGTTTCACCTCATCCCTCTTCATACCTGTGCTTGCTCCCCTCTAATGCCCGAGATCCGAGGGGCTGGAGGAAGTGGGAGAGGGTGAAACAGCCCCAGGCCCTTGGTGCTCCCTCCTGGCAGCCCTTGGGCCGCAGTTTAGGTGCGAGGGAACGGTATGGGTGGGTCTGGGAGCTCGTGGATGCTGCAGGTGACTTAGTGGTTTGCTTTTAGCAGCCTGGCATCTTTTGGTGCACGTGTGCCGGTATACCGGGCGTCCCGAAGGACGTGGGGCTGTGCAGCGAAATGAGCAGGTTTGCAGAGCAGAGATGCAAGTTGTGCTTACGGGGAAAAAACTGCTGTTTGCAGATGTCAGTGGACCCTGTATTGTGGCTTGTGGCAAAGTCCCTGCTTTTAAATACCAGTCTATTCATTGGTGCCATATCGCAAAGATGTCCCCCCTACAAGCTAATTCTTCACAGAAAGAGCCATTTAAGGCTCACATTTGCATACACTGAATTTCTCTGCTATCAAGGTTACTCCATGCTGTAATCCATTCTGTGCTTCTAATATGATCAGTGAAAAATGAGGTTTCTTCCCAAATAAATCATCAGTAATGGAGGGAATGGCGCTTTTGTGGAAGGCGTGAGGCTCTGGCAGTAGCAATGTCTTTCCCAAAGGCAGAGGAATTGGGGCAGGCTCGTTCTGCACTGCTGTGCTGCCTGATCTTGCTGCCAGTCGCCCCGAGACCCAAACCCCTTGTATACGAATGCGTTTTTCCTGCTTTTGCTGCTCCCAGGATCTCCTGCTGGCTGTCTCCCCGGGTTGTGGTGCCCGCGGCCGGGGCGTAGTGCACCCCAAGGGCGAGGGTCACCCAACTTCAGCTCATCCATTAACACACGTATCGGCGCACACAGACGTCTCTCTCATGGGCTGAGGGGAGAGGAGCAGGTGCCAGCGTTTGGGGTCCCGTGTCCTGGCGAGGTGGGGCTCCCAGGGCTGCAGAAAGGGAGAGCAGCCCCTGGCCTGCCCGCCCTGCCTGTCCCTGTGCTCCACCTTGCTCTGCTCCTCATGCACCCCGAACCCAGCTCCGTGCCCCCCTGAAGCCTGGTTTCGCCTGTGTACAGGGGGGTTTGGAGGAGCCTCAGGTGCTGCAGCCCCGCTGCATCCCGTGGCCCTGGGGAGCAGCCACGTGGCAGAGCAACCCTGTTATCACAGCCGGGCCCGCCACGACTCCAAAACCCTGGGTGCAAAGAGGTACCCGGAGCCTCTCCTGCCAGGGGTGATGGGGGCTGCCTGGGTGGGTGATGGGACCTGCATGAGCTGGGATGGGGAGGTGCAGGTGGGCATCCAGCCCCCACTGGAAGAACTTCTCTCATTGCCAGATCTTCTGGAGAGTAACGCCCTGATTGATCCTTTTGCTCTGCAAATAAATCGGGTGGATCAAGACCACAATGAGAAATATCCCCATCCTCATCTGGAGGGGGATTTTCAGCATAAAAGGCTTTATATGACTCATAAACTCTAACACTTATTTCTGCATGCGAGGTAAATATTTCCCCCTCTGAATGTCTAAGCAATGCAATTTTGTTTGAAGCCTCCATTTGTTTAAGTCTGGAGGTGACAATAATTCACCTGTTTTCCCTTCCCGTGATTCCCCAAGCAATGGCGTAAGCCAAAATAGAGCAAACTCAGCTCTGGCTGTTTGTCACTTGTCAGCTCCCTCCCTCAAATACGCTCAGATGAGCTTTGTCCCGGAGTTCACATTTGGGCACCTTCTGATCTCTAGCCGTTGGTAAATGGCCCCGCGTTTTCCTGTTTAGGGGAAGAAATACAGCACACCTGCACGGAGCCACTGCCAGGGCAGGCAGGCAGGAGAGACATAACTTAATTTAACTCCAGATAAATCATGATTTCACAGCAATCTGCCTGCCACAGGCAGTTGAGAGTCCCATCTCCTTGGCACTGTAACAATACTTGTCACTCAATGTCCCAAAGAGACCCGCTCGCAGCCAGAGATCATAGATGGCTGAGAAGACGCCTGGAGTTGTAAACACCATCAATCTGGAGAAAACAAACGCGCCTGGGAGCTGATGTCGGGTGAGGATGTTCGAAGGCAGCGCTCGCCTCTGCACGAGCGTGGCATGCGCCCACGGGCCACGTGGGTCCCCAGCCTCGGACCTCCCCGCATCTGTCGCCACCCGAAGCTCCAGCAAAGCGCTGCCTCTCCTCTTCCCTGCCTTTTGGGGGCCAGTTGCCCCCCGTGCAGCCCCCGGCCCCTCTCGGGAGGGGTACCCAGGTAGGGGTTAGCTGCTGTGGGGCAGAGGTGTTGGGGGGTGGCCTTAATGCACCAGCTGCTTTTGCTCCTCGAGGAAGATGAGAGAAGGTTGCTCCTATTTCGGTGGTAGGTGCGGCTCCTGGGTGCTTTCTGCTGGAGATTTTCACCGCAACCGTGAAGCTGTTCAGCTCCTGCCGGGGAACAGAGAGCCCTGAACATGGCCTCGTCGCTGCTTAAAGGTGTCTTGTGCGTGAGCGATGGGTGGATGCGTGCTCAAAGCCTGGCTGTGCCGCTGTCGGGGCACACCGCCCCCTCTCCACCCCTCACTGAGCAGGGCTCCCACTGCAGAGGGAGGCTGTTTCGAGAGAAGTGTTTGAATTTTATCTTTAGTTCCCCATCTTGCAGGCAGAGATGCTTGGTGTGGGCAGAAAGCCCCCGTCCCTCACGGGCACATCAGGTTTCGGAGAAGCCTCCCACTGCAGCACAGGCAGCGTGTTTGCGGTGTGGGAGCCTCACTTGGCATTCCATCCTTTTTCATAGAATCATAGAATCGTTTAGGTTGGAAAAGACCTTTAAGATCATCCAGTCCAACCATTAACCTAACACTACCAAGTCCACCACTAAACCAATTAAGGGTAGAGTAATAATTTCATGTTTCCTGGCTTGGTGGCTGGATTATTTTTTAACAAAAGTAAAAACTAGGAATCATTAAGGTTGGAAAGGATCTCTAAGATCATCAGTCCAACCATCACCCCAACACCACCATGCCCACTACACCATGTCCCCAAGTGCCACGTCTACCCGTTTTTTGAACTCTTCTAGGGATGGTGACTCCACCACCTTTCTGGGCAGCCTGTTCCAATGCTTGACTACTCTTTCCATGAAGAAATTTTTCCTAATATCCAATCTAAACCTCCCCTGACCCAGCTTGAGGCTGCTTGAGGTTTGGTACCCCTGTGCCTTTCCTGGCTTTGGTGGAGTTGCTTCCGATTTGCAGCCGGTGTCGCATGAAATGTGAAGCAGGCGCCACTCCTCCTGCCCCCGGCTCGCCCGCTTCCGCCCAGGTCTCTCCTGCTCCCCCAGCAGCTCCTAGCGCTGCTCCCTGGGTCCACGCCTGTCCTGGAGGATGTCTGCATCCAAGCCTAAACTCAATGCTAACATGCACAGGCAGTTTGTTTTTCCATCTGCCTCTTTCTTTCTTTTTCTCTTGTTTTAAAGGAAATGGAATCCAAGGCTGCCATATAGTGATGATGGTATTATTGTTAGCAGTTATTTCTATTTCCATAGCTCCAAGAGGCAGAGAACAGAGTCCCACTGGGTTAAATGCAGCACATGCTATAACAAAAAGACAGTCTGGGTGCCAAACAACTTGCAATCTTCTTCTTAATGCAAGGAAAGTAAAATTAAGATTACTATAGCAACTTCTTGCTCATACTGCATACAGATAGGATTTGTTGGTCTATATATATATATGTGCGTGTATGTGTGTGTATATATATATGTAACATACATATACAAACCCTAAATATCTCTGGCAACTTTTTCCATTGTTGAATTTATATTTAGTTTCAAGATCTCTGTATCTCAGGTCTGTATTGCTCCTTAAGATTTGCATCCAGCCTTCCTTCAGCAAGCTTTGCCTTCTTTGGGCTCTTTTGTGCGTGCTGCGTGCCAGGCTTGAGTCCCTTCCTCCTGGGGAGAGTGCTGAGCCCCCGGCCAGGAGCAGGGATAAACCCTGACCAGGGGGTTCATTCCATCTATCGGGGCTTTTGTTTTAAACGTATACAACCCTGTTAAACTTCATAACTGACTTAACATCTCCAACTTTGCTTTCTTCAGTCAGATTTTAGGAGAGTGGGGTGAACCTGAGACATGCAAATCCCTCTTTTCTCTTCCCATCTCTCTTCTCTCAAGTTATTAGTTCAACCTGAAGTGCAATTTCATGAGAGTAATGCACCGCAGCTCTCACTTCTCCTCCACAACTGAATAAAACCAGAAACCCCTGCAGGAAAGGCAGAGCACACGCAGGAGCTGGGAGCTGAGGGAAAGGCAGCAGGAGGATGGATGCACCTACAGTTCAGCGTCGCTTAAATTCTCCAGAAAAGCAGCAGAAATTCAAGAGCAATTTTCACCTTGTCACAGAGGTAAGTGGAGTTACTGATAAAAAAGAGTTTTAACATCGCCAGATCTGAGGAGCTGTCTTTGCTTACCAGCCTACAATCAGGTAGGAGGGGAAAACCAGGCACCAAACTGTGCTAAAGAGATCTGAAGGGTATTGCTCTCCGCCAAAGACAGACGCGTCGGAGGGATACCCGTTTCTCGTGAGAAGCGGGAGGAACTTGCGGCTCGTTTGTAACAGCTTTGAGGCTGTGGAGTTGCACGTGCACAGTTGGAGGGCTGGTGGATTCGCTGTTTTGAGACCAGACTGTAATGGAGATCTGAGAACCAAAACTGAAAACGTCTGCTGGCAGGTCTGGATGGAGGAGCTGGAAAGCAGCCTGAAGTTGCCAGCTGCAGATTTTTGGTGCCTCTGACTTAGCAGTATTAAATACAAAGAAATAAATCATAGGCAGCTCTGCTTGCAGGGTCTAGAAGGAAAGCAAGGGGGCTGGGGCGAGGCGGGTGAGCAAACCCCACTTCCCAGTGGATCTGTGGGGAAGGCAGAAGAGAAAAGGTGAAGAAGGGATCTGCTCGGCATAGAGGGGCCAGCTTCCAAAGCCCACCAAGGCAAACGCAATGGCTTTCCTTCAGACAGAACTGCTCTATGAGCAGGAATCAATACCCTTCTGCAGAGCCTGCAGAAATGCTGACAGGTGTGCAGAGCTGATGCTGAGTAGGAGATTTCTGGATGGAGCTATTGAAGAGATGGGCAGGATGGGAGCAAGCGTTGAGCGACGCTTCACACATGCGTTGGGCGTTGGGGTGGACCTTACGGTGACGGGCTGAAGGTACGAGGACAATTGAAGATCAGACCAGGCAATGGGGAGTGGGTTGACAAGCAGCGGAAGCTCATGAGCCATGATATAGAATCATAGAATCGTTTAGGTTGGAAAAGACCTTTAAGATCATCCAGTCCAACCATTAACCTACACTACCAAGTCTACTCTAAGCCAATCAAGGGTAGACTAGACTAAATGTTAGACTATATGTTAGAGGGCAGAGCAAAGTGAACATTGTAAGCTGGGCACCCAGCTTGTTCTCTGCCAGCAAGGGGCAGGAAAGCTGTCCCCTTGCTGAGCCAGCCCCAAACCAGGGCTGACCTACAGGCAGAAGAGACATCGCTACCTCCTTCCCCAAAGGAAGGAGTAAAGGCAGGCCCCAGGGGTCAGACGGGGCAGCGGGGGCTGTGAACCTGGCCCGGGAGGAGCCGGCAAGGTCTGCAGGGCTGAAGAAGCCATCTCCGAGACCATTGGTTAAAGCGCACGCCCACTTTCTCATCCTTTTCTCTGGAATGGGAACCCATCAGGACAAGGGTCTGTTTATGATGCTCAGCTGAAACTTAACCACCCTGAACTTCCCTGGGTAAGTGGAGTTGCTGCGGGCAGCGTGAGCTCTGGTGCCGTGTGCCAGGTAAAGGTTTGGTGTGCAGCCTCAGCCCAGAGACCTGGCTGCTCGCCCCTTCGGAATCCCGCAGGGCTTTGCAGGTGTGCCGGAGTGTCCCGTGAAATCAGGGCTTTTGGTAGGAGTACGGCGAGAGGGGGGAATCGTTTCTCTTTCTCCAAGGGGTGCCAAGTTTCCCACCTGCGGGGTGCACACTGCTGATATGTACCAAAGCGATAGCCTGAGAAAAGGGAATTTCTTCACTGGGGAAAAAACTTGCGCTTTGGAATCCACGCGCTGCAGCCCCTGAGTTAACCCCTGCCGCACCACCGCTGCGGACGGCTGCAATTCTGCAGGGACAGGCGGGGGCCGTGCATCCCCCCCGGCTCCTTGGTGCTGCTGTGCCAGCCGTGATCACCACTGCCTCTACACTTTTTATTTCTCTTGACCTCTGTGTTTCTACCGGCCGTTTTTAAGCCAGCCTGCCACCAAGACTGTAATCTGTTCCAGTGTACTTCTATTTGTGCTTTCACCCAGCAATTTGCGCAGGGCTGTTGAGCTCTCTGCTGATAATTGACAGGAGAAAGCAATCCGCTTCATGAGAGGAAACATCTCCCACCGGCTGCTGGATCCGAGCAGGCTATTTCCCATAATGAGGATGAAGCAAAACAGGAGCTCGCTAACAGCCGCAGATGTAGCTGAGCCCCCATCACTGCAGGCGCGGAGGTGGTGCTTGGGACGTAATTAAGAGCTCGATACTTGGAGTACAGCGTGTCGTGCTGCCCTTCCTGCGCCGCTGGCTTGTGACGAGGCGGCAATGCCAGGCACTCCTGAAGCTTGCTCCAGTCACAGCTCCCACAAGTCAGGCTGCAGGAGGGGCTGCCTGGGGAAGGGAAACCTTGTTTTCTTTCTTAAGCCAGTTGTTTCTCCCCTTGCAGGGGACGACCATGGCAATTTCAGCCTTAGCGTTGGAAAGCAGCTGCTAATGGCAATGGAGTGATTTTGACCGGAGAGTGGCATCAGCCACGAGTGTCCCCACAGTGACAGTGCGGCGGGGTGGGTGACACAGGCGCCAGCGAGCCGGGCTGGCCAGAGCCCAGCCAGGTTTACCCCACACCCCGCCGGGCTCGCGCCGTCCCCAGCTGGAAAAGTAGCTCAGACATGGTGCTGGGCTGCAGAGTGGGTGCGGGCAAAATGCTTGTGGGTGGGCGTGCATCCAGGTGAACTGCAGTGCCAACTGGGGATGGGGGGGGGGGGGCTGTGGAGGAGGGAGTCGCCAGCGCTTCTCGGCAGCTTCCGTCTCACACCATTCCCCCCACAGCAAGGCCAGGCGCCTGGCGAGCGATGCTGAATGTCTGAGATGCCACACGAACTTTTGGGGGTATCAGAGAAAAGAGCGACCACCTCTGCTTGGGCAGTATCTGTGGAGTGGAGAGCGTCCCCCCCAGCTCTCGGGGGCCGTGACTGGGACTGCGTTTTGCCAGTCTTGTCTCCTTGTGACTGGCGAAAGGAGACCTGCAAAGAGCAGGAGTGGGTTTGTTGTTGGTTTTCGGTGGTAGAAAAAGGGACTGGATAAGAAATCTCAATGGGAAAAATATGATGTGCTCTTGTTTTGTTTGGGTTTGTTTTTTTTTTCTTTTTTTTTCTCTCCTGCCACCTCAGGACGTCTCGGTGCAAGGGCGAAAGCCTTGCCCACCCTCACTTGAGCACACGCTCCATGGGGATGGTGCGAGGAGGATGAGCGGTCCTTCTTTTGCTCAAGTTAAAGGCAGATCTTGAAGACAAATAGGGCCCCTGTCCCACCTCCCCCCCAAGGATCGCTCTGTCATGAGCCAGCTTTTCTTGCTTTGCTTTGCTTTTTTTTTTTTTTTTTCAGATTCACTGCCTCGCTGACAAGCCCTGAGCTAGTAGCACCTTGAGTAACTTGCCTGTTGTTGGACAACGTAGGATTTTCTTACTTGGATACTGAAGCGCTTAAAATTCTTTAGGATTTGTTAGCCACAAAATACATCAATTGAATCTTCCTGGCTTAATGGGGTAAACAATTGTGGCCTTCCCTGAGGGTTTTTTTTCCCCAGTTCACCACAACAAACCCCACCAGCCTGATCATTTCCATGTATGTATTTCAGCGTGACTGTCATAGAATCATAGAATCGTTTAGGTTGGAAAAGTCGCTTGGGCAGAGTCCTGTGCTACCACTCAGCTGTCATCCAAGCAGCCCCGGCAGCCTGCACAGCAACCAGGCTGCCTTCGCTGGGAGCAGGCCCTCTGATTTGGGATTTTTTTGGGGCAGGATTCAATAAGATCATTAAAAACCCCTCACGTTTCATCCTAGCACCTTGAGACCTGCAGCAAGAGCGGCTCCAGCCTGGCACAGCACGGGATGCTGCCCGATGTGGCTGGTGGCGAGGGCTAACCCGACAACGTGTGTCCCCAGGGTCGCAGAGCTGGGTGCAAGCCACTGAAGACGCGGCAGGGAAGTGCTTGAGTTTCTCCCCAGGTGGTGGAGGGGCTGGAGTTATTTCCTAGCAGAGGCTGTACAGATCCCATGCATAATTCAGGCACTGCCATACAAATCATCCCACTAGTAAAAGCCTTTTCGGAAAGCATGACTTGATGGCAACAAACTTTGACCTACACGTGCCTCAGCCGACAGCCCCGTATGGCAGGTTTTAAACTTTTGCCATCACTTCCTTCTGAGAGGCAAAGTGAATCTAGGTCACCCCCCCTTGCTTGTTTGTAACGAGGCTAATTCTGATTTCATTCATGTTGCGTCCTCGAGTTTGAGATGGGGAAAAAGTGGGAGATTTGAAACGGCAAGACAGCCTCAAAGTCATTCTCCTTAAATCCCATCTCGGAGCGAAAGAATTGGTTTGATGTTGTGTCCCAAGGCAACATTGATGGTGTCATTTAATATTCAGGGTACGAAAGGAATACAAAGTTTTCCTTCTTTCTCCCTTTTTATTTAGATTGTGGCGTTAAGCAGTTGAGCTGAATGAACAGGCTTGTGTCCGCAGCTTTCTGAGCAATTAACAAAAAAGCCTATTCTGGGCGAGTGAGCTGTGCGCTCTGCGTGAGGCTGCTGCTTCGGGGACAAAGAGGGGAAGTGGCTGAACACGAGGTTATTAGTTTGTCTAGAGCCTCTATGCAAGCACGATGGCATAAATAGAGCTGCTTGTTTGTTGATCTCTTCTGCGATGGCAGCTCAGGGCAAGCTGCTGTATTCATCTATTTATTGCCGAAGCAACCACTGCTTTTTTTCCCAAGACTGGGATTCTCTTACGCCGTGCGCAGTACAGCTGTGTTGCCTCTGCAGTAAATAGCTGCACAGTTCAAATGCACAAGAAAAAAGTTTGGGAGAGAGGAGCTACTGCTGTATGTGTTTGGCTAGTGATAATGCTGATTCCGCCTTTTGTAACGGTTTCAAAATAACTCTGCCTCCTGGCCTCATGCTGGATTTAAGGGCAGAACTGAGACAAGGAGGAGGAAAAAAAGTGTTGGTCCTTACTTGGAAGCTAACGGCCATGATGCACAGAGGGACTAAATGGCTCATTTTAGCTGCATGTGCCAGCTCGAGGCATCTAAGACTATGCCAGGGAATGAACCTGCATTGTCTGGGGTCTAGACCAGAACCTTAAACAAGAAAAACAGACTGTGCTGGAAAGGCACGTGCTGAAGCGCTCCAACGGCTGAACACCGCGTTCTGGTAGCGATAAACCACCGCAGGCTACTGGTCTCGATACAGGAGGCAGGAGAGACCTCTAAACCCTCATCTGGTCTGCTCGGGGTGGAGGAGACCTGCTCTGCCCACCACTGGGAGCCGGGCTCCTCTCTGTCCCCTCCGGGGCTAAATAGCGTGGGAGCAGCCCACGTGGCAAAGGATTTATTAACCCCATTTCTGCGCTCGCTTGTGCATCTCCCAAAGGCCGTTGCTTGAGTCAAAAGGCCCACTTGTTGAGAAATTACAACTTTTATTGCCTGTTGCTCTTGCTGGAAATAAATGTGAGTACTCAGCCAGGCTGGTGCGGTGGGAGGGGAGGGATTCAGCTTCATTCAGCATCTTTGTGCTGTGTGTGTGGATCCGGGGAGTGGAGCAGGCGCTTGGTGGGACACAGGCAAGGGAGATGACTGAGCATTTCTGCTTGAGGACCTCCATGTTAGGAACGACTTCATGCTACAAAATTGCCCTTGCAACTCACTGGGAGTTATTTGGAGTGGGGAAACCACTAACCCACCCCATGGTCCTACCTGGTGTCTACTTTTGCAGGGTGGGAGTTACAGTTCAAAGAAAGCTTGCCTGCACCCTGTCTGCAACTGAGACATTCAGCTTAGAAGTTCAGGGGAAGGTTTCCTGGTGCCCCGGTCTTCTATGTTTCTCCTTCCTTCTCATGTCTCTTCCCTCCTTCAAAGCTGGACACCAAAACACCTTTGAATGAGTTCATGTTGAGATTCTGAATTTCCCAGCCTGGTATTTCTTACGCAGCGCTAACCTACCTGTTCCTGGGGCTTCTGCTGGTTTTGGCTAGGGTAGAGTTAACGTTCCCCACAGTAGCTAGCACGGGGCCATGATTTGGATCTGTGCTGGAAACAGTGCTGGTAACCCAGGGATGTTTGGTTCCTGCTGAGCAGCGCTGACACCGAGCCAAGGCCGTGGCTGCCTCTCACCCCACCCCAGCAGCGAGCAGCCCGGGGGGCACAAGGAGCTGGGAGGGGACCCGGCCGGGACAGCTGAGCCCAGCTGCCCAAGGGAGAGCCCACACCCTATGGCCTCACGCTCAGCACACGGAGCTGGGGGAAGGAGGAGGAAGGGGGGGACGTTGGGAGCGATGGCGTTTGGCTGCCCAAGGCACCGTGACGCGGGATGAAGCCCTGCTCTCCTGGGGATGGCTGAGCACCTGCCTGCCCGTGGGAAGCACTGAATGGATCCCTTCTTTTGCTTTGCTCGCGTGCGCGGCTTTTGCTTTACCTCTTAAACTGTCTTTATCTCAGCCCACGAGTTTTCTCACTTTTACCCTTCCAATTCTCTCCCCCATCCCACCAGCGAGAAGTGAGTGAGTGGCTGTGTGGGGCTTCGTTGCCGGCTGGGGTTAAACCATGACAGGGTGCTCAGGGGGCTGCTAATTATTTTGGTAAGCACAAAGAGTTCCCCAGGTCTGGCTAAAGGAAATGGATATGCCACTGTTGCTAATCAGGCTCAGTCAAAACAAGATGAATTTGCCTTAAATGTGCCAAATTCAGTATAGTAGTATCTGTGGAGAACAGCCATTATCTTTGTATATTTGACAAAAGTTAATTGTCTCTTTTACATTGACAAAATCAGTGTAGTAGGCAGCCTGTCCCTGTATAGGGGAGGAAAAAAAAAATCCTTCATTTATAAGCGATTCATTAAGTAGCATTAAAGCTGTCTCTGAAGACAAAATAATCTTTTTAAAGAGGACGCAAGGTACCGAGAAGGAAGATTAATGCCTCTGCTATTCTTCAATTATGCAAGCTTTCACTTATTATAGTATACCTGGATTAACTCTTACTAAGCTGCGTGCTTTGGTAGGTAGGGTCAGGCAGGGGGATGTTTCATGCCATGGGACGGGTCCTGTGCTCAGCCATGGACGAGCGACTCTCTGCACGTGGCTGCTGCGATGGGTGCGAGCGGCACGGCAGGAGGGTGCCAGGCGCTGCCCCTCTAAGCCTCACTTAGCAAAACTATTATGTTTTTGCAAAAGGAGTGTTGGAAAAGCATTTATGGTGCTTGAATATTTTGCACTGACTGCATTCTGCTTGGTTGTCCTGTTTGGTGTGTACCTGTACATAGCCTCCCCGGTGTGGTTTGGGTACTGAAGGGCTCTGGTTTCCGACCCTAATTCAGTTGCCTTCTCCTGTGATCATGTTCGTGGTCCTTGAACAATAAAATGAGCCTAAATTCTTCTAACACACCGGGGATATTTTTATTTCAGTATGATTTACATCAGAGGTTCCGGTAAAGCGTAATTAAAAAGGTCTTATTGATACCTCTACCTTCAGTTTTTTTCCTTGCCACTGCTTCCTGGAGTGCTAGCCTTTTCTTAATTGAAGCAGTGAAGAGTCCATTTAGCAGGAAGGTGGGAGGAAACAGCCTGAAAATCATTCATCTAAATCACTCCACCGATGAGAACAGTTGCTCACTACATCTATCATAATTTATTCTAAGTGTCTTACAAGAGATTAGTTACTATAACTATGCAGATGCACACATGCCGGGTAGAGCTATGCAGACCTTCCCATCCAGGGCAGTCGCACTGGGCCGTGGAAGACGACCGCTCTTTGCAGGCATAAATAATGCACCAAAAGAAGTTACCAGGTGAAAAGCCATTTTTGTGTTTTTCCAGTTGCAGTATTTTCTTAAAATGTGCCCTCCCCGCCCCCACCTCGCGCTACTGTGCTAACGAGTCTTTTGGGGTTTTTTTTTAAGCATAAGTGAAGCCAAAATCTTCATTGGGCAGCTTCAGTGCTCTTGTCCAGGACAGCACCAGCACAACCACCCCTGCCCTGCAGCTGGTGTAGGGTCAGTAGGCTTCAGCAGAGTCTGCATTAATACTTTTCCCATTATTCAGCAATCAACTACCGTTTGCTATCACTAGGCAAAACCAGTTGTCTGCGGGACGTCCCAGCTTGGTGGCTTGATGGAAGGGGCTGGAGAGAGCACTGGCAGGTTTGGTGCTAGTAGAAGCTAATTCTTCTGGGCGCAGGTTTGCTGGGGCTCTTGAAAGCCTCCAGAGCCAGGGGAGAAGCGATGGCATTGCACACATCTTTAAGCAAAGCACTCAGAAAGGCAGCTCTTTCCTTGATTTCAAACACCATCTTCATTAGTTTCAAACCATGTCTATGCTAGCAAGTCCAAGACACCTGCATATGAAGTTCAGGTCCTCTGAAGTCACATCCCAGTTCTCCACATCTGAAATACATCGGGAAAAATGCTGCAAACAGCTGCCAGAGCAGAGTGGTGTGAAGGTGAAAGGCGCTGAAAGGATGCATCCATGTGAGCTGCTCCTGCCTCTGCTCCTGTACCGCAGGTAGGTCCTGAACATAGACCAGACGAAACTCCAGGAACAAAACTATTTGGCTTACCCAGAGAAAATATTTGCACAACTATGTAGAATTCATTGCAGAGTGTGTCAACCAAGAAGCCCAAAGAAACTAAACTTCAAGCCAAAATGCTCTCTTTGACATTTTGAAATTGCATGATTTTGATAATTATCTTCAAAAAACCCATTTTGTTTCAAAATGGAGTGTTCTCCAGTCGTGGGGCCAAGGTCTGAGCACAGATGTGGGGCTGGCTTTGACCCTGTGCCACTGGGCTGGGGCAGACCCTGTTTGCTGCTCGTTTCGGCTGTGCCTTGCTGCGGCTTGTACGCGACAGGCAGGGAATAAGCCATGAAAGCATTTGCTTTTAGCTTTGTTATTGACACGCTCAACCGGGCAGTCATAAAACCCCCAGGCCGGGTTGTCACGCAGCCTTTATGTTAGCTCTGGCACTTTGACCTGCACACGGAGAAGCGGCTTTGGGCCGAAGCCAGGGAAGGTGCTGCCGGGAGGCGGGCAGCCTCGGCGCATCCCTGCCCTCTCTCCTGCCCCCACCCATCGCGGCTGATCTCCATAGCCCACAAAACCTATTTTCTGAGTTTGTTTTCTAAATAAAGCTGAGAGTTCATGTGGTTGCAGTACTGCAGCTGCAATCTGACCACAGCGGCTTGCTCGTGCTGGTGCGGAGCAAAGCGCAAAAGGTGCCTGGAAGTGTCCGCCGTGAGGCTGGGCTGAGGGTGGTGGAAATCCCCGCTGGGTGCTGCTTTCCTGTGGCCGAGAAGCACGCGAGTGGGCCGCTGAAGTCGCAAATATTGCTGGGGCTTCTGCATCGCACACGTTGGAATCGGTAACGCGCATTACAACGAAAGCGCACGGTTTCGTTCTGACTTAATTGGATGAAAAAGTTCACGCGAGGATGGGTTTGGCTCAGGGGGGGCTGGCTGTGACCAGCCGCTCGTGGCACGCCGACGGCGGAGCTGCGGGGCAGCGTTTGCGGTGGGAGACAAAGGCAAGGAAAACGCTTCTGGAACAGGGAAAATGTGCAAAAGTTCCCCTCGGCCTTTCTCCCTTCTCGGTAGCCCTGCCCGAGGGCGGGAGCCGTATGAGCCTCCCTCGGCCCTCTGCTCGCCCGGGACGGCTGCGGGGGGGGGGGGGGATCCCCGCCGGCTGCCGCCCCGGGGGCTTCTTCAGAGCACCGCGTCGTGCCGGCGGAGGTCGGGCGAGCTGGAGCCGCCGCCCACGGCCAAACCGGACGATGCTGCGCTTGGCTCGGCGTCCCGCTCCGGGCTGCAGCGGCTGCGGGGCGGAGGAGGAGGGCGGCAGAAGCGCCGTGGGGCGGGCAGGGCCGCTCGGGAGCCCTCCTCGCCCTCGCCCTCCTCGCCCTCGCCCACGCCGCGGCCCCGCGCCCCGGCCCGCTGCTGCCCGCCGCCGCCGCGCGGTGGCGCCGTCGCACCGGAGAGCGCTGCGGGGGCCGCGCGCCGCGCACCGGGCACCCCCCCACCCCCCCCACCCCGGGCAGGGCGGCGGCACCGCCGGGGAGGGGGCGGCGTGAGCCCCCCGGGACGGGTGCCCGGGCGCGCTCCTCCCCGGGGGGCTGCCGTCGGGTCGGGAGGAGGAGGAGGAGGAGGAGGGGCCCTGGCCCGGGCCCCGGCCCCGGCGGGCAGAGGCGCGCATGGAGCGGCCGGGGAGCAACGGGAGCTGCCCGGGCTGCCGGCTGGAGGGGGCTCAGCCGGCGCGGGCCGCCACCGCCTTGGCGGCCGTGCTCATCTTCACCATCGTGGTGGACGTGCTGGGCAACGCGCTGGTCATCCTCTCGGTGCTGAGGAACAAGAAGCTCCGCAACGCCGGTGAGCGCGGGGCGGGCGGGGGGCGGCGCGGCCAACTCGCCGGCGGCGGGCGGAGCGGAGCGGAGCGGAGCCCAGCGGCACCGCGCCCGGGGCCCCGCACGGCAGCCCCTCTCCCCAGCACGGCAGCCCCTCTCCCCAGCACGGCAGCCCCTCTCCCCCGCACGGCAGCCCCTCTCCCCCGCACGGCAGCCCCTCTCCCCCGCACGGCGCGGTGAGGGGCAGCTCCGCCCGGGAGCCCCGGGAGCCGGGGTGCGCGTTGCCGGTGAGCCAGCGCAGCACCCACCCGCTCCTCTCTTCTCTCCGGTCACCCGAGTTAGCGTGCCCGACTCGCTGTCTGTCTGTCCGTCCCCTGCCGCTGCGTCTGTCCTCCAACTTCTCGGAACTTCTGTCTCCCAGAGGCAGCCGCAAACGGAGGAGCCGGAATTCCCGCCGCGGCGCAGGTAACGCCGCGTTCCGGCAGCGCAGCGCGCTGGGAGGGAGCGAGGGGCCCGGTGCCCGGGCGGGGGAGCTCCCGGTGCCCCGGCGGGGGAGCTCCCGGTGCCCCGGCGGGGGAGCTCCCGGTGCCCCGGCGGGGGAGCTCCCGGTGCCGGCCGGGGCGGAGGAAGGCTGCTCGGGCTCTTAGGACGAGCCTCTTACAACGCCCAACGCTTGCTTTTATGCCCCAGCCTGGCCTGTATTTTAGCATTTTCATCTTAAAGATGTGCTTTAAATGACCGACTGAAAGCAGAGTGAAGATTTTCCGTGCCTTTTCCGTGGGTAATTTGAAAGTCTGTTTCGGAGCTTTATGTAGTGACCTTCCTAATGAATTAATCTAGGAAAGTTGTTAGGTTGATATTGATATTAACCGTTTTTAAGGAGGCTGTATTCTTGCCTTCAAAGTCTTGTTTTAGCAAAGAACTAACACTGGGTACAAATTGCTCTGTAAGCAGTTTCAAGTAGTCTGTGTAGTGCTGCTTAAAACGTAACCGTAGGGTATGTTTTGCTAAAGACTGTCTGCTTTTACAGTGAAAGAAATAAAATGACCTTTAGTTTTATAGCTTGTAAAATGGTTTTAATGAAATACCGCCAGCGTTTATAACGTGTAAGACAAAGTTGTAAGTATTTTGGAGATGCTGATCTCTGTCTGTCTCGATCTTCTGTAAATACGGAGTAACTCAACAGAGTTCAGTAAAAGTACCTGATGGGTAAGTCTGATGGGACAATTTCTCCCTAGTGCCTTTGACATTTGATTGATTTATTAATGATAGCACACAAATGGCTATTGCCTCGGGCAGGCGCTGGATGCAGTGACCTCCACCAGTGAGTTGCTCTCTAACTGGTACACGAAACACAGCCCGTAGTATCCACAGTACACAGACATGCTGTACTGAGTCTATGAGAACTTTAATAGAGTTGGGAAAGGTATTCTCCATTCTCTTCAGCTTTACTTTAAAATGTGAGTGCTGTGAGCTTGCGATCAGTGGTTCTGGGACAGAAAAATAGAGATACCCTTCCCTTCTCCCCAGGATAACTCGTGGTTTATGTTATCTGGCAGGTTGGGCAGCAAGCAGATTTGAAACTATTTAGCTGCTTTTATCACCTTTCAAACTGTTAATCATTTGAATGCATTTCATGTCTATAGACTGCCTCCGCTGTGAGTTGAGGTAAAGTTCCTGCAAAAGTGAAAAAGCACAGCTTTCCCTTGGAGATATTTTCCAAATCCTAATCGCTGTCAGTAGCCTGTTGTGTGCTCTACATACAAGCTATTGGGATGTACGAGTAAAACCAACACAAGTGAAATCTTTGTTAACCTCCCTGATCTGAGGGGAGGTGGCTCTCGTTGCACACAGAACTTGAGCATGACTAGTGGGGAATTCAGTGTTACACGCTTCAAAGCGGTGGTAGGTGTCGAGAGACCCGTCTTGCTTCGCTGACCTGAGCATCGTTCCTCCTTCAGTCAACAGCCTAAACTGCAAATGCCTTTGCCAAGTCACTAGAAGGGTTCAGCAGCAGGAAAGCAAGGTGGCCAGACTGGTGGTGATGGTCTGAAGTTCAGTAAGGTAAAATCTCTAACCAGCATCTAACTGTTGTCGTCTTGTTTTGCTGAAAAGATCATGTGTGTTTAGGATGTTCAGACGACATCCTGCACCTGTCCATGTTGGCAAGCAAGCGGGCTGTCTGCTTCCCTGAATGCAGAGCGAGAAGTCAGGGGTCTCAGCTCAGCTCATGCTCCTCCTGACGTGTGAGCAGCAGCGTGAATGAGGGGGGCTCAGCTGGAGTGCAGCAGCCAGGTTGAAGACCTTTGGACAAGAGGTTCTCTGCTTACGTTCAAACCTACCCTAAGCCAGTCCAGTAAATGAAAAGGACACCCGTTATGGATGTGTCAGCTCTTGCCAAGCCCTGGAGTTGCCAAGCCGTCCATTTCTGGATCAAGCTTGCAGGCAAGCCAGCAAGAGCCCAGCTACAAGGTTGTCCAGCTGGAGCTAAAACTGTATCACCAGGATAAGCTGGATTCAGGCTGGGATGTGACACTGGCACTGCTTCGGTGGCTGTGGTGGGTGATCGCTCTTGTGGGGATGGGGTTTTCGGTCCATGCCGCTGGACCTCTCTGCAGTACCTGGCACTCTTCAGCACCTCTGTGCAGCCTGTAGCTACAATGGGCAGAGAGTACGAGTGTGGCTGCCAAGCAGGGTCTCATAAGGGGTACCCTCACCGGTGTGGTCAGCTGCCTGGAGAACGTCAGCAGTTGCCTGGAGCTGAACGAGCAGAAGGAGGTGAGGGATGCCTGTGGACAGAGGAAATCCAGATTCACTGAAAGCCCCAGGCTTCCTCTGTGGTGGACAGTTCACGTCCACAATTCAGTCAGTCATGCTGGAGAACTGCTGGCT
Source organism: Pelecanus crispus (assembly GCF_030463565.1). NCBI lineage: Eukaryota > Metazoa > Chordata > Aves > Pelecaniformes > Pelecanidae > Pelecanus > Pelecanus crispus. The sequence goes on along the minus strand of NC_134655.1, from coordinate 9,043,486 downwards.
TTCCTACAGTACCATCCAGCTACCCGGACACTCAGAGCTGCTTGTATGGTCCGAGAGCTTCAAACAAAGCTCCAGGCTTTGGTCCCTATGTCCACAGTGCAGGATATTTAGACGGTTGAGGGTGAAGGGTGTGGGGAATAACTCTGCTCCTCTGGCAGGAGAGATGTCTGTGTTTTTATGGGAGGCAGGTAAGAAGGGGTGAACTTTTCTGGCAGCTGAAAGCCTTCACAGACCTGGCCACCCTGCTATCTCTGCGCTGGTGGAGTTTAACAGCAAAAGACCTGACCTCTAAAACTTTTCAAGAGAAATCACTCCACTCCTCTTTCCCTCCGGGAAGGTGTAACGTATGTCGGGTGGGTGTTGGTGTGTCCTGTGCTGTTACTGGAAGGCGCTCAGAGCGTTGAGCACGGATTAGGACCTGTGTTGGAAATAATACGAGTGAGCTGTGCGTTACGTGGCACGTGCAGGATCACGACCAGCCGAAGGCTGCTGGCATGGCTGAGTCTACAGCTTTTCATTTGTGGGTCCTGCTAGCTTTACAAGTGCGAAAATCTGCACTAAAACCAGCCAATATTTTTCAGTGAGCTAGCCTGCTCTTTGGGCGGAGGCTCTGGAAATACCCTTCGGCAAGGTCTGCCGAACGTGCTGCAAACACGCACGCAGCCACAACGCGTGTTCCCTGAAAACCCGCATCTCCCACCAGCGCTGCCTGGAGCTTCGTGTGCAGAGCGCGATTTCGTGGAAACATCGTCTCTCCGGGGAGCCGAACCCTCTGTGGGGGCAGGCGGCGCAGGTATAACTCTAATGAGGTCACTGGGCTCAACCGGCTTTTAATCCTCTGGACGTACGCTGTACCCTGATGTTTGCATAGCGCTGGGGATTTTGTTCTTAGACTGTCACACCACCCAAAGTCAAGCGTCACACACAAGTCTGCGTGTATTATGTCGGCACAGTTACCTTTGTCAGCTAAATGTGTACTCTTAGAAGAAATACTAGATCAGTTTGACAAGCCCTCTGACCAAAAAACCGTGCTGACTAGCACTAATTGTGTTTCCACCTCCGAATCCTGGCCGTTCCCTGCCTCTGCTGGGGACCGCAGACAGGGTGACCAGCCTGCACTTCCCGGGTCAGGCCCTCTGCCCTCTGAAAATACTGGCACAATGCTAAGTTTTTGTTTGCTTGAGTGGGGTTTTTTATTTATTTTTCCAAGACCTCTGGAACTTCCTGGCTGGCCTGGGACATGCTTCTGGTTTTGGGTTTTTTTTCTTTTTTTTCTTTTTTTTTTTTTTTAAGTCAGAGTTAGGGATTTGGTAAGCTCCATCATACACTCTGATGTGCAGGTTTTCTAGTTACAGATGTGACAACTGGTTAGCAGATGGTGTTGGGTATCTTCCCAACTTGCTTCTCGGAGAATTTTGTTATAGCTGAGATATAAGTCATCCTTATCTGCAAAGATAAAAAGTAACACTTATACTATCTACATCTTCTGTATCAGGATAATTTCACTGTACTTTTTTAGCATCAAGCCTATTGTACTGATAGATTGTTGCTTTTTTTCCTGATACACCTATTACCATTAGGTTTTTTGATATCTTTTAGCTTTCTTTATAAAATGTGTTGATTTCCAGCTACTAATTTTACAGTGGATTTTCTGTTTGCTACGTATTTTATTTATTTTTTAATTTGGCTTTTGTCTTACAAAACTCTTATTTTAAACCAAATAAACTTTTTTTTTAATATAGTGTTACTTTTTTGGGGGGAAAGGAGGGCTCTACTAAAGCATCTTTAAATATCTCCCAATAAACATTGTCACATTCTTTTATATTTGCACATTTTCTCTCCATTCATTTTGTATCTGATTGCTTCTAGTTTTGGGAAACTGACCTTTTAGAGATGTTGTGTTGGACCACGTTCTGTTTCCTTATCTCAAATGTGGTTGAGAGCTGTGATTGGTTTTCTTCCAGCTACTGCAGGATTTCCTTGTCCTAGAAAGGTATCTCTTATGTGTAGGTATGTTGAGATTATTATTTTTTTTATTTCTAATTTTTTTTTAGCACCATAAACCCTCCAGCATCTGCCACCAGTCTGAAATGACATCTTTTCTTTCTGTATATTGCGGGTAGATGCTTCAGGAGCTGCTCATCTGTTCCACTGATTCATTTGCCTATGGCAAACTCCCACCAGCGCTTCTGGTTTACCCAGCACCTGACCCTCCAAAATGTCAGGGACTCTGCAGCAAGGGTCTTGGCTTTCTGGTGGGCTCTGCGGAGGGAAACGTGCTGTTTGTCGATGAAACAGTTTGAAGGTTGCTGGGGCTTTAGGGGACCCTGGAGCTGTACCCCCTTCCCCGCTCCCCGGGTCCTCTAATGTGGAAGGGTGGCAGCCGGCACCCCCTCGCTCTTCAACGGGGATGGGTGCCTGTGACACCAAATGGGTGCTCACTGACAAATGGTCTCGCTGTTGCTTCTCTGCTGTTGGTGGGGAATAATCCATGACAGTGTTTGCTTTTAGCTTCGTTATTGACTCACTCAACGGGACGGTGATGAATTTGCCATATCAAGCTGACTGCCAGTGATGCTCCCTGTGCCACCAACCATGGGAATGTTAACGGCAGCGATAGGGCTGCTCCAGAGAAGCCCGGCCGGAGCTTGGCACGGTGATTGCGTGGGCTGGGTAGTTGGTGCAGAGAAGTTCTCGGAAGCGGTCTGTTGTGTGAGCAGCAGGGGTGTACCCGCGTGCACCCAGTGGGCTCCGGGAGTGGTGGAGCAGGCATGCTGGTGGGGATGTGTCCGTCCCTCCCTGTGTCCCGCTGCTGCAGCCTCCTGCCCCTGCAGCTCTGCAGATGGGTGCTGGAGTGGGGCCACCGGCTGCAGGAGGTGGGAGAAGCGGGAGTGACAGCGGGATAAAACCTGTGAGAAAATTAATTTGGATTAAGGTAAAGCGTGAGCTTTAGGTGTAATAGCAGTGTAAAGTGAAGAACAGTCTTAACCTGTTTTTTTCCTAGGAGGTGATTTGCGTTGTGAGACACGGAGGAATGGCACTTTGCTTGGTTCGTGGCGCAGTCCCATGGCCAAGCTGATTTGGAGAGGTCTCTGACAGCGTCACCTTCATGTGCTCCAGCTTTGGCGGGGTTTCAGGTTGGGTTCCCACCCAGACCCTTGCACATCTCTCCTCCCAGCAGTGCTGTGCTGGGCTCCTCCTGGGCTGCGGGAGCAGCGAGGAGCCCAGAGTGCCGAGGAGGAGGCTCAGAGCTGCCATCCCGCTCGGAGCAGTGTTCGCGGCCCTGTGCTCTGCTGCTCCCATGCTGTGCTCCAGGAGCTCTGGGGGGAAGCGGCAGCTCGCTCGGGCATGAACAGTTCAGAAGTTTTTTTGGAGTGCGGTAGCTTCAGAAATATTTCTAAACTGGTCCTCCGTACAGCTCCATAGGAGGTCCCAAGGGGATTCCATCCCATCAGCTGTGTGAGGTCAAAGCCACCAATTTTTGGGTTTGCCTTTTTTTTTTTCCTATTTTTTTCAGGAAAAACTCCCCTCCTTACAGTTCAGGTAGATGGGAATATTTTTAGGAGTGCTGGGTCTCAGGACCCCCTTTGTGGAACTTCCAGCAGAAATCTCTATTCCTCCCCCTCCCCTGACACGTGGGTTTTCAGGACAACCCCTGTTGGGAGCAGGACTTGAACACAGCACCGTAAGTTGTGGATGTGCGGCTGGGGAGCAGAGTTAAAATACCGCTAGTTACTCGGTTAAGTGAGCAGCGCTCAGCATGTGCTTCAGGTGTGCTGGCAGTTTGATAGGCAGGTGGCATGTGGTCAAGCCAGGGATTATGGGATAAATATATGATTGGAGAGAAATGAATCAGGTTTCCACTAGAAACAGTAATTCTAGCATTGCTGAACTGAAGAATATTTGTCTTTGCAAAGTGTTCAACAGAAGTTTTGTTACGTGTTGGTGCAGGTCTCTATACGGTTACCCTCCAATTAGCTGAAACAAAATTCCTCTGATTAGGAAGATCTGTGTCTTGTACCAGGCAAAATAACACCCTGCCTCCCCGGGAGGGCCACCCCATGAACTTCAACAAGAGTTGGCAAGCCAGGTTCAGCCTGGCGCTGAGCTCCCTTTCTCCCTCTCTGATTCCTTCCAACCCCTTTGCCCTTCCTTGCCTCTAGCAAAGGCTTTTCTTTTTTTCCTTTCAGCCCCGAAAAGCATTACTGTCCCAGGACTTGATGTTCCTGAAAGATCTGGGGAGCCAAGTACTGGCTTAGATAATAGCAAATAATTAATTACCTTGCAGACAGTCCTTCAACACAAGCTGGAACGTGTTTTGGGAAGACAGAAGGTGGGCATACGTGCTCAAAGTAGCTGTTCCCTATGTGACTTGTGGAGTGATTAATTAAAAGGCTTAAAAAGACAACTATCACATGATGGCCTATAAATAAAATGGAAACTAATATCAAAGATGGGGTTTGTTTGCTTTTTTTTTTTTCTTTTTGCATTTTCATTGCTTTTTGTTTGCTTTTCTTTCTCTGCGCAGGATGTTTAATCCCTTCCAAGTCCATTCCACAGCAGAAAGCAGGGATGGAAGAGGACAGGACCATCCTTTGGGCTGGTTGGCCAGGAGGAGTCCCAGGACACTCCTGTCCCTGACAGCTCCCGTCTGATGGGACTGCTCTTTGTGGAAGATGTAGAAGGAAACCCGTGGCATAGCTTCCTCACGTTTAACTAGTCTCCTCATATTTAACTATTCTCATTCCTTAAAGTTGGAGTGAGGAGCAGTCTTCTGAGACCGTCCACTTGATATCTTCTGTTGAGAGACCTCAGATCTTGCTCTGAACAATCCCCAGCATCACCTTCAGATGTGATGTTGACAAATGCTGCGATGGCTGCAGGGGACTGAGATTTGGCAGCCCAGGGTCTGCCCAGGGCAGCCCTGAATCCCTGCTTGTCCTTTGACTTGGATACAACACCCGTGGGCCTGGGCTTGGTCCTGGCTGAATTTCAGGCACAACTGAGCTGGATGCCGGAGCTGCTGGGGAATGAGCGTGTCATGGCTGTGGATCTTGGGCCAGCATAAAAGGATCCAGGCAGAGACAGGTTCAGCGAGGCCTGGGGCATGAGGATGCACAGAAGGTGAGGGAGGAGGGGGATGAGTGGGAATGCTGATGGAGTGGTGAGAATCTGACCGCAGCAGGAAGAGCGGTGGCGGGATGTGCCCACCGCAGCCAAAGCCAACAAGGGCGGGCAGTAGGATGCTCAGCCTGACTGAGCTGCGCCTCTTCCCCATCCCGAGGGGAAAGGGGGGGAGGACTGGCAGCTCTGCCTGTTGCAGATATTCACATTTGACAGTGAGGGCAGGTGGGCTCAAGATACCCTGATGTCTTCTGGGAGAGAACGTAGCTGGCCCCGTGGGTGCTGAGCAGGCATGGAGCCTACCGTTCCCACGGGCTCTATGAGCCATAAGTTAAATGGAGTTAAATGTATTTCACCTTAATCCTGGCCCCGTGTCTGGCCTTCGGATCTCAGCTGTGAGTTTTATTTCTGCAGATATTGCAGCAGAAAGTAGAACAAATTGAATCTTAATGGGTGGGTGAAATCCACAACAGAGTCACATCGGGATACATTAGGAACTGGAGCCCTGGCCCGTGCTGCCAGAGGGAAACGCTGCCTGACAGCCAGGCAGGAGGAAGCAGCCTCCCCGGTGTGCCTGCAGCATGGCTCCGGCGAGGCGTGGGCTGCCCACTCAAGCCAAGATGGGGAGCACAGGGTTCTCCTGTGGCTTTAGCTCTGTCCTACTTGAGGGGAGATTCACAAGGAGGGATTTAGGGAAAGGAGATGTTCTCCAGGTGGTCCAGGATTTTTCAGTGACTTCTGCAGGGTGACTAACTTGCTTTCCTATGTGCTGTGGGGTGAGGAGAGCCTATTGATTTAGGTGACCACAGCAGCTTAAGCCAGCCCTAGGACTTGCATACGGATGTGGCATAGGAGGGTTTGTGGAGCGGGCAGCAGGTAGGGAAGATAAGAGGGAGTAAGGGACTGGAGTCCTGGTGCATGGGAATGGGTTTGGGTTCTGCTTTTAGGGTGGAACTGCTGGACAAAGGGAGGAGATGATCTGTGCTCAGGGCTGGCTCTTCTGTACCTACCCAATCCACCTACTTACTCTCCTGCTCCTTTCTGCTGGCCAGTTTCAATGGCAGGAGCCATCCAGATGTTGCTGTCCTCTCACTTCTTTGGCCCTGAGTCCCATCTGCAGGCTGCTGAAATACTCCTGCCTGGCCTTTTTAGTGTTGTGCATGTGCCCTCCCAATGTGTTCATCAGCACTCAGCTTTCGGGCTTCCTTGGACCAATGGAGAGTCCGTGGCTCGAGGGAGAGCAGAATCACACCAGCATCGGCAAGAGGGATCGGGGCTCGCCCGTGTGGCGGGGAAGGGAAGAGCTGATGGGAGCTGTGTTTTGAGGCATGCTGACGGAGGAGGGAAGGGTTGGGGATGTCGGGGGAGGCAGGGTTCCTGCTCGTGTCCCTGAGGGAACGGTGAGGCAGGGATGGCAGTTGGTTTCCAAGTAAAACCTAGTGTTGCTCTTGGCTGGTTCCTAGGAAAATGGATTATACCATATTGAAAATATTCACTCCTCGATTTAATAATATTGTGAAAATAACTTAAATGTATTTCTTTCAGAACCTTATGGTATTCCGTGGAAATACTGGCTGTTTATCTGCTGGGGTTGCCAAGCACATACTCCAAAGCCAATGTTCACGCAAGTCATCGCTCTTTTTAAATAGAAGGGAAGAACAATAGTACGTGTCAGTAGATTTGGCCCAGCGCAGTCTGAGGACAATGGCTGTGCATTGTACCATTCATTCCCTGCGGCTTTTGACCAAAGTTTCCTGGGTCATATCTGTTGACATTGCTGGAGAGGCACCCGGGGGAGCAGAGCCAGGTCTGAGTGTCTAACTAGCCTTCCTCCACGACTACGCCCTTTCCAGGTTAATTTGTTCTTCAGTCTCTGCACCTACAGAGACTTCAGTCTCTGTACATCAAGGTCCTTCCTCCTCGTCCTTTACTTTGAGATGCTCTAGAACTCTTTGGAAGTTGCCAGTTTGGAGCTGGGAAGGTGGTGGGGGCCTCTCAGCACTGGCCTGGTGTCTTCTCTGCAAATAAAAGCAAACCCCAGCCTCTGCAATTGATTCCCTGGCTAAGTGAAGTAGCCCAGCCTTATAGCACCTCCAGGTCAAGCCCGTGGCTTTTCTGTGTGGTTGGAGAGGAGGTCAGAGATGAAATGCAGGAATAGCCTGGCCAACGGTGCCATGAGGACATGGACATAAGGTGTGTTAACTTTATCTGAAGCGTAGTAAGCACACTTTCCAGTTCCTGGTACAGAGACTAAAAGCAAGGCATGACAAGATAAAATGTCCCTGGAAGAGGCTTCCAGTAACATTTGGAGTAGTCTGGAGTTGGCAAAATTCATATTCCTGCTTTTCTCTTACATTCTCCATCGTCCTCTCTCACTCTCCCCTCCCACCTCCACTCTTCCGACTTCTGGTGGAGGGCAGATCATGCTCACACCAACAGTATCTGTAATAGCTGACTGAAAATATCTGTCTTATCTGAGGTTTGCACCACTACCTTATTTACAAATGGCCATTTGACAAATGACCACATATGGTCTCAGCATCTCAATAAACAGCAGCAGCAAAGATGAAGATGAGATAAAAAGTTATCTGTCCTCTGCTTTCTGTCACTAGTTCTGCCTGTTTTCTTTCTGGCCTTTCCAAAAATATTGGCACCATCTCTGGACTTTTCAGTGCTCTACTTTGCAGGGAGAAATTAAGCTCATGTAAAGTATACTGTTCCCTTTTATGCAGAGGTAGATGTTGTCAAGTCAGAGATTATATCTTGGTTTTTCCAAGGAAAGACTAGAAATGAAAGAAACCTTTTCTACCGTACCCAAGATGTGAGCGTTAGGTCAGCCGCAAGCTCTGCCTTTATGTCTTGGGTCTTATGTCTTAAACAGTCTTTCTGCTAATCAAAACTGATTAGGCAAAACTAATTGGACTAAGTTGAAAGCTTGCTGACAAACCCCTTTAAGAGTACGTGTAGTTGATAGGCACTGAAATACTCAGATATTACAGTACAGATTGCAAGCTCTGCCTTTCCCATGCTTGTCCATGGGATTTTTTGTAGGGAAGGCAGAAGTGTGGTGTGAGGACTTGCAGAAAAAGGCATGCATGATGGGAGAAGGAAGGACTTGTTTAGTGGGAGGCTGTCAAGCTAATCTCTGCCTTCAACCAGGCAGTCCTGCCTGCTGAGAGCTATCATGGCCAGCAGTTAGGGCAAAGAAGAGCAGCAGAAGCTGCAGCTCTGTGGTGTTCTAGACGAGATACAAGCTCACAACTCCTGCCGGTGACCTGCTTGCATTTGTTGCTTGCATTTGTTGCTGTGATGCATCTGGGTGCCCAGGGCACAGAGCAGTGCCTTTCTGCATGTGCCAGCTGTGTCCTTGCACAGCACCCTGTGTTATAAGGGTTCAACAAACCCAGCCTGTTGCAAGGTGACCTCTTTCAGGGCACTTCTTGCCCAGATTAGGAGTGGACTAAACATATAGGCATATGCAGTGGTCTTCTGGTCCTTCATACACTGGCTTTATCCTCATAGGAAAACAGAGAGCTTGTTAGGCAATGTACTCATGTTGTTAGAATCATAGAATGCTTTGGGTTGGAAGGGACCTTTAGAGATCATCTAGCCCAACCGCCCTGCAGTGAGCAGGGACAGCTTTAACCAGATCAGGCTGCTCAGAGCCCCATCCAACCTGACCTGGAATGTTTCCAGGGATGGGGCCTCCGCTACCTCTCTGGGCAACCACCCTCATTGTAAAAAATTTCTTCCTTATATCCAGTCTAAATCTGTCCTCCTTTAGTTTAAAACCATTATGCCTTGTCCTGTCAAAACAGGCCTTGCTAGAAAGCTTGTTCCCATCCTTCCTATAGGCCCCCTTTAAGTACTGAAAGGCTGCAATAAGTTCTCCCCGCAGCCTTCTCTTCTCCAGGCTGAACAACCCCAACTCTCTCAGCCTGGCCTCGTGGGAGAGGTGCTCCAGCCCTCGGATCACTTTTCTGGCCTCCTCTGGACCCGCTCCAACAGGTCCATGTCCTTCTTTTGCTGAGGGCCCCAGAGCTGGATGCAGTGCTCCAGGTGAGGTCTCACCAGAGCAGAGCAGAGGGGCAGAATCCCCTCCCTCGACCTGCTGGCCACGCTGCTTTTGATGCAGCCCAGGATACGGTTGGCTTTCTGGGCTGCAAGCACACATTGCTGGCTCATGTCCAGCTTTTCATCCACCAGTACCCCCAAGTCCTTCTCGGCAGGGCTGCTCTCAATCCCTTCATCCCCCAGCCTGCACTGATACTGGGGGTTGCCCCGTCCCAGGTGTTGTTCCTGACAGATGCTGACCAGCCAGTTCTTAATGACCCAAGACCTCACCAGGGACTTCAGAGGGCTCTGCTTTCAGGAGGACAGCTGCAGTGAACAAAACATTCTTGGCCTTGTCTAAATTAGCATTGAAAGGTGAGGTGATGCTGTCTGCCACCACCTAGCTAAGTCCTTCTAAAAGGCAAGTCAGGACAGAGGAGGTGGGAACTGACTTGAGGGAAGACCTAGGTGGGAAAACTAGGGTTTCCTGTGCAAGGCAATGGAGGGAGTAAAACTGGCTTGCCCTGCCTAATTAGGACAATAGACTAATTAGCTAATGAGAGAAGCTTTCCCAGTGTGGCTGTACCATCGGAAGCCATTAATTAAAAGACTTGCTAAATCCCAGGCTAGACAAAGCCTTTGAGATTAGTGTGGGAGCAAGAAGTAACCACTGGATGAACCCCAGCATTGTGTCCCTTAGACACACAGCCTTCTCTGCTTTCTCTGTAGAGTCTTTAAAATAATAAATTTGCTTTGGAATAAATTATACAGATATGGAAACAGAGCAGTGGGCAAGCAACAAACAGGGCTTACAAGGAGCTAGACTGCTTCAGCCTTCCTGTGGCAGCATCTGTTCCTCCTTAGTGGTATTTCAACTGCAGTTCTCTCATTTGTTATTTCTTTTTTGAGACAAATTTCTCCCAGAAGAGGCTGGATTTCTTCTGATTGATCATTAGTTTTACAAAACCAGTTGCTGCTGCCAGGCTGTTCCATTGCTTTGATGAACCAGTCTTTCACAGTTTTTTCTTAGTGTTGAAAGTGATTTTTTTTCCCATTTGCAACAAATGGGAAAAGATACCCACTTTTCCTCCCATGTGGAATGAAAACAAATGATCAAACTCTGACACTTTTTTTTCTGGGAATGTGATCCTGGTTTGCAATCAACCCTTTTATTTTCCTCTCCCCTGTTTTTAAATGAGTTTCAATTTCCAGCAATCAACAAAACTGTGCTACGAAGAGGTGACTCAGGTGGCAAATTGTCATCCCCCTTTTCCAGCTCCTATACTATTCATAACGTGGGCAGAAGCTTCTCCCGTGAGGGTGCTGCTGAACGGCGTTGCCACCACTGCCCTGGCTCCCGCAGAAGTGGCATGAGTGTGTCAGGCCTCTGCTCTCACTGTCTGGTTCATGGTAGATGCTACTTTGTAATGGACCCTCCCCAAGCAGATTTTACCCTATGGTTTAATATGCACATGGGATTCCCAGTTAATGGGCGTGCACCTGTGTATATATCTCGCTGGTGAGGTTTGCTCTTGAGGTTTTGATGGTTTGTACTCACAGAAGATAAAAGTTGGGAGAGAGGTTGCTGGCATGAAGGCAGTTTTGGTGTTAAGGGGAGGGTGGTTGTGCTGCAAAGTTGTTGTGCGCTGTGGTCCTGTGCTTGTTGCTGTACGGCTGTAGGACTTGGGTGATACCCCCGTGTTGTGCGGGTCCTTACTGCAAAGCTGGTGAGTTGTTGGGCCAAGCCTTTAGCCATAAGCTGTCCTTAGCTGTGGTAAAATCCACCCCAGACTGGGGCAGAAGGATGCAGCACGTCAATGAAGAGGAATTGCTGAGCAGCTCTTTGTCTGGTTTAGCTTTCTGCCATGGACATCTAAGACAAGTTCATTTTGAAATAGAAAGCTGACCAGTTATTCTGCACCGTGTCACCCAAGAAAAACACTTCTTTTTTTAAAGACGAAGAGACAGAGAAGCCAATTCCTGCAAAGCATTAACTTTGTGTGTGTCCTTCCACACACCCTTGCTTCTCTAATTCTGCTGAGACTGCTCTTTCACTGGGGAAACCAGGAAGGGAGGGGAAAGGTGCTGTGTCTCGGGCATCTAAATGCATTTGGTTGCTGACTGCAGTATGAGGGCTCCAGCTTGGACGGATGCCTGGCAGCGTGTTGCACTTCTGTCTTTGGAAACTCAGCAGCCCTTTTTGTTCTGAAGGGTCTGTTTTAACTCTTGGACTTTCCTCAAAGTGGGGTTCTCAGTGTGTGCCGAATCCTTTGTAAAGTAATTGGGTGGGATTCGAATTGGCAGCCTACTAAACACCATAAGTAGCTGGTGGCACAGCTGCATTTGTTGTGGCATCCTGGCTGCAATGCCGCTAGCAGAGCATAAATGTGTTCCCTTTTGCATTAGAGGAACAGATGGTTTCCTGTGGGTCTTGAGTGTGAGTGTTGGCATTTTAATTCTAATAGTAATGCAGTTAGAGTGGGTGCTGGTCCCAGGACGTGTCCGTCCCTGCTGTATCACTTGCACTGGTCTTGCGGAGAGGAGACGGTCCCAGCCATGCGTGCTGCTGGAGGCTTCCCCGGGGAGGCTGCTGGCCACGGCACTGCTGCGTGCGGGGCCGGCCGCCCTACGGCCCCTGCCGAAGGCTGGAGCACCGCTGGGCTGGAGCACTGACGTATGAGCTGCCACGCTGACGGGACTGCAGAGCTTGGCACATTGCTGTCGGGAGCAAAAGGCGATGCACGCAATGTGTATCATGTCCGTGTATGTATAGGGTATTGAGTGCCCGTCCTGTTCTCCTGCTGCATTGTGCGTTCCTCAGGGGGAGGAGAGTGGGGAGAAAACAGGGTAGCTTCAGGAGAGAGAATGACTGTCCTGGGCATCCTAGAGCTCAAAATACTTCAACATCTCTGCTGTAATGGGAAGATAGATACTTTGCAGTCATGCTAAAAAGATACTGCACAGAAGACATCTGATTTGGCACCTTTTCTCCTGACTGGTGCCGACTTTCAAGCAGGTGAGGTATCTGCTGGAGTGGCCTTGAAGTGGCACAGGAATAGCAACAGGGGAAACTGGAGTGGAAGTTCTCTGCAAAGTTGGTAAAAGGACAGCCTGAAGCTGAAATGTCATTCAGTTGCAAAAGAGATGGAAGCAGCTTTTGCTTGAATGCAGCCCCTTTCTTATACCTCCGCCTGTGATCTTTGTGGCTATGTATTTGTCAAGAATGGTTTTCAGTTTCTTGTTGTGAAGAGTGAGAGCAGTTAGAAAGCTCTTGTTCTGGCTTTCTGGGCAGCTGGAAGTAAAACCCAATGCTATTGATATCCCTGCCACCAAACTGGGCCCAGCAACTTTTATTCCTGTCCTTCACACTTAGGAAAGTAAGACAGAAGATGTGATTTCTTTAGCATGGTGACGAGCTGTGGACTGTAGCAGGAGCATCCTTGCTAAGGGGACTGCTGCTGGACGAATACGTTTCAGACCCACTATGTGCTGCTTTCTCTGTCTGAGACAAGGAGATTCAGTGCTGTGGTACCTGGAAGAAGCTAAGATGTGTTTGTATCCATCCCACCATTAGGTTTACTTTATTTCTGTCAGAAATGCTTAGTTTGCATTTTAACAGATGCATCAGGGATAACACTTCTTCCTCTTGAGTACTGCTGGTGGTGGGATGTGAGACATAGATCAGCTGTCTGTTGGAGCTATAGTTTCACTCGCATTGTATTAGTTTCTCTACCTTATTCCTTCTCCCCCCTTTTCAAATTATTTTGCTTTTAAGTGTTTTTCGAAGCTGTGGAAAGCTAAATTCTATGATTCTATGATTCTATGACATTCAGAAACTCTCAACCTCCACCACAGAGAACACAATTCTTCTGCATTCTCCATCAGCAAGTGTTTTATAATTCATTATTCTAGTATCACTTAAGTTTTCAAACATTCATGGGTTGCTTAAATATATTAACTCTCTGAATTCAGAATGTACATGTCTGATAATGCATCAGATCTGTTCCTCATGCCTCTTGTATTTCCCTGTCTTCCTATCAATCGTGCTGTATTAATTCTTTCCATGATCAACAGCGTCTGCCTAGAATTGTGTTGGCAGTGTCTTGAGAAGTAAGAAGTCAACTAAAATTCAAAACAGTACAAAGCAATCTTGACATGGAACTTGAAAGTACTGCAAAATTATACCTAAAGAGATCAAGCATCTCTGTTTCAAAAGCTGCTCTGTCCTTTTCCCTTCCCTCTGAGTAGTAAATGATCTGCATTAAAACAGTTTAGGTGAGCAACAAAACACAACTATAGGTAAGCAGCAAAAAGACAGAAACAGAGCAAGATGAGTCCAAAATGATTTTGTGAAGCAGCTTGGAGCCTTCTAACTTAAGATTCTGTGTTCTGAATCATTGTGCAGAAAAATAACCCTTTGTCCATGTGAATGGGTTCAGATAGGCTTTGAAAGGAAAGGGTGACATGAAGCCTGTTGCTTGGGTGCTTGGGTTTTCCTGTGATGAGGACACTGTCTTTTGGGGTCACCTCTACTGCCATCCCCTCAGTCCCCCCTTTTCCTGTGATGCTCCCTTGGAAGTGGGCCGGTTCACACTGGGAAGCAATGTAAAGCCAATGAGCAGGGTTTCACGGCGTGGAAAACATTTGCTCTCTTCTGCCGCTCTTCCCCTTCCTTTTCTTTAAACTCTGAACATCTCCATGCATACTCCTATAATTAGAACCACATTGGAACCAAGAGTGTGGTACCTCATAACTACTTTATTAATTAATACCTATTTGCTCATATGACTTCCGTTCTCTTTCACTTACGTTAAAAAAAGGAATTTTTATTTGCCCTTGTTGGAAGTCAAGAATGTAGCGTGTATTTAAAACACATGCAAAGCCAACCCTTTTTCTGTTTTGGGGGAAAAAAATCCTAACCACAAACTGTGTTCAAGACTTCCCAAGTATTTACGCAAAAACAGTAATTGTCTTTAAGGAGTTAAACTTGTGGAGTTTTATCTGAGAACTACACAACCTTTTTTGGTAGTTGTGGAAAGGAAAGATCTGGTGTGTGCGTCCAATGTGTGGTCCAGCTCTGGGACGTCTGTTTTGCAAAGCTGCACCCGGGGAGGTTTTAGTGGTTGGAAAGGTATAACACGAGTGGCTTTGCGTTGTGTCCTTCCCCTGCCCCTCTGCTCATCCCGTGTGCTCAGGGCGTGGGCAGGGGCTGTGCCTGGCCTGCCAGAACGGAGCCTGCGTGCTGAGCTCCTGTATTGCTTTGCCTGGGCACTCATACACCAATACAAGTGACTCACATGCTTTGCTATCTTACCAAAAGTTGCAAGTTCTATTAAAAAAAAAAAAAGAAAAGAAAAGTTTTATCAGTGACTCTGGCAGCCCAGGGATTTGTATGTACAGCTTCCTTAAAGGCTAAATGGACTGAACAGGAATGCATGTTACACTTGTTCTGAGGGAATGGAGACGAGCCTTCCAAGCCGGCTTGTGCTGGCAGACGAGCCAGCCAAGGTGTTTGAGCTGAACAGCAGACTTTTTGCATGCTGATTGGTATCCAGATGTTTTCTTGAAATGTGCTGGTTAAAGAAAAAAAAATTATTTCATCTGTAGGATACCAATACATCATCCTAGCTCATGGCTTTATCTAATTCAACTTTTGATTTAGGTTCTAATTTTTCGCACCATTCAGAAAACTTCGCAGAACAAGGAGCAGGGAAGACTATGGAAAGCTGAGTACTTGTTGACTCTAGCGGTCCACTCCTCTACAATCTTATTCCTCACCTAATCAGCAAAGGAAGATAACTAGAGGGTAGCATTTTGTATAAACTCATAGATGCAACCTACTGTCTTGCAGGATTGCACAGAGCAGGTTGTAAATCAGGCAATGCCTCTTAACTTACACGTGGCTTTATATCCTGCTCTGAGTAGGTAAAAGGAGTATGATAGGGAGCAGGTATTACTTGTGCCAACTTTACACGTATGTGGCTGTGATGCTCCTTTTAGGAATGCTTCCTTCTCCAAAGAGCCAAATAAGAACTGTCATCCTGAAAATGATGACCAGTTAAGAAACTGCAACATGGAAATATTAGGAGAGGGAACAGCATGTGGCCTTATAAAGGGCTGTAGCAATTGTGGAGAATGAAACAACTGCACTTGGTTCCTGGGGATATCTTTAAAAATTCAAATGTGAAGTAACCCAAGAGGAGCTGGTTGTACAGCTGTGTACTTCATCGATGGTGTAGTCTGGTTTTGCTCAGCATCCAACACCTTCAAGCTAAAACTTCGGGGGAGTTTCCATAAGAAAAGTACGTTGTAATTACACAGCAGTTAAAAAGGTATAGTTTCTTGTCAGTGGTGTATCTGGCCCAATTGTAAAGGCTTTTTTCTCCTCTTCATGGCTAGTTTTGTTTAAGACCTGCTTTGCAACAAAGCTGGTAAAGCCAGGCTTTTTAACTTCTACTCTACCCTTGATTGGTTTAGTAGACTTGGTAGTGTAGGTTAATGGTTGGACTGGATGATCTTAAAGGTCTTTTCCAACCTAAATGATTCTATGATTCTATGAACTTCAGAAATTGGAGGAAGTACTGCAGATTAATCAGCAAGGCTGGAGGTATATTATTAACACCACCATGGGGGAAGCCTGATTCTGATTTATTTGCAGAAATTTCACAATTTGGCAGTGCTGTCTGGCAGACCTCCTCTTGATTTTCAAATGACTGGATATTAGGATTGGTCCAAGTAGAAAACTTTGTTTGAATGTGAACTTCAACTAGAGATTACCTGTGAACTTTCTTGAGATCCTAATGCACATGTGTAAATGTTAAGAGTTTAGAAGAAACCAGTAGTTACTGATCGATGCAGTTAGTGTTTGCAAACTAGTGTTTTAATTCATGTATCTGCTCTAAATAGAACTTTTCCAAAAGCTTCTGTCTAAATTTAAATGGACTGTTTATAGCAACCAGGCAGCAATACAATATACTGAGCAAAACGTGCTGAGCATATGAAACAAGCAGGGTTATTAAGCCATGAATACATCATTGGTTCAAATCAGCTTGCGCTAACGATAGTGCCCATTTAAAGAAAATGTACCATGTAATTCAAAGTGTTTCAGAATTAATAATAATAATTACATTCTTAATCACCAGGAGGCAATGTTTCTTTCCCTTGCAGCCGAGGAAACCTTACTACTGCAGGATTTATACTTCTCTAAATACAAGCCTCTAATTTCTCCATAGCAATCATATCAGACACGTGCCGTTGTATGGGATTATTCCCCTCTGCTGAATGGAGAAAGTCAAAGAAAGATTACAAATTTGTCCTTGTATATTGTTTTAGGAAGTGAATGGCTTTGACTCTTAATTTCTCTTCTGGGGAGAATGGGGAATTGCCATGTCCAGGTTTGGGTTTTGGTGTTTGGAATTGGAACAAAAAGTCAAAATTCCCTGCAGACTGAAGAAGGTTGATTCCAACCTGTCAAAACACTTTGTTACTGCTGAAACATGAAAACATGTAAATGTGCATATAAGGTAAAATTGAATATTTGCATATAGAGAAGTTGAGATGAAGCAAGCTGAAGCATGTTTACCTATCGAGCTAATTCATTTAGTCATTTGCTACTGAAAACTCTGTCTAAATACCAGCGTGTTTCCCATGAAGATTTTGATTTTGGTGCAGCAACATTTTCTTTACTTGCGAGAGAATGCTGCCTTTGAAAACACGTGTTCCTAACAGCTCCGCACAGTTGGGAAGAGGACCTGGGCCTCTGGGTGTTCAGCCCCCAGCTCTGCCCGCGGGGTCGCAGCCCCTTCAGCCCGTAGGCAGCCGTGCCTCAGGGATGCAAAGCTCACCCGTGGGAGGATCAGCCGGCTGGGATTGGGCAGGAAACGCAGGGGTGACTTTTTTTTTCTTGTATAACATCTTGTACAATGAATCATTCTATAAATTGTGGAGGCTTTACTTTAGACAAGGAGTACATCTCATCTGGGTAACCAGGTCGTCTTCAAGTACGGGTGGCTTCTGCCACCAGCTGTGCCGTTCGTCGCCTGCGGGAGCCTCGTGCCCGGTGCAGCTCTCGCCCAGGCAGCGTGGTTGTGGCTTTCTTGGAGATCGCTGAGCTAACCGGGAGGTTAGGCTTAAATGATGCAGGCTTGTCTTGGAGGAGACTTGTAAAGGTCTGTCAGATTTGCAAGCATGCATTGTCTGTGAATATGTTCTAAATCTTTTCTGGCCACCGTTCAAATGTGGGCTCCTATAGCATCAGCTCGTGCCAGGCACAGCATCTTCCCTCCCTGCCTAGCCTCAGCCACTGCTTTCTGGCATATTTTCTTCTCCAGTTAGATAACTTGTTAAGTGAAAGCTTTGTGCGTCAACTGTCTTGTAAGATTTTCTTAGAGATTCACTGTAGTAGTGTTTAAAAATGAACTCTGTTATTAGAAAAGCTGCTGTGTTTGATTAATATTATATATGACTCTGGCGTGCTTGGCTGTGCTCTGGTGTGTCAGGGAGGAGCGCTCCCTTAAGGCACGTTATCTCCCTGTTGCCCAATACACATTTCCTTGAACTTTTCTGTGAGGCAGCTCCTTCTGGCAGCTGTTGGCAATGGGGCACGGGACCAGGTGACCCTCAGGTCTGCTTTGATGTGGCTGTTCTCATGCTGAGAGCATTCATCAACCCTTTGGTCTCAATGAGGTATGAGAAAGTTACCTTAACAGACCTCTGTGAAGTAATTAAATGTGGTAAATATTGATCTTATTTACCTGGCTTTCTGAACACTTTTTGCTTCTAGTGGCACTCAGAAAGCCCAAGACATTTTTTATATAGAGAGCTGAAAACACAGGGAACGGAAGCAAAAGAAAAACAGTCTTTTTTTTCAAAAAAGAAAAAAAATCAAAACAAGCTTTCTACAGCTTGTCCAAGACACCATATATTGTGACCCCTTGCCTTAGTGCTCTATGTCATTTCTGGGGAAGCCTGTTATTTATTATGTTGGAAATAACTATTTGAATTCATCCATTGTAGATCTATAAAACTATGTTCCCAATCAAGAGGCAGAATTTAAAGTTACTTTATGAGCAAGTACTTTCTGCAGTTTTGATTTTTTTTTTTTATGGTGCTTGATGCTCTTTATCCTCCTAAAACTTAAAACCAGGACAATTCATGCCTTGGGATGGGATGAGGTGGAGTTTGAAGAATAGAAAAGCACCAGAAACAACTTTGTACCTTGCAATGTTGCCTACAAACCCCTGTTAAATACATCCTTCAAAACTGTTTTTAAAGTGATGCTCCTGATGTTGTTGCCCCAGAGGCAGTGAGAACATTCATGCTCGCTTCAGTACACCAGGATCAGCCCAGCTGGGAATGTCCCAAGTTGCAAAAAAAAGGTGAAAGAGGGGATTTACCCTTGAGACTTGTCAGTACTGAGAAAGGAAGTACCAAGTGGGTGGGTTTGCCTGCAGCAGTATCAGGTGTGCCACTTGCTTTTCCTTCTCCTTTGCTGAAAAACAGAAAAAAGCACCAAGGGAGTGGGATAGAAATGAGAAGAGAGGAAGGGTAAGGACATGAAGGATTCCCTAGGCTGTGGGATGTAGATTTATGGGTCTTATAATAGGACTCATGTTTGCAAATGTTTTTCTGCTTTTCCTAGTGAGAAGCAGTAGTCCAACTCTGTTCTCTTTAAGAGAAGGATCATTTATGCTCTCAGCATGGATGCTATTTCCAATTTTCCACATCCCTTCAGTGCCTCAATGATCTCTTGTGAAGATAAAGTGTGTTGGTTTTTTTTTTCCAGATGAGGCTGTGTGGTGTGCTCCATTAAGGCCTCTGTGACTGTGTATCTCTGGGAAATGAGCATAGATAGGTAATCACTCACATGATTCGTGTGCCAGAGTCAAAATCTGTGTAATTATCTAAAAGACTGCATGTCCCGTGAGCTACAGAGTTGAAGAAATTTGTGGCTTCTAACCTGGACTCTATCTGATGTCTTGTTTGTCTTGGATATTATGTGGGTAATGAAATATATTTCACATTATATCATTCAAGTTTCTAAAATGTATCTCCAGAGTATTGGTAAATTCTGAATTCTATTTTGTCATGTGTTAGGGATTGGAATAGTTCTTGGATGATTTTGTAATGAACATTAGTTATAATTACAGGCATGTCATCTTTTGAGCTTTTGAATTTGTGTCCTCTCAATGTTGTGTGACTGTTGCAGCAGCTGCAAATACTGATGTAAACACAAGACCACATCCATGGAAAGAAATATGTAAATGATCAGAAGACTTTGATGCACAGTGAAGTAGGGCTTTCCTTCCCTGGACTTTAAATAGCATCAGCAGAACCGTTACCTTCCCAACGCGTTTTCCCTTTTCTTCATAATACAAAGAAGAGCCAGCTTTGCCTTCCTTTACAACAAAACGCTGTATGTGGATAATAGTCCCACTAAATCCCAATATCATCTTTTTAAACCATTTGCACATTGCATGAGAATGTGTAAGTGAGGGAGGGTAAATATTTAGAGAAGAAAAAGGTACTCCCATAGCCTGAAGCTAGTAGGTCTGTGATATGGACACATCATGATGAACGTGTTATAGGATGCACTGTGGTGCACAAAACATCTTTCTCTCCATGTGCCCAAAGGCGCTGGACCTGATGCTTCCAAGAAACAGCAGACTTGGGTTTGTTTTCAGAGGGCTCGCTCCCACGCGGCCTCTAGCACGGTACCCTGCCTCAGGGCTGTATGTTGTGAATACAGCATTTTAATTTCCAGCTTTGCCTATGGGGAAATGAAATAGCTTATGTTTTAAGACCTGTTGCTTCTCTTTGCGGAGGTCACATTGATTCAGTGAGAACTGGCTTTGGCTTCCTATAACACGGCCATCTGGGGGGGGGGGGGGGAAATCTGTGAATCCTGGCTTAAATGGATAATGTGAAATGCAGATGTGTCATTCTGCCTTGCCCTGACGTCCACAGGGGCAGGGCTGAGCCTTCTGCTGCTGCTGACATCTTGCATTGTTCATTGAAGGTGTCAAAAGTGGAAAGCAAGCTGCACTTTTTGGGTACCTAGAGGGAGTGTGCAGTGCCCCGACTCCTCCAGCGTTCCCTCTGTCTTTTCTCCCTTCCTCACTTGCAACCTGTCTCCTGGTTTTGCTCTTCCTTCAGACCAATCCTATATGCAAACAACGGGGAGAGAAATGGGAGGAAGGGTGTATCATTTTCCTTCTTCCAGCTCTGCAGGCTGGAGCCATCCCAGGAGGGTGGGAGTGCTGTGCTCCTGCTGTCACGTCCATCACAGAATGAATTCGAGGGTAGCTTCTGAATTTAAAATGAACTAGCGGCAGTACTAAGTGTCGTCCTGCACATCCTGCTCTTGCTCCTGATTTTTCTCTATTCATTGAACACAAACTCATGTTAGAGAGGGAATTGTCTTGCTGGCTCTGCAGCAGGAAGGCAGTACAGTAGGAGGGGACACTTTGCTCATCAGCTCCCATTGCTTTCATCTGTGATGCCAGCCTTTGCAGTCACATCTGCAAGATGTGCAAGAGAGTAGGAGATCCACTCGGACAGTTGTATTGCTGTAGGTGCATAGCGCATCGTGGCAGTAGTGTTTTCCTCAGGCTTTTTCTCCCTAAAAACCCATATGTCATCTTGTTATTCTTGAACGTGTTTCCTCCTGCATTCTGGCTCCAGCCAATTCTTTAGCCAAATTGTTTTCCTCAGCCTTCGTTTCAGAATATGACCAGTTAATACTGGAAGAAAATATGGCCTTCAGTTCTTACTCTTACATTTCCCCTGTTGGCTTTCAAACCCGTGAGACTTCTGAAATGTTGAGATGCAGGTGTTTATGTGGTTCCTTCCAGGGAGTGGGCAATGGTAGGACTGCATGTCCCCAAATGAGCGCAAGATGATAATGTTTTACAGTAGAAACCACTGTTGGTGAAAAGTGAAGTCATCCATTTCCTAGATTTATTTTGCAAAAAACAATTCTTTTGTGTTATGAGGAAGAATAAAATAGCGGTTTTGACATCTTCAGAAAAGAAGGTTTCCATGTAAAGCTTTCTGGGGAAAAAAATTCAGTTTTATCAAGAAAGTGAAAGAGCTTGAAATCACAGTGAAATATTCTGCACCTATTTTGTTCATTCAGAAATTTCTTCTTGGTTGATGGCAGTGGAAGTTACATTTTCTGAAGTACTGAAGAACAAATTATATTGTAGCAGGAGCCAAATCCTCTTGTTCCAAACAAAAGGTTGTTTGTACAACCTGTGTACTGGAGTGTGCGGAGCAGCCAGTAAGCATGCAAGAAAAGAGCAGTGAGACTCCAGATGTGATACTTTGCCAATCCCCCCATTTTCAGTTTTTTTTAAATTATGAAATTTCTCTTGTTTCTTGGATGGAATAACACAGATCCAGATCCAACAAGCAGTCTGCCTTCAGTGGCCTGATAAATTGTTCTTAATTTTCTGGAATAGGTTAATTTCATTTAGGTAAGGGAAGGCAAAAAGAGCAGGCTTTTCAGGGCACTGCCAAGTAAGAAGATTAAGTCAGAATTAAATCCATTAGTGAACTGATTTATCTATGTTGGCTAACATCATTTCAGCTTCTTTGTCTTGTTTGGGTTTTTTTTTCTTTTCTTTCCCCCTTGGGTGGCAATTTAGGTAACCCACAATCTTGCTGCTGTATTGCAGCGTTATGTGGTGGTTGCTCTGCTTAAAACTAGGTTTACTGCCCTCTTAACATTTTTTTAAGCAGATTTGGTTTAGTTTTATTTTTTTCATGGAAACTTTTTCTTCTTCTGCGAATGTACCATTTCTTTGAAAACTCATGGGACTTCATTTCTGGGAATATACAATCCTAATCGTTGTAGGCTACTGCAGAACATGCCTGCAACAAAGAATAGAATAGAATCATAGAATCATAGAATTGTTTAGGTTGGAAAAGACCTTGCCTCTATTAACGGCACATGTGTATGTGTCCATTATTATTCAGTGTCAGCTTTGAGCTTCCTTTCAGGAGACCTGTTCCTCATCTCCGTGGTGGGCCTGCTTGTAGTTGTCTCACCACTCTTCATTTTCTTTGTTTTAGTTTCCTACTGATTGGAGGATTGGAGCCTCGTGGACAGAGGTTCTGGTATCAGTTGAAGTCTAAACTCTGACAGAGATCTTTTCCACCTTTGGGATATTTATAACATGTCTGTCTTTTGTGGATTCTTCGCTAATTTCCTGGTCTTGGTTTTGCGGGTTCTACCAAGAAACATGTTTGCTGACTATTACGCCTGCCTTTGTTAGTCTTGCTGAAGCAGTCAGGACTTCAGGGAAAAGTCTTGGCTTAAGGAGCCTTCTGCTATATATAACTCCTTGCCCATGATGAGATACTCAGTTTTCCTCTTCTAGGCTGAGACATGGAAGAGAGTTAGTTTGACTTGAAGCCAGAAGCACCCTCTCAACAGCATTGTGATGTTACCTCTAATTTTCTTGGTCTTTAGCATCATTCATACAGAAGATGAGTTAAACGTTGAACATCAAAATGAAGCCAGTTTTCCCATAGGCTAGTTCTGTGCTGTGTGAGTATGAATTCAACTGAAACTCATCCCAGTTTGTGGTTTTGTAACAACTGAATTACCCAGTTTCCTGGAACACTTGAGTTCACCCTATACCTTTTTTTAATGAGTGAGATCACTCACAATACCCCTGCTCTGCTGGGGACCAGTTTCCATTGTGTAGAAACTGGGAGTTTTTTCAGAGTCATCCAATCTTCTATAAAATGTGAATGAAGTTGACCTTCAGGAACAAAAATTACTGGGGAAAGGCAGGCAGTGGGATCAGACACACTTCATTTCTCCAGGAAACTGGGGTGAAACACAGAGATGAGCAAGCAGCACTGATACTCTGACGTTTATACCTATGAGGGAAGAGTGTATTCCTGTCCAGCTGTTGTCAGTAGGTCCTTTTACTGTGAAAGCCATCTTCATGTGTTGGGAATATTTGTAATTTATGGTTTATATAGTAATGATGTAGCAACAGCTTCATGTCTACCTAAACACAGGTCATTTTGGGAGGTAGTCAGGGTGGTTGTGTGGAGGTTTGGGATCGTTTAGCTCCTTGAGCCCGTGACAACAGCTTGTTGGTGTCTGGAATCTCGAAGGTATGCATCTTTGTTCTTGATCTTTGTCTCCTGAGGAGGAAGGCAACAGCCCTGTTTTATGTGATTCTGTGATTACTGGAATTGACTTGCTGGAAGCTGACATCATTGTAAATGCTGCCATTATCCCAAAGCAGCCACTGCCTATGCTTCAGCCCATGCCTGTCTTTCAGGCAGTCTGAGAAACTTGTAGCATTTACCATAGCAATGATTCGTAGTGCCCTGTCTTCCATAATTACCAGACCATCTGGGGATTGTGCAGAAAGTGCTGATAAAGAAACCCAAACAATAAAGTGGAGTAAAGAGAATAGGTGTGTTCCTGTCAAAGAACACGCCAAGGTCCATAGTGAAGCTGTAGCTGTTCCTGGTGCAAAGGCTACTTCGCAGACACTTCCGTAGATATCGCTTCCATGGAGCCACATCCCTTTTGAGTCTCTGCCACCCATGCTTAAATGTTCCCACACGTGGCCCAGGGAACAGGGTCCTGCAGCGTGTTGCGCTGTGCATGTATATCAGGAGGCATAGGGGGGCATTTTATTATTTTGATGAAAATTTCATTGCTTGTGCTCTTAGTGCTTCAATGTCCTTCTCATGTTCCTTTCCTGAGTAGATGTTGCAGTCATATAGCAACATCTTGTACAGTTGCTGGTAGTTTTAGCTGCTTCAGTCTTCTTCAGTCTACATAGTGCTATTGTTATGGCCAGGGTTACAAAGCCATGCTGTTGTACATAGACGGCAAAGCTCTTTTTCCTGGCACATGAGCAAATGTTCAGTTTTGGGAAGCTAAGAAGTATGTGTGAGCTTTTTGTTAAGTGAGACCCCCTGGGAGATGTGCAAGCAGCAGGAGCCTGAAGGGGAAACCAAGGCTGGACCTCAGTTCCTGGGGCCATGGTCTCTGGGAACAAGGAATTAGCTTTGGGCTCCAGTTACAAAGAGGAAATTGTCTGCAGGCTGTGTATGACCACCTCTGTGTTCCAGAACAGGCATAAATTAAACAAGCAGCGCTCATAGTTTACCCGTGAGCCGCATCACTGCTTTCTCAGATGCTGACCTGTGAGGCCATAGGCACCTTCTACCCTGTGCCAGAAGGACAACAGTGTGCTTGTTCTTGTGCAGTGTGATTTACAATGGACCTTTCCAATTATCCCCTAGAAATCAGCTGGTGAGGTTTCTCTGGAAGAGATCTTCAGGCACTTTGCAAACTGACACAGGCTGCAAGCACAGGAGCATTGACAGTCCAGGAAAGGACCATGACTGTGTTCAATTGCATCCAGCTTAGTGCATAAAAGATTTCTAAGTCAATTGGAAGCTGCAGGATAACTGCTGGATGCAGCAGTCCAAGTTAGGAGTTAGTCAAGGCTCTTCTGATTCAGACTGCTATTATGAATCCCCAGTGATGTTTGTTAACCCAGCTAGCTCGGTCCTTTTCTAGTGCCAGCAGCTCCAGTCACAGCACCTCTAGCAGCAAAATGTAGTTCTGGGCCCATGGTGGGGTAACGGCTCTGTGTAGTTCAGCGGGAAGAGTGTTGCCTACTGAATTTACAGTTGCATGTGCTGCAGTTCAGCATTTGTCATCTAAAGCCCTCTTGATTTGGGGGATTGAGGGGAATGCCAGGACAGGTGAATAGGGCTGTGCTTCTGCTGGTTTTATCCCGCTTCTTTTGGTTGTTCTTGCATATTGCAGGCTCCTGAGACTGCTCTTCACAGGGCTGTTCAAAATGAAGTGTTCAGTTTGGGAGAACTGCCTGAGAGCCAAAAGGTGAGCACGTCAGAAATACTTTAATTTCTATTTCTATTCTGCCTTCCACTGAATGACATCCTTGTACTTTTAAACACCAGTGAATGCAAGGAAGGCAGATCTTCTGCTGGCAGAGCAGGAAGCCGAAACATGCAGAGGCAGTGGTTTGCTCAAGGCTACATGGCAATTAACTGGAAAAGTCCTTGCTTGAAACAAGAATGGGTCTCTTGTTTGTCCCTACAGTCAGTGCTCCAATGTGGGAGTAGCTCTGACTAATTAAATGCAGAATTACACAGTGCTATCACCTTCTGCCCTCTTAAAGAAATTCAGAACAAAACCTGTCAGCACTGCACCCCCATGCTGTGGGATGATCTGGGGCTGGCTGGCTGGTTAGGTACTTAATTAATTTGGTTTTTCAATGTT
Organism: Pelecanus crispus; assembly: GCF_030463565.1. Classification (NCBI taxonomy): domain Eukaryota; kingdom Metazoa; phylum Chordata; class Aves; order Pelecaniformes; family Pelecanidae; genus Pelecanus; species Pelecanus crispus. The sequence goes on along the minus strand of NC_134655.1, from coordinate 9,018,018 downwards.
TATTTTGGGCCTGATTGTAGCATAATCATCCCATCCCTGCTGGAAATCGGCATCCTTCAGGCAAGATCTATAGCTTGGCTTGCAGGATACTTTTCAGTCCTGAGCATTTCTCGGTGGCTGTTGTGGTACCTCTACAAAATCAACTCCAGGTGTGACTTGTGTAAGCCTTGTTCCCTCCTGGCAATCCCAGCAGCCTTCATGGGTGAAACCAGTGCCTGGTGGTGTAGAGAATTTGGGAGTGCTGATACCTGGGGACAGGTATGGCCTTGACCTCTCTGGGAAGAAGGAAATACATGGTCTGGTCCAGGATGGCATTGGTATTGATGCTACAGACCCATCAGCATCCTCCATGTTGAATGCTTGCATATTTTTAAGGAATATTGTAACACCAAGTGAATAAAGGTAAAATTCAGTGTGGTAAGATTTATTACTTTAATATCAGTGGGTTCCAGCTGATACCAGATTAACATATTCATAGGGTTTTAGGAACCGCTTGGGTATTAATGGTTACCTTTTAATCTGAAATCTTTGCAAGGGTCACGTCTGCACTAATGACTCAGCCTGTCTTTATAAGAGGTGAAATTTCTTTACATGGTGTTTTGAGACTAAATATGAAAGGGGGAAAATGGCCCTTAATTTTAACAAGTTCCCAGTTGGTTTAACAGCTGCTGTTAGTTCTGTCTTGTCTTTTCAGCTGTATTTGCCACTTTCATGGTGTGTTTCTGGCTGTCAGAGTCTTACAGAGTTCTAATGAAGTACGACACTTTTTTCTTTTCGCCACAGCTGTTATTTGTCATTTGATATAAATCTGCCTTGTTACAGTTTTATTCCTGAATAAATGATAAAAGGATAGTTAGTATCAGAAGGTAGTGCTGGCATGAGATTTTCTGCTTTGTTGCTAACGTAGAAGAAGCCATCGCTCTCCTTTTAAAGGATGTGTTATGTAGTTGAATTTGGGAAAGACTTTGAACTCCTGAGGGAACCAAAGCCGACCTCTTCCCCTCTTCTGCCCTTTGCTACTGCCTTGTCCTAATTTGCAGTTAAATTCCACGCCTTGCACTCCTGGTGCTGAGATGCTGGCTTCTGGCAATCGCTCCGGGTTTGTTTTTCATTGTGGTGCAGTCAACACTGTGTGTCTCTCCACTGTGTTCCCAAATGAAGGCTCTTACATCTGCTGAGTTAGTAGACATGGGCCCATGCTCCTTGGGGTGCATCTTGCCCACCCTGGAGCCGGGAAAGTGTGACAGCCAGAGCTGGGTGATGTGATAGCCTGGGCAGGGTGCGCCCCTGGGGAGGTTCTTGGGTGGTTCAGACTGGAGAGTCTGCTGCAAGAGCTGGTCTATGTTATTTTGTGTAAATCTGTTACTGAAGCTGCAAATCCTAGTTCCTTCTAGCTCTGACATTGCAAATAACTCCCTGGATTCCTTAGAACAGATAACAGGTACTTGACTGAGCTATCTGAGTCTGTTGAAAACTTCACGTGGTTGTGCAAGGGCGGTCCTGCCGGACTGAAGATGACCTCCTTGCTCTCAGAGGTGTTTCTTGGGCTGCCTAAATGAATATACAACCCCTGTTGGTGCGTTCACATGCCTGACAGGGAAATGCACGCCATATCATGCTGTGCTGCCAGCTCCGCTCAGAAAGCAGAGAGCATTAGCTGGACTCCTCTCAGCTTCTCATTAATGTGCAAAGCTCTCATCCGTTTCCGGTAATGCGCCAAGCAAATTTTTTGACAGAATTTGTGCAAAGCTCTTTGCAGTGCACACTAAGCTTGCCTTAGATCTCCCTGTCCTGTCTGAGTTTCCAACAGCTTGCTTTTCGGGCTCCCTATGAAGAAGGAGGTGGGCAACCCGCTCTGAATTTTTGTTGCCTACCTTGATATGCGTGTGTTACATTCCTACTGAGGACTAGAAATTCTCACCCTCTCTAACCCTGTCAAATCAACCCCCTCTCAAGAAGGTATTTTTAATGATATGTGATATTGCAAATACCCTTAAGATTTCAGGATGAATGTAGGACATCTGTGTGTGCACTTGGACACGAGGACTTCTCACTAGAAGCCTCTGTATTAAGCCCATGCTTCATTTCTTCCTTAAGTATTCTGTTACTTTGGAGTTTGTTGGTAAACAAAAATACTTCATTGGGGACAGATAACAACATGGGATTTCAGCAATTAAATGAAAAGTATCAGTGAATCCTACTAAGGAGAGGCAATGGAGGGTCACTAATGGTTCTAAAGAGACTGGGAGGCAGGAAGTAATATCCTATGCTTAATGAATGACAGCTCTTTAAAAAATGCTGTTGTTAGATAAAGTCTAGGAGTGGGGAAGAGGGCTTTTCAGAAATTGCATAGAGTGAATGAGGCTTTTCTTTTAGAAATTTAGGAATCTTGACCATTTCTCTTGTCTTTGGAGAGGATGGCAAATGAAAGTGTACCCTCTAAGACTGATAGAATTTCCAACACTTCAGGAGCAAAAGGCAAGGTGAAAAGCCATAGCTCTTTCTTCTGTTTTTCCCCTGCCTGGGAGGAGGTCTCACGCTGACTTAAGGTGCTGTCGAGTTATTCCTTTGTTTCTGAGCTTGTTCAACCAGCACATGTCTAAAACCTCTTTTGGTAGCAAGCAGGGTGGAAGGCAGCTTGGATTTGAGTAAGGACAATGTCCTTGATCTGAAATGCTCCCCCTTGCCAGTAATTTTTAGGAGGAGATGCTGTACCTGAGGGGGACAGTCAACCAACCTCCCAGGGTCCCTTCCAGCTCTGTTGTCCCTGATGGGTTTCTTAGTCATACACTTGGCCATACAAACACTGAAGTGCAGAGCAGAGTCTCCCTTACCAACCACCGACTGGCTTAAAAGGTCCGCTCGGGGTTAGCATTTAAAGGGTTGCATGTAGCCATCTCTAAGCCTCCCTGGCTCTAATGGGAGTCATAAGGCTCAAGTTACACGTTACCACTTTGAAGTATCCTGGTATGGATGTTAAGTAGTTTCAGAGAGAAGGAATCTCTGTGATTTATTTTTTGCTGAGAAAAGTAGATATAGAGATAAAAAGGGAAAGGGGGGGAAAGTTTAACAGGACACTAAAAGCACCATCACTTGGTGGTGATACAACTCTAAAAGTAGGCCTGCCCTTGTCATTACAGATGAGGAAGTAGGATTCGGGGGTATTTCAGGATTAGGCAACTGAGCTAAGTACCTCAGAGTTTTTTGGCTCACATGGATGGCTTTTCTTCAGCATCTTTTATTCTTTCTGATGTTTTTTGCTGAGGGCAAAATGTTGTTTGTGTAAGAGCAGAATCCAGCAATGTTCCTGTGCTGGAAGCTGTCGATGGCAGAGATGTCTGCCAGCCCCCTCAGTTATGCTCCACAAGTGCAAGATCTCCCTTTCACTGTGTGTATTGCTGCCTACAAGTATGGCTACTTACTTCAAGAGGTTCCTCCAGTAATTTAGGTGTCATAGTCCCATGAAATCTTATTCTCCTTCAAGCCAGTTTGATATTAGCCACCATTAGACTCCCTGTCAAGATCAGCGTTAGAGAACACCCATTTGAACCATTTGTTCACACAGGTTCATGTTGGAACATGTTTTACTGTGGACTTCACTGCAAAAATGTCTTTTCTCTTTTAATATCCCCACACATTGCACGTCAAAGATAATTAAGTTTCTGTCCTGGTTTCGGCTGGGATAGAGTTAATTTTCTTCCTAGTAGCAGGCATAGTGCTGTGGTTTGGATTTAGTAGGAGAAGAATGTTGATAACACGCTGATGTTTTTAGTTGTTGCTGAGTACTGCTTATGCTAGTCAAGGACTTTGCAGCTTCCCATGCTCTGCCAGGTACACAAGAAACTGGGAGGGGGCACAGCCAGAACAGTTGATCCAAACTGCCCAAAGGGCTATTCCATACCATATGGCGTCATGCTCAGTATAGAAACTGGAGGGGGTTGGCTGGGGAGCAGCAATTGCTGCTCGGGAACTGCCTGGGCATCGGTCAGCGGGTGGTGAGCAATTGCATTGTGCATCACTTGCTTTGTATATTATTATTGTTATTATCATTATTATATTGTTATTATTATCATTACTATTTTACTTTATTTCAATTATTCAACTGTTCTTCTCTCACCCCAGGAGTGTTTCTCACTCTGACTCCTCCGATTCTCTCCCCCATCCCATCGGGGTAGGGGGAGTGAGCGAGCGGCTGCGTGGTGCTTAGTTGCTGGCTGGGGCTAAACCACGACAGTTTCATACGTCATTAGGAAAAAAGCAGAAGCACCTGTCTTCCAGCAATACATCTGGGACTCCCTAGTCCGAGTTTCTCATATCATCGATAGTTTCTTGTTGCCCATCCTGTAGCCAGCCTTGACATGGGTCCTGTAAGCCCTGTGGAATATTTGAAGTGAAGCTTTTGCTGATGTTCTGGGAAACACTGTTTTTTGGACTCATTTCTGGGAAAATTGAAAAGGTCCTTTAGGGCATGCGGTTTTTTCTGAGGTTATTTTTTCCGGTATCATTACTATTCTTACTGAATCAACTTTAATTGTTTGCACTGGACCTTTGCCGATGCAGTTGTATCAGAGTCCCTAAAGTGTTCCCAGGTGAAGTAACTCTCTATTTCCAACAGGATTAGTAAATAGTTGTGAATGAACCAGGAGGTCCAGAATAGATGTTCTTTTACTTTCTAGTCTCCTTCTTACATGCACTAGTTCTCTCACAGTTCACATAGTTGTGATGAAGCCATCAAACCTTGGATCTCTTTCTTTCCCTGTCTGTAATGTGAGGAACATTACTCCTCTTCCTAGCAGATTGTGAAGGCTGGATGAACAGTAATTCAGGTAGCTCAACCGTTTTCCTTGCCATGGGGCTGGATGCTGGGTTTGGAGGACTGACTATGCACAGGAATGTAAGTAGTGCCCCCCAGATATGCTGCTTTCCTGTCCCTCATGGTACCATTTCTCTTCCAGCCTCATCCTCACTGCATGTGTGTGTTGTGGCAGTACCTGGTTCATTGTCAGGTCCAGCGTGAGGCCACAGGAGAAAAAAATGTGGGCTGGAAGGAATTCTGTGGACTAAATCTACCCCATGGTTTTTTTTTGTATAACCTACTTTTATAACATTGGCCACCAAATGTTTGAAAAAATATATTAAGGTCATCAGAAGAAAAACCAATCGATTGCAGTGCAGCACTGTAAGGCATACCAGGACCATGCTGTAGCCTACAATGAGGCTATCGCCTTGGAGGTAAATGGGATCCCAATTATATTTCTTTTTCCTAACTCTAGTGGCAACTGCTGTGCAGAAGCAGAATAAACATTCTGATTATCACCCTACTACTAGAGTAACACCCAAGCCTTCATTTAGGTAACCTCTATTCCGTTCAGTACTTAACTAGCAGACCCTCTGTTTTCAGTGCTGAAAAGATGAGCAGAAAGGAGCTGCTTTGTTACCGTGGTTGGTGAAAAGGCCATTTATGAGAAATCTGGTATGTTCTCAGCACATCTCCATTGACACCAGGGTGTGCTGGCCCCTGCCCATGAGTCACGGTCAGCAAGGTCTTTGCTTGGCCAGTGAATTCCTCACCCCAAGCCCAAATCAGGGAGGACTTTAGAAGGCCAGCCTTGGTTTAGGAAGATTTCCAGCCTTTGACTGATCAGATCCTGGGGTGTCAGGGTGAAAACTTGGTGCGTAAGACAGAAAGCTCCAAGCATGTTAAGTCTGGAGAATATCTAAGAGCGCCAAGGGGAGAGTAGAGATGGAGAGAAACAGGCCCGCTTTCCCTCCATCTCCTGCTAGCCACATTTGCAGCATGTTTACTCACTCCATTGTTTACAGCAAGAGGAGAAGGATGCTGTGTAATTACACTGAGGACACATTTAACAGCTAAGGCAAATTAAATGCAGCTCTGTTATGACAGACTGCAGTGTTCATTTGCCTGTGAGCAAGTCTACTTTCCCCCTGCAAGTTCTGCACCCTGCAGCTCTCTGCATGATGGCTCTCTTCCCTGCATCCCTGCATTCCCCTTTCTTTGGGCTTTGACACCTGCTTGCAGGACAGTTTTTCTTAATTAATAAACTGAAGATTTGCCCTGTAATACTGTAAGAAAAGTGCAGGGTGGTACAACTTCAATTTCATGCTTTTCAAGACAGCTTGCAGAGGCAGCAGATTGACAAGCCCACTTGCACTGGGTTTGTTTCAGATTTTTCCTACCTATGTGAGATCAGATTGTGGTTCAAGGGAATGGCATTTGTTTACCCTCTCCAAAAACAGATGAGAAAGGGATTTCAGCTAAATAGTCTTATGGCACAGACTAATCTGCCTTGGCAGTGGAGAACAGGAATGCATGAAGTTCCTGAGGAGGCAAGATTTGCTGGAAAGGGAAAGAGCCCTCCTTAGACCAACCCAGAATGGGAAAAGCGGATAAGCTTCCTCTGGGCACACGAGCCCATCTCAGCATCTGTGAGCAGAGGGTGCTCAGAGCACAGCTGCTCTGTCTTAGCGTGTGTACCCAGCATAACTCCGTTCTGTTGACTCAAGCTCTTCTATTACTATTCCTCTAATTATTGATTTAGGCTTAGTTATTTCAGATGTTGATTACTTTTTTGTCTAAAAATGACTACTATCTTTATATGGCAACTGCTTATTTTTATGTTAGTCTCTCATTCTTGTTGGACAGAGTGCTAGAGGTGATACTGATGCCAGAATTGGTGTGTGTTAGAGGTCTGTTCTGAGCCTCCATTAGAAAGTGAGGCTGGATTCAGGGCAGCATTTTGTGTTGTGCTGATCTGTGTCCAGACTGAGTTTTTTCTCTATGGTCTAAGCTCAACTTGCTCTCTCCTGAAGTTGGGTGCTACACAATACTACCTTGTTTCAAGTCTGAATCTTTAAAAAGGATATTAGGGTGTATCTTGAAAAGGGCATCTGAATTTGGTATTACAGCATCTAATGCAGCCCAAAAGTGAACCTGTGTGTGTGCACAAACAAGCCTCATAAAAAGCACCTTTAAGTCTTCATAAGAAAGCTGGCTGCTTTGAGTCTCCACTTCTTTGCCTTGGACAGTCCTCACCTGACACAACTTCCTCGGTCCATCCGAAGGCTTAAACAACAGACCAGCCACAGTCTGAAAATGTGTTGCCTGTAGCAGACTTGGATAAAATTTGGTCCAGAATGAGTTAAAAGCTAAATGCCCTTCACTGATAGAAACATTTTTGTGTGGTGTTTTTTTTTTTTTTTTTAATAGCTTCATTTCCATATACAATTCAAAAGAGTTACAAGGAAAAAAATGTGCCTCCCACCCCCACCAACTAACCAGAAAGAGCTAGGACTGGAGAGCGCCTCATCCCTGGGATTGTGGGGCTGGGAGGCCAAGCAAGCTGTGAGCTGTGGCAGGGTAGCGTCTGCTCCTTGCAGTGGAGGTCCATGGGTGTAGTGACTGGTGCTGTCACTAAGGTTTAGTCAACAAACTGTGCTGGTGAAGCACAAAGAGGAGCAGGAGCCAGCTCCTGGGCTCAGCTGTGTTGGTTCAGCAGGGCTCACTAGGGCAGTCAGACATGATTTTTATCACTAAAATCAGCTGTGTTTTCAGATCTGACTATATGCTCTGCTTGTCAGCTGCCTAGGAATTAGTTGCTTGAACATAGCTCCTTTCCAGGCCAGAAACACACTTTGACCGGCACCAATAGCAAAAGAGCATTATTAAGTCTATTAAGCCTGAGTTCACAGATTTTATTTTAGAATAGTAACAGATGGCAAATGGTGGTGGTACAGCTGCCAGGACTGGGAGAGGATGGATGCTGGTTTGTCATTTCAATGGATGCTGGCAATAATTCACATTTATGTTTATATAGGGCCTTTCCTGTTCCAGAGCACTTTACAAACCAGTTGATAAATAATGGGCTTGGAGTTAACGTGGGCTGGTAGAGCTCGTCTCTGTGCTCGTGCGGCCGGTGTGTGAGGGTAAACGTAAGGCCATCAACCCGCCCTCCCTACACAGCCCAGATGGGAATTAGGCAGCTGCTTGACATCGCATAGTACCACTCAGCAGGGATTTCAGGCAGAAAAGGAGGGTAAACAGCTGGAATTCAGAGGGTGGCACTGGTAGCCAGGTGTCAAGTGGGAGTTTGGGTACCTGGCGTCACTCTCCTACAGCTGCGAGAGGTTTTGTTTAGACTCTTCCCAAAGACGTGCTGTCTCCCATGAGAAGTTGCCTCAGGGAATAGGTAGCCATCAGCCATGCTGTCTTTGCAGAGTCAGACACTGCAGCCAGTGCTGTGCGGGCTCAGCTGGCAGTGACGGAGGTGCTGAGGCTTGCTGTCGCTCGGTGCAGATTGGAGGGTGGCCCCAAGGGCCTCCTGCCTCCGACACTTGCTCTCCATCAGCCTTGCTGCGATGTGCTGTGAAGGCAGGCGGTGTTTCCGAGCCCATCTTTACCACAGGCATTTGGAAATGATACAGGGAGGAACTAAGTTTTTAGGTTGATTGGCTTGCTATCTCATAGGCTTACTGCAGGCTGTGAGTTTGATGGATATAACAGTTAAATGACAGGAGTCTGGGGCACATAACCAGTAAGGGTACTTCTTAGCACTTTTTTGGTATATATTAAGAGCCAGATCAAGACCACCGCTTATTCCTCCTCGAGTACTAGCAGATCCAGTTGCCATAATTGCATCCAGGAAAAACATCACACTAACAAGAGCTAAGTTTACAAATCCAGAAGAATTGCAGCATCATGGTTTTCCCTCATGCGAAGGGTCAGAACTTCCAGGAAAACACAGGAAGAAGTCATTAAAAGGCACATAAATGAACAGAAAAAGGTATTTTTAAAAAGTTGAAAATTGTTGGAGGTAGGTAAAATGTCAACTTTACATAGTTTCCCCTTTCTTTATATCTTCAGATCATCTTTTTGGGAAGGTGTGCCTAAGCTGAGCAGGACGTGTTAGGATTAATGTGGAGTAATAGAATCATAGAATCACAGAATGCTTTGGGTTGGAAGGGACCTTTAGAGCCCATCCAGCCCAACCCCCCTGCAGTGAGCAGGGACAGCTTTAACCAGATCAGGGTGCTCAGAGCCCCGTCCAACCTGACCTGGGATGTTTCCAGGGATGGGGCCTCCGCTACCTCTCTGGGCAACCTGTGCCAGTGCTTCACCACCCTCATTGTAAAAAATTTCTGCCTTATATCCAGTCTAAATCTATTCTTCTTTAGTTTAAAACCATTACTCCTTGTCCTGTCAAAACAGGCCTTGCTAAAAAAATTGTCCCCATCCTCCTGTAGGCCCCCTTTAAGTACTGAAAGGCCACAATAAGTTCTCCCCGCAGCCTTCTCTTCTCCAGGCTTTACAATCCCAACTCTCTCAGCCTGTCCTTGTAGGAGAGGTGCTCCAGCCCTCGGATCATTTTTGTGGCCTCCTCTGGACCCACTCCAACAGCTCCATGTCCTTCTTGTGCTGAGGGCTCCAGAGCTGGATGCAGTGCTCCAGGTGAGGTCTCACCAGAGCAGAGCAGAGGGGCAGAATCACCTCCCTCGACCTGCTGGCCACGCTTCTTCTGATGCAGCCCAGGATATGGTTGGCTTCTGGGCTGCAAGCGCACATTGTTGGCTCATGTCCAGCTTTTCATCCCCCAGTACCCCCAAGTCCTTCTCGGCAGGGCTGCTCTCAATCCCTTCATTCCCCAGCCTGTATTGATATCGGGGGTTGCCCTGTCCCAGGTGCAGGACCTCGCACTTGGCCTTGTTGAACCTCATGAGGTTCACACAGGCCCACCTCTCCAGCTTGTCCAGGTCCCTTTGGATGACATCTCGTCCTTCTGGCATGTCAACCACACCACTCAGCGTGGTGTCATCTGCAACTTGCTGAGGGCGCACTCGATCCCACTGTCTATGTTATTGATCAAGGTACTAAATGGCACTTGTCCCAGTACAGACCCCTGAGGGACACCACTTGTCACCGGTCTCCATTTGGACATCAAGCCGTTGACCACTACCCTCTGGATGCAACTATCCAACCAATTCCTTATCCACTGAACAGCCCACCCATCAAATCCATATCTCCCCAATTTGGAGCGAAGGATGTTGTGGGGGACCGTGTCGAAGGTTTTACAGGAGTCCAGACAGATGACATCTGTTGCTTTTGCCTTGTCTGCTGATGCAGTCACTCCTTCATAGAAAGCCACTAGGTTGGTCAGGCAGGACTTGCCCTTGGTGAATCCATGCTGGCTGTCTCGGATCACCTCCCTGTCCTCCATGTGCTTGAGGATAGGAGGATCTGTTCCATGATCTTCCTAGGCACAGAGGTGAGGCTGACAGGTTGGTACATCCCAGGGTCCTCTTTTCTACCCTTTTTAAAAATGGGTGCAATGTTTCCCTTTTTCCAGTCACCGGGGACTTCACCTGACTGCCATGACTTTTCAAATATCATGGAGAGTGGCTTGGCAACTACATCAGCCAATCCCCTCAGGACTCTGGGATGCATCTCATCAGGTCCCATGGACTTACGTACATTCAGGCTCCTCAGGAAGCTTTTCAAACAGTGTTTCTCTGGGATGGTCTAAAAACTTCTTTTTGTTTTTAAAATATCTGCAAATGGGGAAGTTGCTCTGCATTGGTACCAAAAGAGGGCTGACCCCTTTTTAAAGGTCCAGAAGAAGAGGTAATTAAACTAATTTTTATTCAGTCGAGAGTGAATGTCCAACTACCATCTGCATCACATCAAGGGAAAAATCACCTCCTTTACATTGTTTCCAAAGTAATGGTCAGTGATATAAGGAAAGATATGAAATCAGGCAAGCAGGGCTGGTCTCTAATATCCAGCCCATTTCCACAGACTTCTGAGCTCAGATATGATTTTGAATCTGGCTGGCCTTAACCAAATGGAAGTTATGAATCTCTGGGATGTAAACACTGCAAATGATTGCCCTTCGCTGCATTCAATTAGAGCAGCTGAAGGCATGGCTCAGATATGTTTTTGACAGCTATACAATTAAAAGGTCATGACCTAAAAGTAAATCTAAAATCCCGTAATCCAGTCCTCCAGCTGGCAGTGTAAGCAATTCCTTTTTTTAACCATCAACCAAAATAATATATGGCGCATAATAATATAAATATAATTGAAGTGCTTGGGAGCTGGTCCTTTCTACTTCAGTAAATATTGTGAGGTTTTTCTCCTCTTCCTGGAAGCAAGTCTTTCTCCCAGGTCCAGAAGGAAAGGCAGCTTTCACGCAACTGTGGCGATATACTGATGAGATGGCTAATGAAGCTTGCAGTTGTGATGCCAAAGTGATGCTGAAATGTCTGGTCACGAAAGGGCGCAGGAGGAGGCCGAGAGTTCGCTTTGCAGACTGCCGCCCGCTCTGCCTTGGCCTTGCTCCTGCGCAGTCGCAGGGCAGGAAGCAGCACCAAGTGCCCACAGTTTTCCCATAGGGAACGATGCCAGTAAACCAGGTAATGGTTGGTAGCCCAGAGCATAGTGCTGTTCTCTGGCTTCACAGTTGTGCTGAGAGATCTCAAAGGACTTTTGCCAGGGAAAAGTTAAATTATTCTGGACTTTTATGCTTTTGTCTAGGACCTTCATGGTGTCCTTAAATTGGATATTTCCATGTTCTCTAACCTTACATCCTAAGGATGCTGTGGACTGGCGATACCTCCTGTCCTGTCTGTTTATTGCCCTCTGTATCGCTTTATGCAGCACAGTCAGAATTTGATGCCAGCTGGCAACTCAACTGCATTGTCTGTTTAACTGCAGGAAACCATGCTTTATCCCCCTCTGAATCCTGATGGAGTAATGATAACAGATAATTTATTGAATGCTTTTTTTTTGTTTATTCCTCTCTTTGAACAGACTCCCTAAATACACAAATAAAATCCTCCATTAAAATTTGTGGATTAATGAATTGAACAACAGATTCCCACCCACCCACCCCCCCCCCCACCCCCCCCGTTGCCTGCATCTCAGAGAGAGTTTCTCTGATTTTCACTTGTGCTCCCCTGTCAAATATTTTCACTTGTCAAAATGGGTAAGTACACGCTGGGCTGTTGTACGGGCACGTCAGATGCATCAGTGCTTATCAGAATGCTGAAAAGAGACAACAATTAACAGTCTGGGATTTCTCATGTGCCATTTTGTTGCTGCGTGTGCGGTGTTTACAGTGCCCTGGAAGCCAAGAGCTTGCATGGAGCAGTGTCATAGTCCCCTGTAGAAGGATGCTTCTTAATGCTCTTTGATGAGGCAAACGCTGCCTTCCCTGGAGTGATCCTTTAGAGTCTGTGATGTAAGAAATGCTTGTCAGAGTGAGGGCTGCGGGATCAGGATCCCCCAACACCACAGTATTATTATCTGTCTAAATTACAGCAGTATATGATCAATATGATTGCACACACTCAATGGTATCTTTATATTATAAAAAAGAACAAAATTGATCTGAAAGTGTTTTCTGTGAATTGCCACTTAGTTTGCGGAACTGAACGCGTGCTTCATGTCTGCAGACTGGAGGTTAGTGAAATACAAGCAAATGCACAGCGAGTGGCAGGTAAAAACAAACAAGAAAAGGAGGCTATCAAAGCTAATAAGAGTCTCGTTGCATGCTGAATAAAGCTTTTATGACTTTATCTTTTTTGCTTGGGGCAAACAGTACATTTTGTTTCTGTTTTGCAGTGAGCATAAGCTTTGCAAGGTTAAATAGAGTATTAGGTTATGGTAAGTGGTCATCAGAGGCTTGCTTTCCAGCCATGGCCTGTTAAATTGTTTACTGAACCTTATTATCTATATCTCTCTGAGGTTGATGTGAGTCTTAATTCCAGTTTACTTCCTTGTAGACATGAATCTCTTGAGTTTTTCATAAAACCTGAAAGGACAAACATAAAGTTTAAGATGCTTTTTATTATAGGTCATAAATAATAAGGTGTCACCACAAACATGCCGGTCACCCAAGTAAACCTTTAGCATTCTGTCATTGTGTATCTTAGCACGTTTTTCTCAACATAGGGTTTTATACCTGCTGTTCTACAACTGTCAGTTATTCTGGCTGCAGCTGGACAGACACTGGGGTCTAATCTCACTGCTGGGAAGAGGCTGGGGCAGTGGGGGGACTGGTCATGCAGTGAGCCCCCCCGGCACTCGTGTCCATCATGCGCATGCGTCAGCTTTTCATCTGCTGGGCTTGAGGCTGTTGTATGTGGTTTTGTTTCCCCCAAAATGCTGTGCTGGTCACCAGCCACTTGAGAGCGACTCAGATGCCTGCAAGGTGGCTGGCGGGAAGGGGCGACCTGGACAGCGAAGCCCTCTTTCCTGCTCAGCTGGGGCTGAACTTTGCCAGGCGAGCAGAAGTTGATCTGCAAAACTGTCTCTTTGCTTTGGTGCAACTCATGTCGCTCAGGACATTTCAATTTCAGCACTAGGTTTGCAGGTAACAGTGTTATCTTCAGGCTGCATTGAGCATCTGTATCTTGTTAACCTGAAGCAAGCATAGTTCTGTAATATTTCAGCAAGGAATGCTAGTGTAAGAGAGCTTTAAATGGATAACAGAGAACAAGGCTTTTGGGTGCTTGCTTTGAACATTCTGGGATTTCTAAAAATAGCCAATTTTCAGAAAAATATTTTACCTCCTTTTTTTTTTTTTTTTTCCTTTCCTTTTCAACACAGCTTCTATGTTCAGGATACCTAAAACACAGCCCATGTGTCCTAAAGGACAGCCCACAACTGCTGTGTGGGAACAGCAGGGAGAGGCTAAATCTCTGCAACTGGAGCTTGTGCACCGAGGGATTTCCAACAGCCTCCTGAGGCAGGCAGGGCCACCGACCCTTGTATTCGTACAGCAATGCTCAGTTAATCTCTGTAGAAGAATGATGTCTTTTTGTATGGAAGTCAGGTGCTGTTTGGGCAGCCTACCATTGAAGACATTTACGTATATGGTTTATTGATTTGCAGAACTCATTGTGGTATTTCCATGTTTCCTAGCACCAGGACGTGACGATAAGTCCTCAGATAACCTGTGTTGTTGGATAATCCAGGCAAAATGAGAAGCAGGGCCAGGGAACTGCTGGAATACAGGAGCAGGCTGTTGGACTGAGCAGAAACAGGATTATAGGAGTATGGGAGTGAGGAGGGGAACTCAAAGGTACTAGGCCAGAAGATGTTCTGAGATAAATTCCCTTTTGTATTACTCACACATGCTTATAATCTGCTCTGCCTATGGGCTTTACGTTGTTTTGTGGGTTTTTTTTCCCCAAAGAATTTGTGGATTACACTGCGAACAGTGTATCATACTTCTATAATCTATAGCTTTGTGTTGGACCTCTGAAATGTAAAAAGATTTCAAGTTTCTCTGAAAAGGTGGCCAAGTCTGTATTACCAGTATGCTTGTGACAGACGCCTTTCTCCACCATTCATGCTTCTTCACGTATGACTCCGTAACTGGGGATAGAGCACAGTGGCACACAAACCAATTTATACTAAGTAGAAGTTAAAAACAGGACGGAAAATGTGAAAGCTAATGAGGAAATATAGTCACATGCCCACAAAGAGAAAAAGATACATCTGAAAATAGTGTCACAGAAGCAGATAATTTTAAATTTGAGATGAAGTCCTGCTGTTGTTATTTATGGGCAGGACTTCTTTGTTTTATAGTGGAAAAATGTAAAAAAATATAGTAATGGTCATTGGCAGGACACTGCTCTTTACCTTCCCTAAGAGCCACACATTAGATGGCTTCTCATTCTGCAGTGGTTTTGGGCGTGAGAGTCTGATCTCATCCTAGAGGGGACAAGGACAGAAGCCTTTGGCCGCAGGGCCTGCCGCACTGTGGTCTCAGCAAAGCAGGGACTGCGAGGCTGAAGCAGTTTGCAAAATCAGCCTGTTGTTATTCAACAGGCTAGTGGTTAACTCAAGTTACTTTTATTTTAATAAATTGCCAGCAGCCAGGTCTCATACATTGAAGGGCATGTTCTGCTTTGGGGGCATGCGATGTGCCCCCTCTTTTCAGTCCTCAGTCATTAAAAATGCACTGATTTTCAGGACTGACTGGCAAGTGGCTATTATATGGGTCTGACCTTCATGTTCATCTCACCAGAAGAAAAATATTAAGTTGATCACATTGCCAAATAAAATGGAAGGTGGGTTTCTTTCTGTGAAATAGTACTGAGTGAACCTTTCTGAGCTTATTTTCAGGGACCTGACACCCTGCTGGGGTGATAGGCCTTCTAGCTGATAGGAGAGCCAAGACTGCAAGTTGAAAGCACAGAGCAGAGGATGGCAGGATTGCTCTCCAAGTAAAGGAGGAGATTATTAATTCTTGTCTTGATAAAACTGTCTCATTTTCTCCCTGCTGGAGCAACATGCAATGAAGTGGTATCAAAATAATACACACAATACTGTGCTCTTGGGTTGAATCCAAGCTACTCAGTCCATCCTGTGAATATTATCTTTATAGATTTTTTTCCCCCCCTATATTTTTACTTCCTCCCAACTATTCAAGTTAGTGAAGAAAGACTGACAGAGACTGCTCATTTCTCCCAGCAGCTGGCAGTGATGTGAGGCTAATAATTTTCTCTATGATTTTGCTAAGCTTTGGATTAAATCTACTGATGTGCTGTCTTAAGTAGGGAATATCCAGCTTTGTTCTGCTTTGCCTGGTTCAGAACTGGGTGTTAAATGTGGCTGTCTTTCATCCCCAGCAAATGCAGGGGCTTGCTCTCCGACCGCCTGTGTATATAAACGTGTGGGGTTGTTTACCCTGGAGAAGAGGAGGCTGAGGGGAGACCTTATCGCTCTCTATAACTACCTGAAAGGAGGGTGTAGTGAGGCGGGTGTTGGTCTCTTCTCCCAAGTAGTTAGCGATAGGACAAGAGGAAATGGGCTCAAGCTGCGCCAGGGGAGGTTTAGATTGGATATTAGGAAAAATTTCTTCACAGAAAGGGTAGTCAAGCATTGGAACAGGCTGCCCAGAGAGGTGGTGGTGTTCAAAAAATGGATAGACGTGGCACTCTGGGACATGGTTTAGTCTAGTCTACCCTTAATTGGTTTAGTGTGGACTTGGTAATGTTAGGTTAATGGTTGGACTGGATGATCTTAAAGGTCTTTTACAACCTAGACGATTCTATGGTTCTATGTATCCAGGTGGGACAGGACCAGTGAAGAGGGCGGGTTGTGGTCCCATCAGTGGAGTCTGTCTCGAGCATCCTCGGGAAATCTCCTGAATTGGGTTGCTGATATGTCTTTGTTTTGTTCTCTTGAAAATGGTTTTGGAAAACCTTTCCAAAAGGAAATTCTGGTGCTGGGGACACATTCTGCTTTTTGTTGAAGTGGCATATTTTTGATTGAAGGAATAAAAGTTTTGCAGCAGAAGAGCGTTCCCTCTCCAGGGTGCTTGCGCGAGCACTAAGCCTGACCACAGGTGGTTCTGCCCTTGACAGCAGGCATAAATGGAGTTAATTATATGGGGACCAGGTTCAGTGACTGCATTTTAAAAAGCTCTAAGGTAGATATTAATCAGCAAAAAAGCAGCACTGAGGCACAGCAGCCACAGAAGTTGTATGCTGTGGTAAACCTGTCTATGTGAAATCTCTCTCTAAAAAGATTTCAGCACTTCACATGACCTCTGCTAATGTTTATTTTAAAACGACGCTTTGTGTCAGCTGTCTCAGCTCCACACTGCCGTGGGCTGTTCTCAAGTCTGGACTGTTTTCCAGTCAGCGTGAAGTGGACTCTGCTGCCTGATAGGAACTGTTGACTTGTCCTGTTAGTTTTTGTTGGCAACAAACATAGCAATGAGCCAACTGCAATGGCAATGCAGCTGTGATTTCTGCCAGCCCTTGGGTGTATTTTTCAAATACTAAAGCCAGTGACCTAGCTGAAGTGAGATCTCAGAGTCCCTTCATGGATACGCCAGAAAAAGACCACTTTTAAGTTTTTTTTAATATAATTTGGTAGACAGCAGGATATGAGGGTTTGAAGAGAAGGTGCAGGTGTGATCAGTGGGCTGGGATGTTGCCTGTAACGCATGGGGCACAGGTGTTAACACCTTAAATGTGTTAAACATAGCCTCTACTGGTACTCTAGTAATATTTTCCTTCCTGCCACTGCAGATATACCTGAAGGTAGTAAAGTTAGGAAAAACAACTACTTTTTCTAGCGTGCTGTCCTCTAACTGCATTGTTGAGCTCGTCCTGAAATCACAATTTGTCTAGTTATCAAAAAGCTGCATTTTGACAGATGTCCTTTTCAACATTATAGCTGGTCCTGTAGTTACACCAGTTCCCAAAAGACCTCAAGGTCCCTTTCTTAATGCACTCCTCTACTCAGACTGGCAAACTGAACAGAAAGGCTTTTTGCCTCCCTAAAAATACACCGGACTCATAAAATGAGCAGTAACTGCTGTTGGGAAGTCACTGGTTGCCCAGGTCATTGGAGGCTGCTCCACACAGCGGAGCTGACAGATGTTGTCCCATGCAATGTGCCATTTTCAATCCAGCAAGGCTTAAATTATTTCATATTTGCACAGAGTCTCAACTCTTAGTTTTAGAGTGTAAACAGACAAACTGCAGCATATCCTCTGCAGAGGTGGCTGACAGCAGCTTATTAATCGTATTCCCTGCCCAGGCCCAGACAGTGTAGGAGTGATTGACCTTCCATATTGCATTGGACAGTTTTAATATTAAAGGAACAGGAAACATCCCAAATAAGATAAGAACATAAAGGCTGGCTGCACCCTGGGTGCTGGAAGAACACACGCTCCTTAGCATGAACACTGCAGAAATTCTGGTGAAAATATACCTGTGGATGTCCAAAAGACGAAAAAAGACCTTTCCTGTGCAACTGCTGTCAGTGCAATGAATAAACCACTGAAAACTTAACCTGTCTGCCCCAGTTCTTTGGCCCATGATGGACAGAGCTTATGTAAAGTGTCACTGTGTGATGTTATAGAAAGTATTGTGTCCTACATAGTATTTAAAGGAACTAAGTTCTCTGCAGGACAGCGAATGCTAGGTGGCTGCCTGGTGACTACAGTCGTGCTGGCTGATTAGCAAGGAGAGCAAAATCCTTCTCTCCTACACAACTTAGAGGAATGCAGGAACTTGACCCACAGCTATAGCTGAGTTAAGGGTAATGCTTCCAGTTTAGAATTTTCTTAAGAAGGAATATGCAGGTTAATCATGCCGAATTACTCTCCATTGCTGTCACTAGTAGAACAGTCTTATTTTCTAGGGTTTCAAATTCCAAATGGAGGGTAGAGTGAAGCCTGTGAGAAGAGTCAGGTCTAAAGAGGAGTTCTGAGTTGCAAGTTGTCTATCTGGACCTACACTAACCTCCCAAGGTCTCTTCTTTTTTGTAGGCAACATCTTTGTCGTCAGTTTGTCTGTCGCAGACCTTGTAGTTGCGGTTTATCCATACCCTCTGATCTTGAGTGCCATTTTCCATAATGGATGGACCATGGGAAATGTTCACTGCCAGATAAGTGGGTTCCTGATGGGCTTAAGTGTCATCGGGTCCATTTTCAACATCACAGCGATCGCAATCAACCGCTACTGCTACATTTGCCACAGCCTTCGGTACGATAAGCTATTCAACCTGAAGAATACCTGCTGCTATCTCTGCCTGACCTGGATACTCACAGTGGTGGCAATTGTGCCAAACTTCTTCGTTGGCTCCTTGCAGTATGACCCCCGGATTTACTCCTGCACCTTTGCTCAGACAGTAAGTACATCATACACCATCACAGTGGTGGTGGTTCACTTCATTGTCCCACTGTCCATCGTGACGTTTTGCTACCTACGGATCTGGATTTTGGTGATTCAAGTCAAAAACCGGGTGAGACAAGACTGCAAGCAGAAGCTCAGAGCAGCTGACATCCGGAATTTCTTGACTATGTTTGTGGTTTTTGTCCTTTTTGCTGTGTGCTGGGGACCGTTAAACTTTATTGGCCTTGCTGTTTCGATTAATCCTTCAAAAGTGCAGCCACACATTCCAGAATGGCTTTTTGTCCTGAGCTATTTTATGGCCTATTTTAACAGCTGCCTCAATGCTGTGATCTATGGGCTTCTTAACCAGAACTTCCGGAAGGAGTACAAAAGGATACTGCTGACACTCCGGACTCCCAGGTTGCTGTTCATCGATGTGTCCAAGGGTGGGACAGAAGGGATGAAAAGCAAGCCATCTCCAGCCGTAACAAACAACAACAACCAAGCTGAAATACATTTATGAGTCAGAACAGTACTATTTATTCTGGATTACAGTGGTATATATAATATATAAGAGCCTTTCTATGTGTGCATTTCACAGCTGGTGTTGCTGGGCCCCTCAAGCAAGGAAGGAATCTCCTACCTTTCATGCTTAGCTTATCACTGCAACATCAAGGCTTTGAGTAAGGATTTGCAGAATGGAAACAACTGATATTTATCTTTTTTTTTTTTTTTTCCTATGCCATCTTTCACCATGTGCCTAATTAATTGGTTTGGTTGCTTTTGCCACAAGCGTGCCAATACCCTTGAAAAGGGAAGCGTTCAGAGTGCATGGAGAAATGCATTTACGCTTGAAATGCAACCTTCAAGAACTGGTAAAATTGCCATGTATTACAAACAAACCTTTCTCCCCTCCCTCTAAATTCTATCTTTTTAGCATTAACATAACCCAAACTATAGCAAACAAAGTGTAAGCTGCATGACTTTTTAGCTTTTAATTTAGGTAACAGTATCAGCCAGCAGGCATATATATGGGCATGATGACTTCCACTGCGTGCGTGTTCATTTTTCTTTTCTCTTAAAGTTTAGAAGCTAGCCTGGGCTGTATGTGAGGCTGGCAAAAGCCAGACGTGGTGAGTGTCTGATGCACTCATTTTAATTGCATATCTACAGATATTAAGTACCCTTGCACTCTCCTTCCCAGGCCATGAGTAAGAGTATAACATATGACATAATCTGATTGCAGGAAGATTCTTGGAGCCTGATTCTAATTTAGGCAGTATCCTGTCATGGCCAGCATTCATTCCAAACGTCTTTCAGAAGTCCCTGCTACATGAACATCATAAAAAAGATTAACATAACAGAGTCCCATCTGTTTAATGCAGATGCCGGCTTTTAAGTTCCAGTAATATTTACACTTGCAGACAAAGGAAGAAGGGGAAGGAAGTGTTTGTTCCAAACATCTCTCCTTTTGCCCACCACGTAACATGAATTTGGTGGGGGTGGAAAAAAAAGTGGAGAATTTTCTTCCATTTTATTCATGTACAAAGCTGTAATTAATTCATGGAGCTGGGAGAGGAAAACTACTTAAGCATATTCACGCATCGGTTCTCAGTTAAAGCCTGAACTCTGTTATCTTTGTCATTGGAAACAATGTCCTGAAGTGCTGGGAAGGCCACTATCACATTAGAAACAAGCACATGGGCGAAGATAAGGCTGTTTCTTTAACGGAGTGTGTGTGGGGGTGATGGCAGCTGTCTGTAAATATGACTTCTTTGTTTTCCTTAGCTTCATTGTGAATTCATCTCCTTATGGTTTTTAAATGTGTGGATCCTGCTTTGAAACAGTCCCATAAAATCAACAGGTAAAACTCCCCTGGTGCAACTCTACTTTCAAGCTAGCAAACCTGGCTTGATGCTGGGGTACTGAGAGGCACAGCGGGAGCTGTGCAATGGAGAGGAGCAGGTCTGAGCCCTGTGGGTCTAATGAGGGCAGCAGTCAGCCCTGCTCCTGATCAAAGGGTGCAGTCTTCCCTCTTTGATCATAGTCAAAGCAGGACTAGTTCCCAGGGCTGGACCCTGAAACACTGAGAATCAGACTTTGCAATAGCATGTAGGTGCCTGGAGATGGAGGTACGTAGGATTTACAAAAACCCTGAGCAGGCTAAATGCCTAACCTGTAGTGAAGTTAACAAGCCATTTGTGCAGTGCTTGCTGAAAGCAACTTGGTGCTGAATGTCCCTTCTGCTGATTTTTTGGGGGAAGAGGAGCTAAGAGAAATTAAGCCCCTTTATGAAGTGGGCCAAGAAACATTTTATGGCACATTGCTTCAGTGAGGACTGCAGCGTGCATGCTGCCACGTGATGAAGGTCGCTGCAATGCAAAGGGGGGTGTCTCTGGATTTATAGGGAACCTTGGCACTTCGTGAAGTCTCAAACTTGAACGTCTTAGCCACTTCAGATGATTATTGTTTTAAAATGCACCACAGCCAACCTCCCATAATAGGAATCAGACTGAGTTCTGTTTCGACTCTTAATCTGCTTCAGCATGGCCAAATAAAGGTATCTTGACCCTCAGAAATAATGTGGTCCATTTGCCTTCCAGCAAAACCAGTCTGGATGAATTCACACCATTCCATACAAACAAAATCATTTTGAGTCAAACTTGGATAAGAAAAGCACCAAGGAATCCACAACTGCAGGGAGTGTTTGTCCCGTCGCACCAAGGAGATGTCCCGTGTTCTGTGACTAGTCTTCAAAGTTGTTTGCAATTAGCCACAACAAGGTTAGTTAGAATCACATTAGCAAATAATTTTAATCATCTAGTGCCAAGCCAAATGTACTCCTTTAAGACAATCATGAAGAATCTTGTACAGGTTTGCCAAATGTCTCAAATACCCCACAACTGGGGTTTCATCTTATAGATCCTTGTCTTTTTAACTGAATGTTCAGTGAAGACAACATGTGGTTTTTTTTTTCTTTAAGCTTGTATTTGCACTATTTCTTATTCAGACTCCAAAGTAACAGCCAATGAGCATTTGAACCAAACCAAGTAAGCCAAAGAGATCCTGAACAGGCAAGCTGTGGGAGTCTCTGCTAGCACCTGGTAGGAAGGGGAGCAGCAGGAGCACGATAGGGCATCTCCCCAGGACTCGCAGAGAGTCACTGATGAACCAAACTATGCAAAGTGATGGGGGGATCTGCTCCTCTTCTGCTGTAGGGTCTGAGCCCAGCTCCTGCCCAGGTCTTTGCAGGGGACAGGCTGACTACGTGCTGCGCTGGCGTGGGTCCTGAGCCTGCACCTGCAGACCCTGACACCACGCCGCAGGGTGGGGATGGTGGTGGGCACCATCCCTGTAACAGCACAGAGAGCTCACCCTGGCACGACCTGTTCAGAAGTGCTTTGGGTGTCCCAGTATAAGTGAGGGCTGCCCAAGAGTGAGCCTGTAGCTGGGATGATTCAGCCGCTGCAGTTGGAGTCCTGAGCTCAGTCCTGCTGGAGCTGAGGTCTGCAAT
The DNA here is from genome assembly GCF_030463565.1 of Pelecanus crispus. Classification (NCBI taxonomy): domain Eukaryota; kingdom Metazoa; phylum Chordata; class Aves; order Pelecaniformes; family Pelecanidae; genus Pelecanus; species Pelecanus crispus. The sequence continues at coordinate 8,995,847 of NC_134655.1, read as the reverse complement.
ATGAAATATGAAAAGCAGGGAACACGGCTTCAAACAGAAAACACTGTGCCATTTGCTAGCACTTTGATACAGAGACAGTGCTTAGGATAGGATAGATTTTTATACTGACTTATTTTAAGACTACCCAAGCAGCTTCTTATTTTTATGTTAAGAAATGGTTAACAGGGTACAGAGAGTTTATTTTGTTAACATTTGTTTACAGAAAAAGGGAAGTGTGTCTTAAACTTGGAATCCTGAGCAGTGTCAGAGTTTCCCTGTGGGAATCTGGCTTTAATCCAAATTTGAGCTTTCAAGGAGATCCCATGGCTTAAACCACGCTCTGCCAATTCCACCTGCTGCGTACCTGGCCTTAAGTCTCAGAAATAACATTGAGGTCTCCTATAAACTGGTTTTAAATCACTTGCTCTGGATTTGACCTGGTGGTGTTGAATACCTATTCTAGCCCCAAACTCTAAAATTGTCGTAGTGGACATAAACTTATGGAGAGGCAGTATTGCTGTGAAGGAAGATGAATCTTGCTGCAAATAAATACTTTTGGATGTTGCTAATGAATGTTGTTTAATCTATTTAAGAAGAATGTAACCAATATATTTATATATAAATATATATTGCATATGCCATTTCTGTTTTATCATTTGGTTAAGAATCCTTCAGTATACTTCCCTATTGCTATTTTTGTTCATAAAGTAGATTCATTCCCTTCACCTGTTAAAACTGTAATAAACTTGCCATTGGACTGCTTATTGATTTTTTTTTTTCCACTTGCTGTTATTTTTTTAATAAACATTTGGAACAACAGCTTGGGTTTTCTTGACTCCCAGAGAGCAGATTGAATTGACAAATATAACTGATTTCAGGCATACCTCAGCTGCCCAGCTCACACCTGGAAGAGAATGACCCACTGCATCTGTGACATCTCCCTGGATTCACGTGTTTTTCTTCCACCTGCCTGTCAGCCAGCTGCCTGATGCATTACGGCCTTCCTCATGAGGGAGGAAACTTTCTCCATACTGCCGTTGGTCTCATTGCTGTGTATCCCTCCAAGGCCCTTTGCCTTTCTTGTGTCTATGTCTATCCATCAGGTGCTATGGAAGTGAAGACTATGCCACATCCATTTCCGTGCCCTACAAACTGCATTGCAGCTGGGAAGGAAAGCACAACAAAGCTGTGACTGGGACGGTGTGGGAGCCAGTGTGGTTGCAAGTCATGGCACAAGTGGCATTTGGGTTGTAGAGGAGAGCTGGGGATAGAGAGAGTCCCCCCGAGCTGGAGGCACAGTGAGGGCTTCCACACACTTGGTCTCCATCGAGGAGCTTTGTGAGGATGAGAACTGCTGTATCCAAGATGTTTTTCTTTTTTTTTTTTTCTCTTTTCCCACCTCTGTTTTGGAGCATTTTGTTGTATTCATGCAGTTTTTCAGACAATAGGTTCTGTCCATAGGTTGCAGCAATTATATTTCCATGCTGGCTTGACTGGAGCTGTTTTTTGGGGAGTCTCAGTGCCACTTCCGAAGTGGGGGTGATGGGAGGATGGAGGGTGGTCCAGTTGTAACTGCAACTTGAGCTCTTTTTGATTTTTTACACAGATCAAGTGCCTTGTTCCTGTTTCCTAACCAGATGCCATGTGTTAAGATGTAAGGTGTTAAGGCAGTAAACTCTGCCTTAGAACAAAAAATTGCTGAACAACCATGGAGCAGACGTGTTGAATGAACAAGCACTGTTCATTCAATGACATCCCAGAGCAGTACTGCTACCTTTTTTGCTAATCTTTTCCAACAGGCACTGGACTTCTGCTTCTGCTTCCACAGAAAAGCCTGCAATGCTTGGTGATGGTACGTGCTGAAAGCAGTGTTTATGATAGCTGCAGATCCCAAAACATCTGTCCAATTAGAGCTTCTAGAAAACCCTTGCATGGACTTGTACCTGCTATTTCCGCCACGTGGAACTGAATGAATTGAACTGTCAGAAGTGAGGCAGTGTTATTTATTTACTTACTTGTCACAAAGTATAGTAGCTGGGAGACAAGATACAGCTATAAATGACAAGAGGTGCAATAATTCAACACCAGGATAAAATCTCACGCATGGTGACTATTTAGAAATCAATATTTGTCCTAATGTATTTACTTCCAAGCTTATAATTTATAACATGAAGCCAGTCAGTAAAGAGCTGCTGCATATGTATTTAGAATTTTATTGGAAAAATGTAAATTACTGGGCCTGCTGCAATATTTCTTACCATAAAAGCCCTGAGATAAGAAATGAAGAATGGGTTCTTGCAAGAACTCTGTGATGGGATATGCAAATTTTTTCATTGGTGATAAGAACCATAAAATTTGTATCGCTCATGAACTACATTTGTGAATGGAAGCTCCATAATATTGTTAACTGAATTTTCATTTTGTAATGCTTGTTTATAATATCCATTATTCATATGCTATAAGTAATGCACTGTACAACAGAGAGAGAATTTACAGTGTGGGGTCAGTTTCCAGAGCAAACAAGGTGGGTCTGAACCATTAACTAAAATACATTTCTATGTTTTCTCCCAAGCATGGTCTCCTGATAAGGTTTTTACCTCAAATAATAGCTTCTAAGAGGCCAGGGAAACTTTAATTCTTTTAGATTAGCAGCAATGGCTGTGCAGTCATGGCTTGCTTAGATTACCTTTTAAGTACACTGAGCCATCAAACCATTTTATAAATCTGTCCAGTTGAAGCACATAATTTATTTTGTATGTAAAATATTTTATAGGTAACACATTTAATAAATTGTGATGTCTTTCCTTCTGCATTGTGCTCCTCCTGTGAGCAAAACTTCTGAATTTCCCTGGAAGTAGGATGCAAAATTGTCTCCTCAACTGTAAGCAGGTTGCTTTGCCTCGAGGTAGGTTTCCAGTGGTTTTGATAAGCGTGTAGGATAGAGGTATTAATGTGCCATAAAATGCAACCATCTTCTGGGTGAAAAGTGACAGCCATTTTGCAATTAAAAAAAAAAAAAAGCATGGAAAAAGCACAAAACAATTTGCAGGAAAGAAATTGAAAAAGACATTTGTGGTTGAAATAAAAGAGGGGTATTTGGAGGGATTGTACTTACTCAAACTGGGACCTGGCCAGGACAATGAAGTTAATGAACTCATTAATATAAAAAATGACCCAGGGATTTTTATGGTGCTGGGACGCACAGCCGGCGTGGAGCTGGGTGTCTGGCTGCCGCAGCCCCTGTGGCACGAGCACAGAAAAAGGCGGTACAGTAGGTAAAACTAATGAAACCTAGAGAAAACCAGAGCATACTTCTGAAAATATTACATGCATAAATGTATTGGTGGTTAATATAAAATTTTAGTAAGATTTTGCTTTCTGTTGTTGGTTTGTTTTTTTTTTTAATGAAAACCCAACATTTCCCTTTCTAACACTTTTCAAATATTACAAAACACTGTCAGTCAACTTGAACACTCATTTTTTATGCGTATTTGTCCTGCTGTCATTGCAGCACCTTGGCTCCCTGTCCCGCCGGCCTGGCACAGCTGGGGACAAGTAATTTCTTCCAAGCTTCTCCTGCAAGAGGAAATGGGTTGAAAAAAGCATTTCAGGAGGCCAGGGCACGCGCAGCAGCACCACATCAGCTGGTGCTGGAGGCCAGGCCCGTGCCCTGCTCTTGCTGCTGGCCTGGCTCTGCATACAGGCGGGGGAGGCGGCCGCCATCACAGCAGCCCCTCAGCGCCTTGGCGGGGTCACCTGAGGAGCCCGTGCCTCGAGGAGACGGGGGCTCTGCCCGTGATTCACAGCCAGATCTTGAAAAAAATATTTTCCCTCTTTCGCCCCAGATGTGGTTTAGTTGTAAATAAACCAAACTGTTTACCGTCAAACACTCCCAAAGGAGCGTTTTGGTTTGGTTCAGCAGTGGCTTTGGAGAGCCCCGAGCTGCAAGGATGGCGGCCTGGGCGCAGCTGGGCCGGGCAGGGGTGGGATGGGGCTGATGGGCTGACGAGCTGCCCCTGGGCAGGCTGGTGTCACACCCAACCCCATAAGCTTAAATTGCCCTGGGGAGCTGGCCTTCCTTTCCTGGCAGAGTATGGCTGGAAGAGGTGGAAGGTGCTGCACTGTGGCCACCATGTCTGCCCCAGCTGCTAGAAAGGCCCTTGGGGCACCGTGGGGCTTCAGCACTCTGAGGTGGTGTGAAACTGGGCCCGTATCCAGTTGCAGTGGGGACTGGTGAGGCTAAACCACGAGAGGCACCTTGTTGAGGTAGGAGGGGGTTATCCTGCCCCAGGAGCTGGGGGTGCTGAGGGACTGAGGCTTGCTTTCTTGGTACAATGCTCTTTTTGCTGGAAAGTTAAAATGTGTTTTGGAAAGTGGATGTCTCCTGTGGAAAAACAGGGCTGCTCTGTTCTGGGAGCTTATGGCTTTCCTTGCCCGGCTGGTGGTGATGCAAGGATTAAAAGGAGCTTTTTTTCACTACCGAAACCTGTCCCTGTTACTGTCTGGCGTCGGCCGTGCCCAGCACGCAGCCCACCTCCTCCCCACGGGTGTCTGGCCCTGCAGAACTGCTGCGATTGTGCTAATGACACCGAGCCCCAGTACACCCAGCTCAGCCTGGGATGTGTGAGAAACAATAAATATTTAGGCAGTGAGCCAGGTTAAACCCAATTTGGGTCAGTCATAACCAAGCCATGCATGAAAGTGGTAGCAGGGCCAGAAGCGGCCCTTATCTGCAACTCTTGAGGGCCATTTCTTCCACATGAGACTCTCTTCTGCTATGTCCTAGACCAGAAATTAACCTCTTTCTTCCTTTTCCATTGCCACTTCTCTGTCTTCCAAGCTATGCTGAGGACTCATCTGTAGGAGCCCTGGTTAGCAGGCCAACACTGAAACAGAGGAGTAGACAGGTGAAGGAAAAAGAGCTGCACCTTGGCCTGAAGCCCGTTGGATTACGGAACAGATGTTATTTATACTGCTTTCCTCATTGTATAGAAACATATCTACATATATATACACACACACGGCCTGGGTTTTCCTGAAGGAATCAATACCAACCATAACTTACAAAGTATTGACTATATAAAAGTTCTGATTATTCTCCTGAGTACTTCAGAGCAGATGGAAAATGCAGCAGGTGCTGATAATGTTTTTCTGCCCTTGGGAAAACTTGTCACAGTTACCTGTTTATCTTGTTTATTTTGACATTTTACTGCCTGAAACTGTTCTGTAACATAAAAGCACATGCAGGGTGGTTAGAGGTGAAGTCTTACAGATTCACTTATACTTGAACAACTGAAAATCAATAAGCTACAAGCAACAAAGAAAAATGTCTTTTTTTGTGCATCTGGAGGAAGGATGGCATTTTTATTTTTACTGAGGAAATATCAGGGAATGCAGGGGTTTGCACTTTGTGTATTAGTGACTGGAGAGTGTAAAATGAGCTCTGCTTTAGTTGCCATGCACATGCTTTTCCTTTGCCTTTTTTTTAACATGAGATGAAAACCTCAGTTTATTTTTGGCATGTTCTTAGGACTACACAGAAAAAGAATTTGAGGGTTGGTAGTACAGATACTGAAGGGTTCGTGTGCTCAGCATGTTTAAAAAGTGAAGTTTGTACAAGATGAAAAGCAAGGCAAGTCCTGCTGGCTGGTCTGCATGAGTCCAGCTCTGCAGCAGGAATAGGCACTGCTCCGTGCCTTTGTGCACCCGGCTCAGTAAGAGCTCAAAAATGGGGATGCTTCTCCCCTGCTAATCCCATCTGTAGGCTGGAGAGATTTGGGCAGGCTTTATTCCAGAAAGGAAATAAAGAGTTTGTAACTGTGCGTCCTCAGTCTGACAGACCGTATCATTCCAGATGCCAGACCTTTCCCCCACTGTTCTCTGATGCTGAATTTTGGAAAGCAAAGAATAGTCTTTACTGCTCCTGCCCTAAGAGGCGGCATCTTGCAAGTGCTTGTAGCTGGTTGCTTGTCTTGGAGCATGTTCATGGGTATTGTTGTTTGAGGAATTACTGTTACATACGAGTGACCTCTCTGAAGGGGCACTGAGCTGGGTTGGAACAGCATAGTCGGTGATAATAGCGGGGATGGTAATTGCACAATCTCTCAATCTTCATGCTTTGTGGAGTATGGTAATCAGGCTTTTGGGTGAGGAATGAATTGCACCTCTCTGAAACTGTGCTGTCATCTGGGGCTGCAGCATAGAGTGCTTGCTATAGACTGGGATGGCCTTCTTGTAGCAATTTCTATAGGTCTTTTCAGTTCTAAATGTTTGTCGCTTGATTTGGTCATAACTCAGACTTCTTCACTGCACAGTTGCATCTGAAGTCCACTTTTGTTTGAGCCTTTGAAGTAAAATGAATCCCAAACAACTGTCTGAATTCAGAGCTTTCAGCTGAGAGAGGTATGGCTTACTGTTTAACAGAAATTAATATTAGCCATTAAACTTCTTAGCTGCTAATTAAATGGACTATTTCTGTTATGTGTAAATCCATCCATCTTTTCACTTTGCAGCTAGATAGAATTTCATTAAGGCCTTTTAGTAACTGTAAAGGGATAGCAGCAACTAGCATTTTTGTGGTATTTTGGGTTTAGTGAATTATATCACCATCTTGTACTGATTGCTAAATACTTTAATGATATGTCTAGTAGAATTTATTTTTGTTTTGGCAGGGACATTAGGATGATAAATAGCTCAGCAGAGTAAATTACAGCTGAGCTTAGAGGTGGTGCTTGAATCTTTAAGTCCATAGTTGCTGTAGTTATTACAAGGATATATAAAAAGAGCTAGAAGACTTTGTATACAAGTCTATTTGTCAAATTTATTGCATATCAAACACTGATTTAACCTGCAGTTCCTTTATATGATCAATGTGGAAAGGCTCCCTTCTCTCAGCCTCTCTTCTCATAGCTTTTTAGTTAGTAGCTGGCATTGACTTTGGTTTTCTGTGTTTTGTGTCAACTTGAAGAGTGGATGCTACCTAGTGGTTGAAGCAGGGGACTGAGTAGAAGTGACAAGTCAGGAGATCTTGCATCTCTTCTTGCCTCTTTCTCACTTGTTTTGTGACCTTGAAGTGAAGCATGCTATAGGCTTTCCCTTTGGTACAGAGGTGCAGTTAATTACTCTGCAAAGCACTGAGGATGTGACAGTTAACACTGATCTAAGGGAATTGCACAATGATTAAACCTTAATTTGCTATATGATTTCTTTTTTTCTCATCAACCCTATTGAAACAGGACCTTTGAAATGAAAATCAAAGGTGAACATCATCTTAAAAGTGTAAAAGACTAAGTCAGCTGCAACAAGGCTTTGCAGACCCCTTTGTTTTATATTGGCCTGGGACAAAACCCAGGACTTTGGTACTGGGTAACAGGTTGTTACACTGCTGCAGTCCCGATTGTTTGGTTTGTTTTTTTTTTTTAACTGATGCGCTTCTGTGTGTGCGGTGATGGGGCAGAGGGGAACCGCAAAAACCCAAACAGCATGTGGCAGAAAACCACTGACAGCAAAGAAACGAAGCCAGCTGAGTTTTGATCTGGTAGTCTAGCTCATGATTCACCCCTGAACATGGTGTATGAAAGGCAGGAATATGTGCACTTCGCTATTGATGCTTCATGTATAGGTTGGATATGGGTTTGCTTGGGAGCAGCAGCTGTGACAAGGGGGAGAAGTTATCTTAGCAGGACATTTGGATGTCAAACACTGTGGCCAGAAACATCCCCCAGTACACAAAGGGGGTTGTGATCTGTTCAGCCTTGAAAGGAGTAGGATCCTTTTGTCCGTAACAGAGCAAGTGTCGTGAGAACAGCCAAAAGCAGTGGGGGAGAGACAGACCAGATCTGCGTGCCATGTTTAATTGCATTAAATGTGTAATTATCAGTAACACATTAGAGTCCGGTCAAGCTAATTCATGATTTCCCTCATGATATTTGTTTAGTTGTTTTAATGCAGGCATAGAACTGATTATATTTTGGTTTATTTGGTGTTCATACTAATGTGTACTGTCTAATTCTGGTGCAGGCAGGTGGTGTGATATCTTAAACAAGCCAGTTTGCTTGGTGAAAATGATTAGCAGTAATGAAATATTATCAGATTTGCTGCAATACTACTTGGCCATACTGAGTAATTCTCCCTCCAGAGCTTGGGTCGTGCATATGTGTTTGTGGATTAAACTCCTACTGTAAGTGTAGCAGGGAGAAAACAGTAGGACTGACCTCTTTTCTTTGTTTCACAGTGGAGTGAAAGCTGTGGTTACGCTAATGTAACACTAGTGTAGGAGGAGAACTGGGCCCAGTACAGTGTGATGACTTTTTTTTTAATCAGTTAGGAATTAGGACTGTTGGAGTTTTTTCTAAGTTATATCAATGGCAACAAAAAATGAAAGTGAGAAATGACTTAATGATAAAAGTATAAATAGATTAAAAAAAAAAAAATCTTAGAATGTGCCAGGAGTTCATGTGCAGGCAAAATTAAGAATATTCATGATGTTTGGGGGGGAAAAAGTAACGTGTTCAGCTGGCATGGGGCTAGGGATATAGCTGGACGTGGCATGCAGAAGCATCAGCCCTTTTAAGAAAGCAATGCAGGAGTTGTAGTCTGTGTGAGGCTGGAGGTCAGTCTGTCTCACTATACTGATTCTTTCTGGTATTAAAAATTCATTTCTGTACTCTACAAAACTACATTGTGTCTGAATTGAATATCCTTATATCTAATGGATGACTGTATTTGGACAGAGAAATCAGAGATACTGCATTTATATATATAAACACAAACACACACAGGTAATATCATTACTGCTGGAGTCTTTCAGTTTCAAGAAACAGCAGGTTGTTGTGTGAACTACTGAGTGATATGTTCATGTAGAAAATGTATATTTTAAGCTAGAGTGAAAGCCTGTCGAAAGTGAGGCATAATAACCTGTGCTCTCAGCAAGAATATTTTATCACTTAGAATAGAATCGTTTAGGTTGGAAAAGACCTTTAAGATCGAGACCAACTGTTAACCTATCACTGCCAAGTCCACCACTAAGCCATGCTCCTAAGCACCACATCTACATGTCTTAAATACCTCCAGAGATGGGGGACTCAACCACTTCCCTGGGCAGCCTGTTCCAATGCTTGACTACCCTTTCTGTGAAGAAATTTTTCCTAATATCCAGTTTAAACCTCCCCTGGTGCAACTTGAGGCCATTTCTTCTCATCCTATCACTTGTTACTTGGGAGAAAAGACCAACACCCACCTTGCCGCAACCTCCTTTCAGGTAGTTGTAGTGAGTGATAAGGTCTCTCCCGAGCCTCATTTTCTCCAGGCTAAACAACCCCTGTTCCCTCAGTCGCTCCTTATAAGACTTGCTCTCTGGACCCTTCACAGCTTTGCTGCCCTTCTCTGGACATGCTCCAGCAACTCAATGTCCTTCTTGTACTGAAGGGCCCAAAATTGGACTCAGTATTTGAGCTGCAGCCTCAGCAGTGCTGAGCACAGGGGGATGATCACCTCCCTGCTCCTGCTGGCCACACTATTCCTGATACAAGCCAGGAAGCTGTTGGCCTTGGCCACCTGGGCACACTGCTGGCTCATGTTCAGCTGGCTGTTGACCAACACCTCCAGGTCCTTTTCTGCCAGGCAGCTTTCCAGCCGCTCTTCCCCAAGCCTGTAGCGTTGCATGGGGTGGTTGTGACCCAAGTGCAGGACCCTGCACTGAGCCTTGTTGAACTTCCTACAGTTGGCCTTGACCCATTGATCCAGCCTGTCCAGGTCCCTCTGCAGGGCCATCCTACCCTCGAGCAGATCAACACTCCCACCCAGCTTGGTGTCATCTGCAAAATTCCTGAGGGTGCACTTGATCCCCTCGTCCAGATCATTGATAAAGGTATTAAATGGAACTGGTCCCAGCAGGACTTGTCACAATTAGTTGTAAAATCACATCCACAGCTTCAGTTTGTCAGCTAGACCAAGTCCCTACTGCTTGTAATTCACTTGGGATGGATTTTTTGTAGGTGGGACAGGACTTGTGAGGGGTAAATGTTTTGCAGACAAGTTCAGAGCTACTGTGAAATTAAATATTCAGTTATATTACCTGCTGGATTTCATTATGCAGAAAGATACCTAGAGCATTTGTAATGATCCTTTCCTAAATGATTTAACCGCTTTTAGGACCATAGTCAGCTGTGTGAAATTCCACCTAAATCCCTGTGCCTGATCTTTATTAATGCCAAGCAGCTTGTGCAGTGACTTCCCTGGCTCTTTGCCATGTGCCTTAGATACCTGCTTCTCTCCATTGTGCTGTCACTGGGGCATGGGTAATTTTGGTGCTCAAATACAGCCCTAAAAGGATATGATATTCCAATGGAGTTAGGCAAGAATCCTGAGAAACATGGGCCTGAATCAAGAGACAGCCTCAGCACTGGGCTAGGCTGGGCATGGGGATCTTGGAGCACCTGCCTGGCTCCCACTGGACTGCCTTTGGCTCTAGCTGGGATATCAGAATATTATTGTTATGCAAGTAAAGAATAATTAACATTATGATATTTCTTTCTGTAAAGGGAAGTGCAATCACTTCTTCATTTGTCTTGTTTCTAATAACAAGCTGGTTAAATCAGCTATTAAGTCAGGTGAAATGAAGGCATTCCATTTTATGCCCTCTATTCTGTTAACAGTGGAGCGTGTAAGTCAAAAGGGAAAAGCAACCCTAATGAAGTCTGCAAAGCTGAAGATGAACAGTGATTACTCTGAGGGCTCCCTGGTCATGGGATCTCTGTGCTTGGTCAGTCCAGAGCTCTGCAGTCACTTATGCCAGGACCACCATCACCCTGGCTTGGGACTGATGGCTTGGGTTGTGGGATGCTCATCTGCCACAGAGTCCTTAGCAGTGCACAGCACTGCTTGGGAAAGTCTGTGGAAGAGGCTTTGGTAGCCAGCCAAACCCTGGTCAGTGCTCATCCGATGTTTATTTTTAGATCTTTTCTTGTCAGGGAAAAATATGCTTGGGAGTTGTGATAGGAAATGGGGACTAAGGAGTCTGGAGGAAAGACTGAAATGTGCCAGGATTACTGCTCCAGTCTTTCCTTATCTCCACTTCTATCCCATTGGCTGTATCTGGCCAGTTCCAAATTGAGGGGGTACCTGGAGCATTGGTGACCGGGTGGCTCACTGTCATGGGACTCCAGCAAAGCTAAGTGCAAGAAAAGTTAAGAAATACTAAGCAGGTATTTGTGTGAGGAGGTGAAAAATTGCATTTATTGATTACTTTTTAGGGCGAATCAATCTTAAAAAGAAGAGCCAAAAAGACTCTTTTTATTATAACATTATTAAGACTTAACTCTGGCAAACTGCCATTATAGCAATTGCTGTACTTTGGTGTTCTTAAGGCTGTCTATTAGACAGGGTCAAGAGGTGAAACCATTTGTTATTTTCTCTACTATCCAAATAATATAAATTATATGTCCTGTAACATTCAGTAAGGCCAGACTCTTCAAAGAGATCAGAAGCTCAATTATTCATGCTCTATATTAACATAAATATTTCATGGTGAAGAAGAAGCGTTTATGTGAGCCTGGCGAGATTAAGCCTCCCTTATTTTGTGTTGATTTAGGGAAAGACTTTAACTCTGGAAACAGACCTATAGACTGATAGCATGGAATTGATTCATGTGAAGTTGTTCTGCACAGTTAGAGCTCTAAAACAAGATGATGGGACCATGCTGTGCTTGATCTTCATCATGGTGCAGATTCCTCTTGTAAATATGACATGGGACATGGAGCTCTTGAGATGTGATGGGAATTCTTGCTGTTAACTTAGCAGGAAGCTGGAGCAGATCCCATCCTAGGCGATGTTCAACACGGCACCTCAGTTTTGAGGTATCTATGCACACAGCTACAAATAGTGTAGGTGCCGAGAGGGAAGCTTCACTGACATACAGGTCACAGAGTCCAGCAGTGTTATTTGGAGGCCTTGCCTTGTTAATCTTTGGGGTCTAATCCTGGAGGGTCACGTGATCCTATCTGACAAAGGAGATGGAGGTGGTTGCTCTGGCCATGTGCAAGAGATGCTTAATGGTTCCCCATCTTGGCTCTACTGTGTTCAAACTTATAAGCCTATATTTGAATTTGAGTAGTTTATTCTAGCTCTGGGGAGGAGAGATTTAAATTCCTGGAGTAGCCTGAATTTCTTTGTTGGTAAGCACCATAATCAAATAAAGAGAAAGAGCATTTCAGAAAAGGCAGGAGGCATAAAACCTGGTGATTTCTATAGGGGCAAGATCCATTGAGGTACGCAGAGAGCTTTCACTGAAGGAATTGTGGTGTTTTAGCCCTGCAATGTCATTGAGTATGACTTCCCTCTGGCATGCCCTGCTCCTAACACATGTTGTTGAGAGAAGAGGTTGTGACAGAAGAAGAAGATGCACCAAAGCACTTTGTCTCTTCCACTGAAACACTTCAGCCTTCCTATTAATCCAAATGCTTCCATTTTTTGTGAGTTACCTTTCTTGTCTGCACTCTTTTCCCTGTTGCATTAAGGGGAAAAAAAATTGCTTTTTGGACAATCTGATTCTGATCAGGTCATGCTATTCAAAAAACAAAACCCAAACAAAACAAATCCCCTTTCTGAGATCTTCTCTTTATGTCATGGTTCAGCTTTGATTTCAGTGATTTATTAGAGCAGCAGTGTTCACACTGCTGTAATTAAAGGCCAGTTGTTACTTCAATACAAACCTCGATTCCCAAGAGTCTTGTAACTTGCCTGTAAAACAAGTAAATAGCTGTTGTCCTGTTAAACTGAGGAATTGTCTTAAAACATTCATGCCTTCTCCTCTCTCTTCCTCTCCCTTTCCCCCAAGCCCTCCCCCAACACTCCTTCCAAAATTTATGCATGCTGCAAGCAAGCAGTTGATGTTGGCAGGAGGCATGTACAAGAGGCCACCCTGGTCATGGAGATTCCTGTCTGTGTCCCCACCACTCATAACTGCAGCCAGCTATGTCACACGAACTATCATAAGCAAAACAAACTCTGTCTTAAAACCAAAAGGATGATGTTCCTTTTCCAGCTCCTAGAAGGCTGTTCTAGTGCCACTCTTATTTTCCAGTCAAAATGGAAACTTGCCTGCCTATGTCAGTGTTTTTGTTGCGCTGTTCTTCATCTTGGGTCGCTTTTTTCCCCATCTTCAATGTGTTTAGCTCACTCTTGTATTTCAATAAAGTTGCTATGTCTATCCTTATTCATGCCTTGATTAATGCTGTCAGGTTCTGTTTCCAGGCCAGGTAACGCCGGAAGTATAAAATAGGAGAAATGAAGCTCTTGTGCTGTGTGCAGCTCTACCTCCCTGTGGTTGTAGGAAGCCTTGCTTGGAGCAGCGTCTCGTCCTGCCTTTGGGAACAGGTGAGGGAGCAGAGGGGAATACACACTGCTGGGAATGTGGCCTGTTTCTGTTGTGCAGAGCTGCCCTGTATGCATTTCATCCAGTTTTAAAAGCATCAGTGACATCTAAACAAATTAGTCAGTGGAAAAACTATCCAAACCCAACTGCAACCTTGAATATTGCTCTAGGAGTGAAAATGGCTCCTACCTTTTGGGTCTTTTCCTGCTGTGAGAACTGAGAGGCTTCTCAAAGGGTTGGAGAAGTCCTGTGAAGAACCTCCAACTGTGCTTTGACAGTGACTCTTTCAGTGACATTCCTTGATGCTCTGCATCATTTATGCTTCCAACAATGGTCTGCAATGTCGGAAGTGGCACTAAACATTAAACAAAATAATTGGCACTTGCGTATGGGTTTGCCCTGACTGCACGCTTTGACTGTAAGTTTGGTCAAGTTAGATGCTTCAAAAAAGGGGAAAAAAAACTGATGTCAGCTTGCTTCAGAGTCAATTGAAATGTCTAATAAGTCCAGTAACTTCTCAAACAATCAGCCTATATTTCTCTTGGTGTCCCTGGAGGTATATCTGTATGTAATACTGACTGACTACGGCAGGAGATACGAACCAAATGAAAATTCAAAATATGAACTCTGGAGAATCTGTACTTTTGTATCAGTTTTCCATTCGTTAGCTGCTGCTGATAACGTTTTCTTTGCATATTTATCTTGAATCACTACATTCTGTTATTTAAGAGGGATTGATTCTTGCTGTGCTCTTGCAACAATATCCAGTGTTATTAGGATTGAACTTAGCTGCAAGTCCTGGGCTCTGTTCCATTGCTGGTACTAATTGATGTCAGTTTTCATTTTGTGAACCCCTGACTATTTGGATGTGTTTGTATATATACAAATGCACAGAATGCCTGTCTAAAGCATCATGTCACTGGAGTCTGTGGGAAGCGCTGGAATCTCCTGTGAAGCATCTAATTAGTTTTGCCTTTCATGTTGACATCCTAAATTCTAGGCTTGAGTTATGTATTAGACTTTTTTCCCCTTGTTTGTCAAAACAGAACAACTTCTTCAGAGCAGAACATAATGTAAATGCTAATTAAAACTGACAGTCAAATTGATGTCACCTATTTCAATTGGAAGAAAAAAACTGACTAAGAAAAATCCATTCTGTCCTTGTTGAAGTTGACTGAAATTTGTCTACTGAAATCTATGGGCACAGAGTGAAGACCCCTGTTCTATTTTTGCTGTTTCTTGAGGCAGGAGGCAGCCATCCCGTGACTTCAGAGAGCAGAACTGTTGCCCATGGGGAAAGGACAGCAATCCCACCCTCCTAACTTGCTTTCAAAGCTGCTGTGCTGCACTTGGGAAGAGATAGCTTGGAGGTATCTGCTGGCAGACCATCTTTGGCCAGATGTGATCCCACAAACTGATCCCTACAGATTGCACGTGTAAGTGTTGAGGCTGGTAGTCATCAGCTCCATCCCTCTAAAAGTGCTCTAGGGATTGCTCAGAAGGAGCTCCTTGGTTTGAGCCTCACGGTTTGTAAACTACATGAGCATTGCCCATGTCAGGACAGGCAGACCAGTGAAACCAGCCTCTTTCAGTTGCTGTTTGGCAGGGGAATAAAACAGGCGCTGCCTACAGAGTACTGCCTGTTGTCATAGCTGACAGGAGCGTAGGAACCCTCTTTGTGTAGCAGGGAGTTTGGATGGCTGATAATTACTTCTTTCCCTTCCTCCCTGAGAGGCAGAAGGTGGTGCAGGCACCTAATTATCATAAAAACCTAAGGAGTTTTTCAGTTTGGATCTCATTTTCTTCCATCCCAGAGCACTGCATCATTTCCAGTGTGTCCTGGTATTGTGCTGATGGTGTATTCCTGCTGAATGGCCCAATAAGAAGTCAATGCCTACCCTTATTTGGTGAGGTGCATCTACTTGATGGTGAGACATGTAGACGCTAAGAAGAAAATTATTTTCTGTGTGGATAGACATTTTGTGTTCAGTGCAACCCTAGCATGCATCTACCTTTATAAAGATGAGGATATATTAGATATACTCTGATCATGTCTTAAAAGAACATTTGTGGTATTATTATCAGTGCCTTGTATTGCCTTTCAGTCTGTATGCATTGCTAATGATAGCTACTATTTATATATTTCTTTTTTTCCATGTCTTGGGAAGATTCTTCCACTGCTCTCCAAAAGCCTGGTTCTTTCTCATGGCTATCACTCTTTAAGCCACCCCTGGGACCCATCACTGTGTCAGCTTCAGTGCCCAGTGAGTTGCTGAGTGCTGGAATGGTCCCTAGGTCAGTGGGTTTTTTGCTTGTCCTACTCCCTGCCCTCTCTGCCTGGGAAGTAAAGGCTGCTAGGAAAGAAAGCCATTGCCTTTTACTTCCTCCAAATCAAACGCTGTTATCTTATTGGCATGATGGAGTATTACTCAGGAAAAACTCATTGCTGCTCTTTGGCTTTTGGTTTTTTACAGATTTTAAAAAAAATAAAAATCTTTCTTTCTTCCTGAACCCTTGTAGCTTCTTGTAGTGGCTGAAATGGGTTGGCTGTCTGTAGCTTGAGAATGAACATTGGACAAATATCTAACTTTTTTTAACAGCATTAATGCTTGTTGGCTAAAAGTAAAGCACTTGTAAACAAGCCTTTCAGAGCACAAAACACTTGAGAGAAACTCCATGATGCTCCAGGGAAGCAGGCTGGTATAATCCTTTTTGATGGATGAGACTTGGAGGGCATTACAGTGGCAATCTGCTGAAGGCAAATAATGGCTCCCTTTTTTTTTAGTTTCTGGGCTTCTGTGGTGTGAACAGAATATCTGCGTTTTACAAATGAAGAATGAAGGCCAGGTGCAGGGCTGGTCTGGTGCCAGATGCAGTTCCTAAAGTTTAGGTCTGGAACAGAGAAATGTGCTGCAATGAGGCATGTGGAAAATCAGATGTCTTGAAGTGGTCATCAGGAAGCTGACTAAAGTGAGACTGTGGGAGGCACCTGGGACTCTACGGTCTGCAGTCTTCTCTCTGTGGAAGTCAGCTCCCCACTCGGGAGTTGCAGGAGGAGCCCTCTGCCTGGGACAAGAGGCCTGTCTTTTTGTGCAGCAGGCACCATAGCTGCCACCCCGAGCAGATCTAGGCTGTGCTGGTGGGTCATTGCTGTTGCCACCACCTAAGCAAGCTACCCGTGTGGGACACTCAGGGCTGTGGAAAAGCAGAACTGAAGAATCTGAAGTGAGCCAGCATGAATCCACATCTTGCCTCTTGAAATGCAGCAGCGAAATTCAGAAAGAGGTGGCTAGGTGCTTAGTAACACATCCCGTAGAGCATAAGCATGATGCTACAACTGAGCCTCATGGGGTAAGGTATTTTAGT
The DNA here is from genome assembly GCF_030463565.1 of Pelecanus crispus. Classification (NCBI taxonomy): domain Eukaryota; kingdom Metazoa; phylum Chordata; class Aves; order Pelecaniformes; family Pelecanidae; genus Pelecanus; species Pelecanus crispus. The sequence continues at coordinate 8,979,130 of NC_134655.1, read as the reverse complement.
AAGAGGCCCTGGGGAGCAGGAGGAAGAGCAAATGGCTCTGAGCTCTGGAACATACATTAGCAGATCAATGGCTCTGTAAGGACCTTCCCAATGGCCTATATTCGTACCAGTCAAACTGCTCCAGGAGCAGTAGGAGATTAGACTGAATACAGAGCTGAGGAGAAGAAAATCGTGCCAAAAATACAGTCTTTGTAACCCTTAGGGAGCTGCTTCAGTCCTAAGTGAAGCCACCTATGACTTGGACCCATTTCCAGGGAATCACAGTAGTACAATAAATATACTAGACTTTGTGCTGCTGATGACCAGAAGATTGGTGATCTTCTGTAATCATTGGTAAAGACCTGATCCTTGCTTAGTGGAAAACCTTTTCCTGGTGACAGTGCAGCCTTGCTGCTTTACATTTTTTAAGCAGGTGAGCACTGAGCTGAGGGAGTTATCTGGGCACTTCCAACTTTCCATACATATATTCACAGTTTCAGCAATGGGAAATAAAAGCTTTTCACTCTTTGGCAGCAGTTAAGAGTGTGATGTGAGCCTGCGCCACTATAACAACAATTAATATCACATTAAAATGAACTGGTGAGAAACCTGTTTTGAGTAACAGTGAAATCTCAAGTGAAAGTTACTGTGACAAAAATTCTGTCCTTTCAGTATCATCTGGGTTGGGGCTGGGGTAAGGGACACCGTAGGGACTGGTTTCCCACACATGACACAAGGTTGGGCTCTATCCGGCCTGAGCAAGCAAATGATGAGCGGAGGTATTGCCAAGGACAGTCGGTGGGGTTGATGGAGGGAGATGCTGCTGTGTTGGAGGCAGAGCAGGCTGGACTCAGGCTGCTGCAGGGTCTGGCTAGTTTTCCCACAAGCTGCTTATTCCTCCCGACTGCCTCCAGCCTGACCGTGACCTGTGGGGAGTTAAACGTTCCTGCATGAAAAACATAGTAATTTAAAATCTGGATGTTAATCACAGTAATGGCTTGTCAGCTGCAGGTTTCTGTGAGCATGCAGCTTTTCCTAGGGTTGCAGTGCATTTGTGGAGAATAACTGAATAACATTGCCCAGCAGCAAGAGGGCAGCTTTAATGCAAAGAGGGCTTCATAGCTGAGGGCAGCATAGGCTGCCAAGGGACCCAGATGCTATTTAGCTCCCTGAGTGTTGGAGCTAGTGTCTGGGCTTTGTGGAATCACTGTTTTGTCCTGAGACAGTTTTTTTCCGGTCTCTTACCCCATCGTGGTAGTGCAATCCAGCTGACAAGTCATGCTAAGATGCAGACAGATATGTCTGAAGCTGCATTTGCTGACTGCTTTATCCTGAATGAATACTGGCAAGCATCCCATGGGCTGTAACATGGCGAGCTAACAGCATGCTCAATGTATATCTTAGCTTGCTAGTTTAAGCAGCCTCAGTAAAAGTAACTGGAAGATGTTCCTAAGATAGGAGACACTGTCCTTTTTCCATGGAATTGCAGATAAGAGCATTATTCCTTGGCTCAATTTCCTAATCTATGAAATTCTGAATTATTGTTGTTCCTGAAAACTGCATACAATTACTGAAAATTTACTTTCTACTAAGAGGAGCTCAGCCCACCTGCTATCAGGACTCTTTTTGCCAAAGTAGTACTGGCACCTTAGTTTGTTTTCTGGGTGAAGTAGGGAATCCATCTACCAGATGCAGAAAAGATCTGTCCAGCATGCCAGTCACACAAAGCAGATGGAAATCACATAGCTTATTTAACTGCATTGAGTAAAGTGCTGTTAAATTGCCAAAATACATGCCTAGTTTTGCACTTCTTGCAATTTTCAAGGTTAACATTTCTGCTGGTGTTGCATTTGATTACTAAAGGTAGCAAAGCAAAGATTGACAGATTATTAAAACAAAGTGTTGCAGATTTAGATAATTTTCAAGTAATACTGGACATCTGAGACTACTGAAATGCTGCTGTTTTAAATCACTGTTTTATGAACAGCTTTGCACATTAACCCAGCCAAGTGATGTCTTCTAGAGGTGGGGGTGTGTAGTTAAACGTGGGTTGGTTGCTGTTACTTTCTAGCTACTGTTCAATTAAATTTTCTCATTATCTCTTAACACTAGCTACTGCTTTTTTTGCTCTCTGGTGTTTCTCCTGGCAGATGTCTCAAGCTTTCACTCTGTAACAGCTCAAATCATGTTCGAAGTAGAGCATTGTTAATAATAACACCAGGGATATGTCTTTCTGAAGGCAGATATTGAAAGTTTGAAACTAGAAGACATAAGCAGAGACCAGCAATATTTGAACCTAAAATCTGGCATCAGTTTAGATTATGGCTTTAGGGCTGATAATCTCTCACAAATGTCAAATGGGGAGTCCCTGAGGGTAGTTTTTCTTTTGCTTTAGATGAAGAAAGGGACAGAATTGTCTGGAAAGAGAGTGCTTTGACTTTTAAGGCCAGTTCATATGTAGGTTTTTGAAGTGGGAGGCATTTAAGATCTTATTTTTGCTCATCTCTACAAGTGCTGCACAAGTGAAAGCCCACTTTGCTACGTTAGACTGAGAAAGCTTCTTTAGCAACCGATGTTGGCAGTAGCTGAGGCCCTTGGTACTACAGTAGAAGCTGTTGTAGTCTAAGAAACAGTACTTCTCTCCTGAGCTTGTTCAGCACCCGGGTGCTCCTTCCACATGGTCCTCTGGCCAGTTGAGCAATGACCTCAGTTTGGTTTTCAAAGACTTCTGGATCAAGATCAAGGGTGGGTTTTGTTTTGCCCTCCGAATGCTTGAATTACGTCAATGGCTTGGATTTAGTCGAAAACTTAGGAAGGAAATGGAGCAGTAGCAAGGGGGAGGGCAGTTGAAAAACAAAGATATGTCTGAGGGTCAGTGAGACATAGAAATAGCCAACAATATTTTTTGAGAAGTGCTATTAATGCTAGAGAGCTGTGTCTAACTGAAAGCTACATTGACCCATCGTACTTAACCCCTGAATCATTCAGTAAAGGAGGACACTTTGTGTTCGCTTGCATACTGCACAGCTAGTTCATGGATATTTGATTTAGAAGTGGTGGTTTAAAGGCTGCCTTGTGCTCAAGTTGGGCTCAGCAGAGAAGGAGTTCTTTAAAAATGAGGTTAGTGTAAATCAACAGTGACATATTTTTTTCTATTATTCTTATTTTTTCCCCTTGGTTCTTCTACAAAGAATTTAAACATCGGGAAGTGGCTTGGTTTTTCTTATGGAAATTTTCAGCACAGACAGACATATCTGTTGCAGGGGAGATAAATGTTATTTCAACCAGCTCTGCATTTGAATGTCACAAACATGCAATACCTTTCTCCATTGCCTGGAATTTTTCAGGATCTCTTTCTGAAGAATACACATGATGTGTGTGGTAGAGTGTGTATAGACTGAACAACTCTTTTATAACAATAACAGGAGCAAAACTTGTGAATGCCTTGTAGGGCATTGCATATTTGCATCCTGGCGCTGCATGTCAGACACAGGCTTGAATTAGTTTATCTGAAGAAAGTAGTGTAAAAATTCTTCTCTTTGGGACCTTGGAGGAGGAGGCTGAACAACTTGCACAAGGTCACCCACAAACTGTTGAGGGCCCTGACCTGACCTGTACCATGGGACTGCACATTGGGTGTCTGAGCTATTTAAGTCTGGCTCAGGAAATCTGCATGAAGCTTTTTCCCCAGATACTTCTGAACAAGGTGTGGGCTTCTTGGCTTGAGATGTCCCTGAGCAGTTTGTGGTGCAGCTGGGAGCATGACTTGGTCTATAAGTGAGAGAAGTTTTTTCTTTTCTCCCTTTCTTCCCTTCAGTGATAGTTATGCTTTTGATTTGCAAGGTTTAATCCCCAAGGAAGCCTTGAGGAGACCTTTTTCTGGGTGCTCTGAGGCTGGTGAATGCCTTTGCTCCCAGTTGTGGACCCAGCTTTATGGTGGTGGAGGGACCAAGCTGAGAGGGCAGAGAAAGGCAGCTGCTGGCTGCGTACATGGAAGGAGGGGCAGGCATTGTTCTGGTTTTCTCCTGAGCAATTCTCCATGGAGTTTGCCATGATCTCAGCCCAAAATAGCCAGGAACAAGCATAGGAGCAGAGATGGACCCGTACTGAAGGCTTTTAACTGCTTGTGGTAGCTAATGGCACTGGTATGGCTGTGCCTGTTGTTGGCCAACAGCATCCACGACTCTGGCAAATCCTGCCTAGGTCTCAGATGAAGATCCTGGTGCTGTTTTCAAGACCTGGAATCTGAACCCCTGCCTTGCTCATAGGAAAACTTGGCTGTGGGAACAAAGAAAAATGTGCAGATGGAAGAGTGTAAAGAAAATCCTCTGGGCCTGACACTTGGGGAACATAAGGGTTGTCTTCTGAATTGTACAGACTGTCTTGTTTTGAGACCAATTAAATAAGAGCCTTGTGTTCTACTGAAATGCAGTTAAGGGTCAGACTTGGTAGGAATTGGTTGGCTGGGTTAATAAGGCTATCATCATCTTGTTTTAGTCATGGTTCAAAATTCTGGACAAACTTTATGCAAATTCTCTGCAGCTTCACCACCACAAGGGGTTGGAAGCTCAAAGAGTGGCCTGGTTTCCCGGTCTGCTCCTTAAAAATTATCAAAGAAATACAATCAAAACTTGATTCAATTTTCTCGCATTTGGCTCTACTGGGTCTTTCCCTGGCCTCAACCAGAGACCAGAAGTGATGGAAATGGAGATTAGTGGTGATCAATCTAATTTAGTGATTGGTACATCTCCAGTGAACTCAAATGGACTATAGTTAATCTAGTTTTCAACCATGCTTGTGTTGTGAGTGCAAGTTAAAATTTGTTTTATATCCTTCTTACCAGATGGCCTTACAGCTAAAAGTATCAGAGTGCGAGGAAGGAGATCTGGCTCGTAGCTTTGCTACAGCTTCTCAGTCTCATCCTGGCATGGCTCTGCGAGGAATTCTCCCAACACAGTGACTTAAAAGCCTATTCTTTTCACATTTCTTTTGGAGTAAGAGGAGCACACGCAGTTACCACAGCTCAGCTCGTGTGGAGTAATTCAGCTCTGTTTGGACCAAAGCAAAGCACGGAGCTGATGTAGCGTAACCACAAAGCAGCTGGTGGGCCCCCTCAAAAGGGAAGTTGCTTAAGTTGTACTTAGCAATAAGGGAGAGCAATGAATTTGTGTACCTACAGCCAGTCCCATGGACACAGCTGTGGTGGCTGCACAGCGCTCCTGTGCTGTAACCTGTAGAACAATACATGGGCTTGTGAGATGAAGAAACAAGGTCTTTAAATTAAAACAGTTTCACTGGGGAGCTCGCATATCTCTCTGTGTCATAAGAGAAGTGAACATTTCTTAGCTTTTATAGGTGTCTGCACCTTAGGGAAAAGGCCACATCAGAGCACTGACTGCACGTAGGTTTTGTCAATATGGTGGTGTTCGTGTTTTGCAGAGCTTTCAAAGCCTCTTTTGAATCTGGAGTCCTCTGTCTACTTACCCCACAGTAATTACAGGAGCTGTGTATTGTGACAGACCAGGTGATGCTTCTGCTCTGATGCTTTTTGAGCCACTGAAACAACCAAATGATAGTTTTATTAAACCCATCCAAGGAAAATGCACTTTAAGCTGTGGCCATTGAATGGTTTAGGTGTCTTTTCTGTCCCATCTGGTTTTCTATCAAGCCAGGCGTTTGGAAGTTTCAGTACGTGTGACCTGTAGCAGCACCAACTCGAGCCAAGGGCTGCTCCCCAGCACTGCCTCCTGCCAGACCCAGACACATCTTGGCAAGTAGTGGCATGGCTTTGCTCTTCATGGCATTCTCTGCTCCCTGCAAGGTCAGAGCAGCATGCCCTGATACAATGCCACAGGCTTCATCAGGAGCACAGGCTATTGCCAGTGTGCTCCGCTCCCTCCACCAGCCTGCCCTGCAACAGCAAGCTTGAGCTGAGGGGTTGGGGTGTCCCCGAGCAAGCTGGTGCTGCCTTACCCCTTGGTTGTGGGACTTGCATTGGGGAGTGAACCGGTAACCTGGGGAAAAGTTGGGAAAGCTCAGCTGTGGTGGGGTCTGGAGCGGAGAAGGTTTTTGGGGGGAGGTTGGACAGAAAAGCACTGACTTATTTTTCCTCTACCAGTTTTCAAGTTTGAGCTAATAAAAAGTGTCCTGATGGGAGACTTACAAACAGGCTTGGCCACCATGTCAGGGGATCTGCAGCCTGCAAAAGGGGTGCCTGAAGTGCAGAAAGCCAGTAACAGCAAATAGCAATGTCCCTTGCTTCGGAATTTGTGGCACCCTAAATACTGGGCCAGCTGGCACAGGACAGGCAGGGATGCGGGGGGGGGGTGGTGTGGTGTGGTGGCACAGGGTGACTTGCAGCATGCACAGCTCCAAGAAGAAATGACCATTCAAGGCCAAGGGATAAGATGTTTGGGACTGCTGCATGTGCGCAGCACAGGGTGTCCCTCTAGTTGAAAGAAGTTTATCTGTGTCAGATAAAGTCTCTCTGCAGGTTTTATTGCTAGTGCTAGTAGGTGAATTTGTTTTTCAGTACCTCTATTCTCAGATACACCTAGGGGTAATGGCTCTGATGATCAGGATGCTATGGAGTTCTGTGCCTCACTGACTGTGCAATTAACCATGGAAAACTAATTGTGCTGGTTTTGGCTGGGGTAGAGTTAACGTTCCCCACAGTAGCTAGCATGGGGCCATGGTTTGGATTTGTGCTGGAAGCAGTGCTGGTAACCCAGGGATGTTTGGTTCCTGCTGAGCAGCGCTGACACCGAGCCAAGGCCGTGGCTGCCTCTCACCCCACCCCAGCAGCGAGCAGCCCGGGGGGCACAAGGAGCTGGGAGGGGACCCGGCCGGGACAGCTGAGCCCAGCTGCCCAAGGGAGAGCCCACACCCTATGGCCTCACGCTCAGCACACGGAGCTGGGGGAAGGAGGAGGAAGGGGGGGACGTTGGGAGCGATGGCGTTTGTCTGCTCAAGGCACCGTTACGCGGGATGGAGCCCTGCTCTCCTGGGGATGACTGAGCACCTGCCTGCCGACGGGAAGTAGTAGAATTCCTTGTTTTGCTTTGCTTGCGTGTGCAGCTTTTGCTTTACCTATTAAACCATCTTTATCTCAACCCATGAGTTTTGTCACTTAGTGTTCTGATTCCCTCCCCCATCCTACTGGGGGGGAGTAAGCGAGTGGCTGTGTGAGGCTTCGTTGCTGGCTGGGGTTAAACCATGACACTAATTAAAATGCAAAAAGCAATGAAGGCTGTACAGGTGAGGAAGTGCTGATGTGTGCCACTAGTAAGAGTGGACATATGAAGATTTTCTTGCTTTTCTTTCCTCTTTGCTCTTCTTTACTTTCTGTGTTTTCAAGGGCAATCAACCAGAAATGAGGTATTGAAAGGATGTTTCACTTAGATTTTCCCCCCCTGCCCGCCGCCCCAGCCTTTCATGTGCAAGTCCCTGGAATTGGTTCACAGCACTGCAGGTGACAGATTAAGTCTCTAGAATGTATAAACTACACTTATAAAAAATCATCTTCCCTGAGGAAATGAGGCTAATTCAGATTCTTTGAGTTTTAAGATTCAACTGAATGCACAAGCCCAGGTGTATTCATTATTTTTAAAAAAAAAAAACTTTTAATCTTCAGAAGACAGCATGTTCAGTAATTGCTGTTTGATGCAAAAATATTCCCGCTTCTCCCTCATTAGAGTTTACCTTTCTCATTTGCAAAAACCCAGGGCTGTAAACCTAGCTCTCACTTGAATGTGTTATTTATGGAATAAATGGAAGGGCAGAGAGGGGAGCGGAGCAGCCTGGGGCAGCCCTTCGCCTTGGTGGGCACATGCAGGCGCGAGGTGGAGTGCGGTGCCCGGCGTGCTGCAATGGCACCCAGCGGGTGTGGGTGGGCTCAGGGAATGGCAAAAATGAGGAAAAGCAGCAAAATGACTGCAATGAGCTGAAATTAGGGAAGATAGCAGGAGGCTGCCCAGGCACCTCCTGTGCGTGTTTGGTGGTTTGGGCTGGAAGTCCTTTCCCCTTGTAGATGCTGGGATGCTTTGTCGATGAATTGGCTCAGTGCAGGGAGGGCTGACTCCTGGAAATCTCCACCAAGGTCAGCTCTGAAGCCAGCTTTCCTGAGGCCTTAGAAAACTTGGTCTTTGTGTCTGGCTTTCCAAAACTGCCAGATGGGGATGAGAACCATGTGAGGCTGTTCCCCTTGTTTAGCAAGCCCCTGTCAAGGTCCTGGATGAGTAAATTGCTCCCATGCATTTATAAAGGTGTTGAAATGGCGTGGGGCTTGCCTCCATCTGGGCTGCAGTGCCTGCCTGTGTACAAGTACTGTGGAAAGAATAACCTCCTTTTAATGCTGAAAATGGAATTTTATTGGAATAAAAAGTTGTCATGAAAGTTACTCTTCCTCACTGCAGCTTCACTCATTCCTCTGCTGCGTGACTGAAGTGAGTCATGGGAGCTTCCCATGTAGCTTAAGTGGGAGAGCCTACGTGACGACATCTGATTTTTTTTTTTTTTTTTAAAGTTTTTTCTCCTGCTGGTTTTCAGCAGGCAAAATGAAGGGTTTGTTTTGATGTGGGGAAGATGTGCCAGGCACAGGCAGGGGGGCTTGTTTGCCCTCTAACATTTCTCACTGCATAGCAAATGCCATCTTTTCCTGGGAGATGGTTCATGCCATCTGTTTTTTTGTGAGAATCACTCAAGCGACATAGAAGGAGAATTGCCTTTAACAGTTTCCATTTGGAAGGAAGCTCAATCAGGCAGTAGAAACGTGGGTTTCTGAACTTCTTTGGAGTGTAATTATATTCAGGACCAACTGTGCTTAGTCCAGTAGCAGCGTGTGAATTTTTGTGTTAAAACTCAGCTGAAACCCTTATTCTGTCGTACAACAAGGCATGTAAACAATGAGAAACAACAAAAGATTTGATCTTGCTTTCTTCTCTTCCGAGATGATGGTTTGTGTAAAAAAAAAAAAAAAAAAAACAAACAAACAAAAAAAAACCCCCAAAAAACCCAAAACCTTAACAACTATTGATGCCAGAGTATTGTGTAATCCCCAATTACCCTAGTCCATTTGTATTCTTTAAGCAGTTTATTGCAATTTATGGTAGACCTTTACACCACTCTTGGTGTAAAGCAGGCCTGGTTTGCTTTAGCTCACGTGGATGAAGTTGCAGCAAGCCACTTTTCAAGGCCTTTCGGCCCCATCTTTCAGGGCAGTGGTTTTCCAGCAGCTGGGCAGGAGGACTGAGGCTTCAGAGCGGGACGTGCTCAAGGAGGAGCTGGCACAAGCTGTCTGTGCCGAGGCGTGGGAGACCAGCCTTGCCCGCCCATCCTGTCTTGGCTTGCGATGCCTTGTGCTTGTAGGAAAGCATTCGCTTTTCCTCCAGGCTCTGATGAGCTCTGGTGGAGGGATGGCCATGCTCCCAGGCAAGGCTGTGGTGTGTGTCGAAAAGCTTATCCCCTTGGGTAATCTGGATGAAGGCCTTGATACAGCCTACCCTCAGTTTCTGAGATACTCTATTATCTTTCTCAAAGTGACAGTTAAAACAGTTGGTAATGGCACTGTGTCTGTTTGTGGATTTTCCTCAAGCCCCCCTAGATGACAATTTGCTTTAGGGTGTTTTGTACATATTATCTTGTTCTTAATATTCTCCTTATGTAATGCATGAGCTATGAAGAAATACATAATACAGCAATTATTCTGCCGTTATGGGGGTTCAGAGCCACATAATGAAAAAGCTGAGAATCATGCAACCATAAATTCTGTTAATACACAATCAGTATTTTTTAAATATTTAAAAACAAAAATCTACCCTATTAACTGAATCCTGTATGTCATGATTTGGTGCTCCTGTATCTTCCTTCTCAGCAGCAAGTCATTACATTTTATTGTTTAGGATAGAAGGGAATAATAAAATAAAATATCCTTTTTATAAATAACTGGATTGTGTTATAAGACTATCATCAGTGACTTGTTTTATGGCTAACCTTACTGAAAGTTGCTTTTTCAGATGGTGGCATGAATTACAGCAGCACAAGAACAAAGTGCGCTGAGGATGGAAAAAAATCATGGCTTATAAAATGTTTCTTGGAATTAATTTATTGACATTGTGTCATGTCTCAATGAAATAAAAACTAGATGCCTAAACAAAAAAATTAAGCAAGGCATACAAGTGATTGTGAAATCTTAATCTTGTGTATTGATACTCATTTGTTATACAGCTGAAAGCGTCTGGAAAGTTTAAAAAGTTAGTTTATAGTGATGAACTTTGTCTCAGCCTTTGTCGAGATTTCCCTTGTGAATAGTAGCTGAATGAGAATTTACCACATGAAATAGATTTTCTACCTGGAAAAAAAAACCTCGCATGTAGCATTTAGGGGGTTCTCTATGCCGAGAAGGCTTCTTCCAGTCTTTTGTTTCTGTGTGTAAACTTTCTGAATGGAGGATTCACAGAAATGGTGTCGGTAACTCCAGTGTCGACCTTCTTCCCTTTGAATCTCTCTCTCCCATTCGGTGCCCAACGCCCTGGGCAGGGGTTGTCTTCCTGGATGGGCTGTGTGTGTTTTCTGGGGCTTCTCGCATGGTCATGGTGAAAAGTAGGCTTGGGGATCTGAACATGACCCTGATTTCCCACGTATTTCTATCTCCAGCCTTCAACTGGGAGACCTGACTGCTCTGGTAGGGATTTTCCTGTGACACTGCACTAGCACATGCTTCTGGATGGGCACTGTACTTAGCGCAATCATCTGCTCTCCCTGGTGAGCATGAACTCTTCAGGTTAATGGCAAATGGTTTACATGAGCTCAGCTGTTTTCTTATGTGTATCTCCTCGGGGTTTGCGAATTACCTTTTTCTGATGGATTCCAACATGTTGTACCACATCCAGGCTGACATTTTGTTTATGTATTATTCACATTGTTGAAGAAATTAACATTTGAAGCAGCCGAAGCTTTTCAGGATATTTTTCCCTAAATAACAATTTTGTCTTTTGAGCACCAGCCAGATTCTCCATATGGCTAAAATGTACTAGAACAGAAAGACAATTAGCATGGCTTAATAAACTTCATGCATGGTTTGCTATTGCAATATCAGAAAGAAAACAAATATAGCCACTAGTTCTCCTTGGAATAACTCTGTTAAATTACTGTTGTTTGAAATGAGCTTTTTTATGGCTTACGGCTGATATAATTTGCATTGTGATAGGTAAAGCACCCTTCTGTATGTTTAATGGCTTTGGATTTGACACAGGCCTGCTTGGGTCTGGCATAAATCTTCTCCCCTGGTGAGAGGGGAAAGGCAATAAGCTGAGTTTTGGTATGGAGCAGAAAGCAGTGGATCTGGGGGACATTGGGGCTCTATTCCAGACTATACCATGCAGCACAAGTTTTCTTGATGGCTTTTTAGCCTGCTTTCAGTCTTTGTGTATTTGCTTTTCTTTGTTAAATGCTATGTTTTGAGAGCCAGACCTAGCTGGCCACACAGACCAACTTTCACTGTGTATTTCACCAAATTGTGCAGTGTCCATAGGTACATTTGTGCTGACACGTTTGATCTGTCAGCAGAGGATACTGCTGAGCCTGCTGCTAATTGCTTCTGGTTTAGCAGCTGAGTTTAGTATGTGTAGCACTGGGAAAAAAAAGCAATCCCAATGTGTCTGAATTGTGTGACTTAAACGAGGTTTGCACAGTGAAGTCTGACACTTAAATACTCATGAAAGCTTGTGTTTTGTTTTTGGGCATGCGTGATTTAGAAATGGACAACTGTGCGTGTGTGCATGTGATTTGTAGGGCTCAGGGTATCGTGCTCCGTCATGGCCATGAAGGTACTGTGAGAGTCAGTGATCAACTGTGCTCTCGGGACATCAGTGACTCTCCGGGCATGGCTTGCCCGTGGTGACAGTGTTCAGATTACCCTCTGGTAGGAAAACCTGCTCTGCCCACTCCAGTTGGCTTCTTGGACAGTGCTGAGTGTGGAGTTACACCGAAGGAGCTTCTAGTGGTGAGTGCCACCGCAGAGCTGCTTGTGCTGGGTCCAGTGCTCCCAAACCACTGTTCAGCATTTGGCACTGAAGGAGGCTGAGCCTGGGCTTGTTTCCTCTCAAGGAATGGCAAACTGGTCAGTTCCTGAGCTGTCGCACTGAGCCCAGCCAAAACTGGGACTAGGAAATGTCCAGAAATTCTCATTTGAAATGCCCTGGTCCAAGGGAGGTTATAATATTGCCCTGTTTAACCTATCTCTGTTGCCATGTATAGATGTCTCCTTGATAATGATGCAGCCTGTCTTGCAAGTTTTTATGAATGAGAGTGCCTATGTTTTTTACAGGGTACTGGTTTGGAAGTACTTGATGTTTCAATTAACTTTTAGGGGTTATGGTCAGAATGTTTTGCAGAGCTGTTCTGTATTCTGATCTGAATCTCTTTGGATTCAGAGCACATCCATCCTAATGCTGTCAGAGCACATGAGTGAGTTCAGATTACTGATGTGCATAGGATGAATGTTTCTATTACCCCATCATCATTATCATCACCATTTTACTCCTCGCTAGTGGAGTGACAGTGTGGCTATAATTAGTATTGATTGTGCAAGACAGCAGGAGTAATCGGGAAGGTGTTATATGAAGGGGGCAGGCTGTGAATTCCCTGCCCGAGTCTCTTACACTGCTGCTGCTGGCAGTCTGTGGGTGCAGTACTATTTGTGTTTATGTAGAAATTAAAAAAAAAAAAAAAAAAGGATAAATGCTGCTAGAAAGCAGTCTTCCCTGGGAATACCTTTTCCCAGCACTCTGGGCTTAGGAATTCACGGTTCAGCTCTGGCAGGATGTGAGTCTCTGGGCTGCCACACACGCCACGGGCTTAGGAGGAGTATTTTTCTGCTGATTTCTGTTCTATAAAGAAAAATACTCCAAGCAGGAAAAAAACTCAGTAAATACCATAAGTACATCTGTAAGGTGTCTTACCTCACCATGGTGGATGCCTCTCCCAGGCTGGTTTTCTTGCGTAGGAGATCCACACCTTTTCCATGCTGTGCCTGCTCACATCCCTTGCACTGTGAGATGTCTTGTAGTTTTTTCCTGCAACATTTGTATTCCACTGTTTCATGCTGGATTTTGAGGATTGTTGATTAAGAGGAGTAACAATAGCAAAATATTTTCTTTTCCTGCAGCACATTGTAGCAAGCAGGCGCACCAGGTCTACTGTGTCTGTGCTTAACCGCTCACCCTTCTGCAGCTGACCCCACTCTCTTGGAAATACTGCTTTGGCACCAAAAAAGGGTGTGTTTGCCACAAGGACAAACCTGTAGAGAGAGTACAGTGCTCTCAAGCTCTGTCTCTGGGGCCTCAGCGAGTCCTTTAGGAATGTCAGGGGGCGGGGGGAATCCTCTAGCTTCATGCAAAAAAGCAAAGGGGAAGCAGAGCTGTGGGTACGAGAGACCCAGCCAGGAAAGCTCACAGCGAGGGCAGCATGCCACCACGATCCTTGTGATAATGTTGGGGTGAAATCTGCCCTCGCTGCCTTGGCATCGTCCTGCAGAATCTGCGGCATTGAATCAGCGCTGACACAAAATGGAGCAAAGTGTGGCCGAGTGTGTATCGACTGCCTCTGCGAGCCACAAAGCTGCTCAATTGAAAGTAGCCAGGATGAATGGCATGCCTGAACACAGTGCATAAATAATTGTATTGGAAGCTTAGTGCTTCCATGCCAGTGTGTATAAATATTCATATTATTCCATGAATCTGTCATTATGTGCAAGTACTTCATCTTTCAAACTTTACTCCTGCCAAAAGTCCTCACTCATGGAAACACTCTCACTGAAGGCAATCAGATGATTGACATGACCAAAGAAAGGGCTGTGGGAGCTCTTTTAACAGCCTGATTTACAGCAGTATTTAATTCGTAATTTCTGCACATGAGGAAACAAAACCCAAACACAAATTGCCTCAGCTGTTTTTGAAAGACTTTCCCACTCTAGGGTTCTTACTTCATGAGGACTGAATAAAACCACAGAGCTTTTCCCCAGCTGCTAATTGTCTGTGTCCGCTTATTATCAGCGATATTAGTGAGGTAATTATCGGGGGCTGAATCAGTCCCTGTCTCCTGAGCTGCTGCTTTCCAGAGCCTCAGCCCAGACTTCTGGCATGGATCATAGCCCACGGGAGTGGCTCCCCTCTTATGTGTTATCGCAGCTGTTAGTGCAGGGCAAAGTAGCTGGAAAGGTGATGGGAGAGCAAAGCATGCTCCAAACCTGGGTATCTCTGGAGCACTTAGATGCTCAAGGATACTAAAGCTTTTATGACTGAGGTTTTAGTGTGGTTGTATGGGACCCAGTCAGTCCTTTGCAGTTAGATCTGGGTACCTGAGGAGGAAAATGAAGATTTGGGGAAGAAACACTTTCTTTCCTCTCTATCAGTGCTGCCTGCTCGCCCCATGTCAGCCAGTGTGCCCTGTGCTGGTGGTGCCCATGGACCACAGCAGCCATGCGTGTCTGACTCGGCAGAGCATCAGCTTTCACGGTGCAGGGCTGCTGCATTGTTTTGTGCAGTGGTGACCCACCTGGAGCTGTGTGTAGATCTGCTAAAGGTAACACAGCTTCCTCCTAACATGCCTGTAGTGGGAGCAGCCCTGGTGTGGCATGAGTCTTGCAGTAAAGCTGCTGAATTAGGTTCCAATCTTGCAAAATAGGTTAACAGGATTAATTGTCAGGGGTGTGCAGAGCATAATTGTCTCCCGTGCTGGGGCTAGAAGGGGAGCTGTGTGTGGTACAAGCTATGCTGCTTACATGCTGGTGTGACCACACTGCTGCCAAGGATCCTGTGCCCTGCACAGTACCAACTGCAGCGGCTCATCTGCCGGGCTGCTGGAGCAGCCTGTGCCCTGCTGCACTGGGGTAGGAGTGCTTCGTTAGCCTTCCCCAGGTAAATGAGGTGCTCTTTGACAAAAGCAAATCCTCGTTAAGTCTGTGGTGGAAAGTAGATCTTGCTAGACTTTCATCTTGAACCCCTAAATACCTACTTTGCATGCTTTCTGTAATAAATCATCCGTGTTGATGACACAATTAAGTTTAGCGCAAGCCGGCATTCAGGCCTAATCGAGAGTCTGCTCTGCCCGCAGAGGTGCAAACAGCCTCCCCTTTCAGTGGACAGCATCGCCTGCCTTCCTACCTCTGTTTGCCAGGGCCTTTGCCACCTGCCAGCTCAGGATTGCCCTGGAGGCCACCCTAGCTGGGGGTGCCTGCAGGTGCTGTAGCCTCTGCACAGTGCTCCTGGCGTGGTCTGGGATTGCCGTTCCGCAGAGCCAGGAGTTTGTGTGATGCGCTGATTGCATCCAGCCCTGTTTGCCTCGGGAGCCGGCCAGGAGCGCATGGCAGTGTTTGGGACTGGCAGCTCAGGCTCCTGCCTTATCTCCCTGCCATCAGCCTGTCTGGGGGCTCCTATTTCAGAGGAAACACTTTGCTTGCCTCGGCAGGGCTCTTACTTGCAGGACAGCTTGGCAATGCTGGAGCAGCTGGAGCTCTGCTCTTGCCTCTGCTCATGTGAGCATTGGTGGGATTTTGGTGGTACAGAGCTGCCTTGGCTGAGCAGTGGGGCATAGCGGGCCGCTGGAAGCTATAATTGCAAGGTCTATATTTTGTGCTTGGTGCCCTTGCCCTTTGCATGCAAGTTAACTATGGCCAGCCAGCTTTCTCTTCTCTTTCAACCCTGCTAAGTAGAAATACAGGTGACTTCGGGCATCTTCTGTAGTAAGCTCCTAATGCTCACAGCATTAAACTGGATGGTGCTACCTACCATGGCAGGTTCAGAGAGCCCTGATGCTCACAGCAAGCTACCTAGGGGAAAATGAACAGAAAACACAGAAACATCCATTCCAATCAAATTATCATCTCCAAAATATTTTTTAATACAGAAAGATGAATATTACTGAGTTTACTTTTGCCCTTTTGGAGTCCTGATTCCTGCTTTAATTGGTCGGCCTTGGGCAGTGACTAATGAGATTGGTTAAGTTGTTTTTTACAAAAGGAAAAGAGTTAACCATGACAAGCCCAAATTTCCCTCTGAGATGCTAATTAAATTCCTGCCATACAAAAACTGAATGTTACCAATCTGTAGTTTCCACAGAACTCTGTTTTTTTTCCCCAGGAATTTTTTTAGGCAGTTATTAGCAGTGCTGAAACCTGGCAAGTTGGTTGAGCTGCTGCTTGAGCTGTAAGAGCTCTCAGACTCTTAGGAGGCTGTGGAGGAGAGAAACTGCTTGTGTGAAAGATGTTTGGAGGAAGGTGAACCTCCTGCCTGTGCTCTTAGGGGAAAGCTGAGACCTCTCCAGAGCTGCAGGGGAGAGGGAATCCCTGGGGCACCGGTCATCTGTCCCACCGGTTGTGGTGGGACTGTTGTGCTGCTGCTCTGAGACGAGGTGGTTGTGTTGTCAGCTCTCTGGGGGACCTCAAGGGCCTCAGAAGGGTTGGTTGATCTTAATAACCCTTTTCAGGGTATGCTCAGCTAGGTCCTGCCTTTACTTGCTGGGATGTGGAGGAGAAACTGCTCAATGTGATTAGCCTTTTGTCTTCTCTTTGTAGGGCCTGAACCCAGTCAATGTGTGACTTGAGGGCGCATGTTATGGCTGGGACTGTCAGGCCAGGCTATGTGGTGACCCCACTGGAATCCACAAGCAGGACATGGCCTGGCCAGGCTACCAGGCTGGCAGCCCTTCTTGGAGGACACATACCGTGGCTAGAAGAGGGCAGGGAGGATGGCAAATGCAGCCTTCAGGAGGCACAAGCGAGCTTACAGAGCAGGTGAGGGAACCAGCTCCTGGTGTCCTCTCCTTGCACCCAGCCTGATGAGGCAGGGGAATGCAGAGGTAGAGCACAAGTGCACTTAACAACAGCGACAAAAATCTCACTTTTATATATCCAGCAGATTGTAATAGCTGTAATCGTTAAATATGCATTTAATCAAACTGCATGTGAAATTTCATCTTTATTACTGGGTGAGCAGGACAGCTGGCTCTTACACTGCAGCTTTATGTTTCAGTGCATTTTGTTCTTTTGGAAAACAGGAAAACATGCTGGACTGCAAAATGGGCTATTTGCTTGCAAGTGTCTTTTTGCTATCAAAACTGATTCCAATCATGAATACAGTCGCCCACCACTGTTGGCAAGCTTGCTTTCTTTGTATTTCCATATTCTTTTATGCATTCTCTTCTTTGACAAAAAACAAGCTCTCTAAAACTTTGAAGTAGCAGAGGTTGATGGTGCCTACAACATCTGCTCAGTTAAGAGCTGCAGAGAAAGGGTTTGCATGTTGCAGCAAGTGGCTTCTCCTGGTGTGGTTGACTGATCCTGAGGCTGTGAGTGATGCTTTCCCCCAAATCTGTCCATGCATAGTGAGGGGGCAAGGATCAGACTTTTTGCTCTCTTGTAGAGGATTGCTGTCTCCTGCTGGCATCAGTGCTTGACTAGACATCTGCCTGCAGTCCTGGGTATGGCATTTTGAACAGGACCTTGTCCAGCCGTATTCCAAATTACAGCATCGGAGTGTGAGGGGGTGTTACTGCCCATCAGCTGAGATGTAGCAGCTGACCATCTGTGTGCTCCTAGCTGACTGCAAACACCCTCTTTGCTGAGTTTGTATAAACCTTGGGTTGTAAACGGAGACACTGCAATAAATACAGGCTGATACCAGAGAGAGAAGGGATCAGCGCTTTCCCATATGGCTTTCACAGTCACATGCCTCATCTGTACTGTTTCTACACCTTCTCATGCTTAAATACTGGTGTTGAGTGTAAAGGAGCGTGGATCAATATGAACACAATGCTGGTGCCAATTAGAACTCCCATTGGAGAGAAAGGGTGTTGGCGATTTTCCCAAAAGTATCCTTCTCTCTGTTTTCATGGTTGTGTAGGGCTGCTAATTTCCCCATGATGAGTCATATGATTGAAAGCATTTATAGAGGTAAGACGGGGATTTCATGCCCTAAATATAGCCTCATGTCAGCCCACATGGAGCAACCACAGGAGCTGGTTGCTGAGCTAGTAAATACAAGTCAGAGCTGGTCCCAGCTCCTCCTGACTGATGGGGTTTGCAGAGAGGGAAATGGGGAGTTACAGAGCAGGAAAAGAGTCGACATGTGTAGGCTGGGACAGCAAGACCTGAGATCACAACATGGTGAGATAAATTGCAAGTGCAGATGAATGTGGGCTGGAAAAGGGCATAGTGACTGCAGGAAGAAATGGGCAGAGAAGGGCGCTGCTTCACACCCACTTTTGCAAAGCAGCTGTGGCAGTGCTGGGCTGGTCTCGGAGACACCGCTGGTTCAGCTCTGCTGACCCGTTGGGATGTTCCAGGTGTTTTTATGGCTCCCTTTCATGACTGCTAAACCTCCTGACCCGGCTTTCAGGCTGTTATGCTTTCAGCAGATGTTCTTCCACCTCTGCTGTGAAGATGAGGTCACCCCTTAAGTGGGGCTTGGGTGTTGCTGGTCCCTCTGTGCCTCCTCCGCAGGCTCACCTTGCAGAGCCTGCCTGAACCACTGGGTCCAGGGAACCCCCATGTGCCTGCAGTGCTTCTGGCAGGTGTGTGTGGACAGACAGCCAGGAGCTTCAGGCAGGGCAGCCCCCAACCCTTCCCACTGCGGCCGAGTTCCTGGGCTCTGAAAGCAGGTGCAGCTTGTGCCTGTGGCCTGGGCTTTGCGCTGCTTGGGTGGGTGCTGGGCTGCCTCCCTGGGCATCTCTGTTGCCTCCCAAATGTGCTACTAGTTAAAGCTCTAGTTAAAGATATTAATAACTGTGGGGGAAGGTTTACAAAAAATCAGAACCAGCCTACAGATATAGAATGTGAATCTAAGATGCTTCTTGTATGGCGGCTGAACATGGGATGCTCTCTCCTCGGTTGATATGCAAATTCCACTTGGCTAATTGGCTTTCTCAGCTGTCTGCAAAGAGTCCATGTATAATTTATAAAGGTCTGGATATGGCTGCCCTGAGAACATAATAGCTAATAACATTGAATATTCATGAATTCCACCAGCTAATAGGGAGGTAAGACCATAAGTAGCTTTGACATATTGGAGTGAACCACCACAATCTGTTTTTATTTGAACTAAAATATTCTATGGTACTTTGGGTCTTCAGAAAACATTTAGTTTTCTTTTTAATCCAGAACATTTAAAAAGTCTTTAGATACCAGCTTGAAGTGGCCTGTAATAATTAAAATACATACTGTGGGTGTGTAGTGGGTGCCCTAGACACAGATATATCTTGCCAAGGCGTAAAACATTACAGATTTTCCTGGAAGAGCTGGGTATAACTGGATCTTCCCCCATCAGGTTTGCAGCTCCACTTTATTGAAGCATACTATAAAATGGATGTTTGGGGAGGAATAAACAAACTGGGTTACTGAAATAGTTTTAATTACGCAGAATAACATTTACTTAAAGTTGAGATCTTAAGTTCTGGTGTGCAGAATCTATGCTGAAAAGATACAAGAAACAGCAAGCATACTAGTTAGAAAAGAACTCAGCCTTTTTAGGCTATGGGTTGGAAAACTCAGATGTTTGAATCTACATCATTGATTATACTTAAATTTTAAGTTAAAAACCAGAAGTTGGAGGGTGTGATATCAGCTGGTCTGTAACTAGAGTGAGTGCTGTAACATTAACAAGACTGTTAGGAATCGAGACTGCAAATTTCAGAGCAGCTACAATTTCATTAGGACTAGAGGCCACTCCGTAACTCAAAGATGGCATCTTTGGCCAACCCAGCAGCTGTTTCTGTATCTGCTGAAGTCAATAGGGAAGCATTTGATGCAGCTTCTGAGAAGCTAAATGCAGCACAGACCACAAATGGAGTGGCCAATAAAGAAGGGAATGGAGATTTGAGAGCAGCATAAAGACCACATTTATCTCTAGAAAATCTAGCGGTATTTCAGAAAGAGAGGGCTTCCTGCATGCCCAGACTTCATGTGTATCTGCTCTGCCTCTAGTTAATCTGGTGCCTGGCACCTTGGGATACTACTTTCATGCCATGGATGAGAACCTGGCAATGATTTTGCCTTGATTTGGGAATGTGGAAAAGGGAAGACTGATATTTAGGTGAGTTTTGTAATCCAAAGTAGGCTCAACTGGCTTTCCCTCCACCTTCCTTGGCTCTTATATTAATCCTGTTCAAAGCAGATTTCTGTCACTTGAGATGAGTCAAGTTTCTGGGGATGGAGTCTCTGCTGGTGGACCTCATCTTAACTGACAGCTTTCTCACCTTTCAGCAGCAGTAAAAGGATGACTGTGATTTACCTCCAATGCAGTTTACCTGATTTCATGCTGCTGTAAAACATGGGAAAGAGCTGAAGTGTGGAGGGAGGCTTTGTTTCATGTGCCCTGCAGCCAGCACCCATGTTTGTATGATGTGATGAATTAATGCAGGTTGCTGCACGAGCTGGTTCTGGAACAGAAGGTTGAAGCTGCTTTGTTAAAGAAAAGACTCATCAGAGAGATTTATATGGTAATAAAACATATTGCACTGCTACTAAAACGCACTGCATTTTGAGAGGAGAGCTTTAACAGCCTGTGTAATATAGCAAAGTTGTTCATTTGATGTGCTTCTGAAGATGCTTGTGACATTTAAACACTGTAAAAGTGGAACTTATCAGGTGGCTTGAGGAATGATCTTGAATTACCTAAGAAAAAGTCTGTTTCATGAATGTCAAGATTTGGTAGGCAAGACCCCTTGCAATGCACAGTTCTGCATGATTGCAATGGAGAGGGGGTGTCTGAAATGAACAGCTACAAAGACCTTAGTCTCCATTTGAACATTGTGAAATGTCCTAGGTCATCTGCTTCCCTGCAATGGGCTCCCTCCCCTGATCCTGGGTGAGGAGACTAAGTACCTCAGTCCCATCTGAGCTGAGGTGTTTCACACCTCAGAATTCTGAACTCAGCCTGAAACATGACCAAATATCAGATGAAGGGCGCAGGAACCAATGCAGGACCCTGGGTGACAGAGGAATGAAGTCTCCTGGGACTTAATATGCAGTATGTATCATGCTTGGTTTTATCGGAGGGAGAAAAGCAGGCTTGTGTGAAATAGGAACCGCATCTGAAATGAGTATCATCAGCTATCCAATTTTCTTTAAGAAGGAGAAAAAGCCCTCAAACTGTGTAGAAAACAAGCCAGCAGCAGCCTCCTCTCTGTGCGTTAATGGAAAATTGTTATCACTTGCAAGTGCATGCTGTACCAATAAATCCTAGAAGAAAGAGCAAACTGGAAGAAATTCAGAAAAAAGATATTAGCTAAGTTGAATCAATCAGTGTCATCAGATACAAGAACAAGTTTTGTCCTGATGGAGAGTACAGCTTCACAAGTTGGTTGGAAGTACAAGGCTTGGTGAGGACTGTATCTGTTCTAAGGGGGATTATCAAGTGGAGGTGAGAACTTACTATATGGGCAGCTGTTTCCTGGGTCTCCTTGATGACAGCAATAGGTAGTTTTATCCATTCTGTCACCTCCTGGTGACTCTGTTGTTGCCTTCCAAAGAGAGAGGATTTTTTCCAAGATCATACTGGCTGTCTTTTTTTTGGATGCAGAGTATTGCTTTCTTCTGTCTCTGTTTTCCACCAGTGCCCAGACTGTCAGTAGGGTATGGTGGTGTCTTTGGTAAGAGCTTTGATGTCGCCAGAGCAGTCTGGTACTTAACTGACATCTGCACGTTTGCTAGAGGATTTTGGGGTCAAGCTCATGCTGTGATGCTGTCTTGTGATGTCCTACATCTCAGTAGGCTTAAAAGAAACTTGCAGCATCCTCAGATTTCTTGTAGCTGTATGCCTAGCAGGGCTTCCAGGGCTTTATCAAAGGGCTCCCACACAGTTAAGTTCCCTAAGTGCTTAGCTTGTAGGAGCCATGGGAGTCTTGATCGCAGGCTGTGGGAACCAAAGCCTGTGTGTAGTCTGTTTCCCCCAGAGCTTCAGCCCACTGAGCGCTGAGCCATGGGAAGTGTTGTTCCAGGAACTGGTGCTTAATTGCAAGCGCTGACATTTTCTGTGGCTTCAGTTGATATCTTTGGGACTGAGAGCTTACAGTCTAGCATAAGTACATGTGGCTTTCTGGGCTGTATCCTAAGTTAGTGTAGCTAACTTAACAAAATGTGTCTGGCTTCATGACATGCCTGAGTTCTGTAACTCCGAGCATCTTGTGGGGTTGTGTGAGAAGGAATTTAAAAAGTCCCATCGGTTCACAAGCAGTGCTCTGTACTTGTAAGCAGGCTGCTACACTGTAGGGCAAGAGCACCTTGACCTGAAGGCACTTCGTATGATTCTGAGTGGAATCAGTTGAGCTGAATTCAGGCCTTTCTGTGTCCTATTATATCTCCATCTTCCATGGGACCTTTTAGCTCGAGGTTGCAGTTAGCCCTGATGCACTCGGATATCTGCTAATCACAAAGCAGAGGCAGTGTCTTGCAGAGGGGGTGTGTGTCTGTGTTTCTGCGTAGCTGGACTGTACTGGTGCTGTAACAGGGATAGTGTGGACAGTAACCAAACCTGACATCCTAGAGCGTGGCTCACAGGCCTCAGATTTAGCAAAACACAAACACGTTGTTTACTGCGAGCAAGCTGGTAATCTCACCTCAGGGAAGTGTTCATGCGAACACTGAGGTTGTCCTGGGCAATGCGAGACTGTGTGCAGACCACATCCATAAATGCTTCCTACAGCTGGAGATACTCATCATGAACAATGCTTTAGCTATGAATTATTTTGTGGATAGTTTAAAAAAAATAGGGATTAATGACTTACTGTCAAGTAATTTCCCAGTTTTCAGTACTTTTATGGCCTATGAGATTTCTGTGCCTTTCTTAGTGACAGACTTGTAAGCTCTAACTCTCAAACTTCATGTGAAGATTTTTTCTGATATTTCCTGAAATTATGAAGGATTATTGTGAGAGACTCTTGGAACCAGCAAGAAAACCTTCCCTCATTACTTACTGACTGACTATTGCTTATCTTGTTTATTTTGATGACTTCTACATCCATTTAGGCAAAAGAAAAATAAATACAGTTGCTCTCCTAACTTTGTGAACCAGGATTGACATTTAGGATTGCAAAAACAATAGGGGCTCTGGGAAAGTGTAGAATGCTTAAAAATAACAAACACTTAAGTTCAGCCAGAGAAAAGCAAATATTAATTTGATACTGTATTTGTTAGTGGAGCAGACTTGTGTCCCCTCCTCTTTCACACTTAAATAAACTGGCAGAGGCCAAGAAATTTGGAGTCAAGAAAGACAAACTCACTCTAAGGCAAGAATCAGACAATGATTAATAAGTAAACAGCAGGTTATATGAAATCAAGCCAGTCTAAGCTGGCATTTTAAGGCACATTTCTCTTGCAATGTCATGATCAGGAATTAGTTTATATCCAACTGCATAAGCTTGGGATTTTGATGAAGAGGTGGGATGAATGGGTACTTGTCATTTCTGGCTTTTAGACTATACCTTGGGACCAATTAATGGAGCAACAAAGTACTCCAGGGATGAGATCCGCCATCAGATGAGAGCGTGGTTGGGAGGGGAAGTGAAGAGTTAGTTTCAATGCCTCTTTCTCCTGCCCTGGCGGTACTTGATCCAGCAGTGAGGGAAGCCAAGGTCCACTGAAACCAATGTCAAAACCCAATGCAGGGATGCTGCAGAGTCCCTCCTCCACCGCCCACATTGTTCATTCCTGCCCTGTGACCCCCAGACTCCCCTCGGCACTGGCAAGGGTGTTGGTGAGGCTGTGCAGGGGGCAGGACTGGGCTAGCAGTCTACATGAAAATCAGCCTGCAGTGAAAAAACAGTTTTGATCCAAATCAGTCCTTCGATACTGCTTTTCTCTGAGTGCAGGAAGCGAGGATGGAAGCAGAGAGGAACCAGCTCTTTCCTTTAATTGGTGCTTTATGTCAGCTTAAGCCGCTCATGAAATTACAGTGTAAGCAAATAAATGCGGCCGTGTGCGGGAGCTGCCCTGTCTGTTGCCAGCACAGGACACTGACTGAGTAAACTTGCAAGAAATGTCATCTTTGAGAGGATTAGAAAGGCCTGTGGCAGCCTTTGCAGTGTGCTTCTAGTGCTCCAGTGCATGCAAGGGTTGAAAATGCCACCTTTGATCCAGTATTAATGGATTCACTTGCTGCTTGTGAATTCTCCAAGCGCCCCTCTTGCTCGTGACACTGGCAAACAGCAGCACATGGTTGCTGGAAAGCTCGAGGGCTGACCTCTGCCAGTAACCGCAGAGAGCAGCCAGGGAGAGCATCATGGTTTGATCCCACCAGGACAGAGAGCTACCGTGACACTTGGTGTTTATGGCTGGAAACACAAAAATTAAGAGGAAATGCATATCTCTAATTATGTCCATTTATTGTCTACAAAAATGAACACAGCTTTTAATGGACACACTTGTATGTTAAACTGGGCATACATATTTCTAAGGGTCATGTTTTTGTTTTAAGGAAAACTTAGAGCAAGAGAAAAGAAAAGGTTAAATTCCCTGAATTCAAGAAAGCTGCCAGGGAACCTGGTTTGCTTTTAACACATCCTGACTTATGTTTAGGTTTTCTTATGTATCGTTTGGGGAGTATGATCAGAGCACAGATCATAAATGCATAGG
This sequence comes from Pelecanus crispus, assembly GCF_030463565.1. Taxonomy (NCBI): domain Eukaryota; kingdom Metazoa; phylum Chordata; class Aves; order Pelecaniformes; family Pelecanidae; genus Pelecanus; species Pelecanus crispus. The sequence goes on along the minus strand of NC_134655.1, from coordinate 8,954,529 downwards.
TCAGGGGGTTATCATCATTCTGTGAGAGGACTCTCTTCCCACCCTCAGCGTGCTTTGCCGTGTTACACAAATGCTGTGTTAGGCACCAGTTTGCTCTTAGCATGGAGTAATTTGTTACTTTCTGGGAAATCAAAGAGCTGTTCTGCTGTCATGAAAGTGTGTGGCCTGGCTGTGTGCAGCGGCAGGGAGCAGGGCTCAGGAGAGGTCCATGCAAGTCCTTCCAAACGGATTCTCCCCTTTTACCACCCTGGTCTCGTGTGCTCTGGCTCCAGGGAAGGTCCGTGCAGTATCCCAGCAGCCTTGCCCCAGCCCACCGGTGCAGGATCACTGCATCCTGCATGAACTGCGGGGCAGAAGCAGCACCACGCCCCACTTTTCTTCCTTTAAAACACTTTGGTTTTAAATTGCCTATTAATTCTTATCTCTTAGACTCAAACTGGCTGCAGTTTTGTCCGTGGGTTAGAAGAGACACACTGTGTGCCTGCAGCTTTCACTGCCTCCCTCCCTCCTCTCCTCCCTGAGCCCCCCCCAGCAGAGGTCCAGCTCTCCCCATTACACCGCTACCAAGCGTCAGCTCTCCGGGGGCGACAGCCAGGAAAAGGCATCCTGAGGGCTGTGCAGGCAATGAGAAAAGCCTGAGTTGGCTGCACAGGGCTCTGCACTTGGCTTCCAGCTGAAGCTCCGTTTGCCCTCTTAACCTTGCCCTCAGCAGCTCCCTCCCTGTCTCCAGCTAAGCAGGACCGGAGGAGCTGTGATGCCACCCTCGGACATGCTATTGCCTGTGCTCCTGGGAGAGGAGAGGAAATGGGGAAGGGGCCTGTGCATTTATTTTGCCCAAATGCTCAGGTACAGCCCTGTTACTGCTCCTGCTTTCTCTCTCTCCTCCTATTTTCATTAGGTACCTATCTCCTGACCTGTTTCCCTCGTAGGGATCAGTGTGGATGGCTGGATGTTCTCAGAAGGATGTGAGCCCCCAGCTTTTGCTGCGAATCAAAGTGGGGACAGTGGTGCCAACGCCACTAGATTGTGCTAACCAATCCTTGGCGTGTAACTTTTAAAAAATTAATCAGTAAAATAATTGCAAATACTGCAAGTCAATACTGACTTTCCCTTTCAAGTTTTACACCCAATTTTATGTTCCCGAATGAAATCCACTTGACTGGACTGTGTCCAGATACAGTGCTGTTATGGTGGTGTTACTTTTTCTTTTTAAATTAAATTACTTAAAAATAGTGCCCTGTTGCCTGAACCCAAATCTTTTGAAGTTACTTTGGAAGATTTTTTTTTTTTGCTTTTGGCAGCAATACTTCCCATAGATAATATGTTCTCTTACTCCAAGTCACTTTTATGGCCCACACAAAGTATCCGTAGCAAGACAGAAAACAAATACTGTCTGTAGTCCCATGCATAATTAACAAAAATTAATCAAGTGGATGGCTGGAATGCTTTTGTGCTGATTGCTGTGATTTTTTTTAATTGTTATTGCTCTCATTGTATTCGGAAAACTGAAACAATGAGTTATCTGCATCGAACTGGGCAAAACACAGGTTGTGCAAGCGGCAGCGTAACTCCAGCCTCGTGCAGGCTTGGAGGTACCCACTGACCCCACAAGTGCCGATGAACATCCAGTTCAATTTGCTTCATTTGCTGGTCTCCAAGCAGGGAAGGATAATAAAGACGAGAGCAGCTAGGGCAGTATATAGCAAATGCAATCAGGGGAGAAGTGGGGAGGCAGCTGGGAAGTGGTGCAAAGCGCTCCAGCACCTGCATGTAAGGCATCCTGTCCCCTGGGATGGGCCTGCCCAGTGCCTGGTGCCAGCTTTCCTGGTGGCTGTGGGTGCTCTGGTTGGGAGCTGCCACTCCCTGAGCACGCAGAGAGCTGATGAGGAGCACCTATGGGTTTGGCACTTGTGGGGTGGTACTTGTTTTTCCCACCACGTGCTAATATGGTCCCTAAAGGATACTAGGACTGGGAAAAAGTATTTACATCTGAAATGGAAGCAGATTCTGCTTTCCCAACACTGGAATATATTTAGGAACAGATCATTTCAATTATTTTTGCCCTCTAGTTCCTTGGTAAATATATCATTGTGTTTATTATTGGATTTATAGTCTGCTCTTTAGGGGAGACAGAGTATTTAGCAGCAGATCTCAATTTTAATGTAGGAGAGTCGATTCAGCTTAGAAGAATTCCCTTATGCCAAATGAAGCTGTGATGTTTATTGTCTCCTGAGAAATTTTCTCAAGTAATTTCATTAGTAAAAGATTTCAGGGATAGCCTAGCTCAGGAAAATTAAAAAAGAAAAAAATGAGAATGTGCTGCTGTCTTAGTTCAGCACAGTTTGCATCTATTTTCTAAGTCACATTTTCATGTCTGAGGCCAATTTTCAAATGTGGGGACGGAGTTTCACAGGGGTGCCAAGCTAGTACATCCAGCTGCCAAAAAATGTTGGCATCGGGCAGGCCAGGCCCAGTACCCCAAAACGACTTGGGCGCTAGCCAGGCACCTACCTGCTTTCGAGCATCAGAGCAATATCTCACTAATTAGACAGGTTATTAACTTTGGCTGGTTGGTTGAGCAATAGGTCTCTGGTTCCTGGCAGCCTCTTGGAGGAGGAGAAACCTCCTGAGCCCCCAGGCTGGCTCCTTGCAGGGTCCCTTGAAGCAGCCAGAGTATTTTCAGTAGTGGCCCTTCGTTATGGGTGCAGCGTGTCGTGGGGCCGGGACCTGGCTCCCCTCGGCAGTACGGCGGCTGCGCACGAGTGGTTCTTCATCAGTGGCAGCAGCATCGTTGGGGTTTGGTGGGCAGGGGGCTAGGGAGGATGGACCCCTCCCCGGGGCGAGGGACTGTGAGTAAGGAGCGTGAAATAGGGGTGATAAACTATCAATTGTCATCATTCAATGCATTAAAAACGTGAAGGGGCTGTTCCTTCATCTTCCCTGCCATAAGAAAGGTTTCGCAGCCTCTCTTTAATTCACCATATTTGGTGGTGAATTAAAAATGGAAAAGGAAAGAATTTGCTGAAGCTTTTAAGATGAACGATTTGCTTCACGTGTTATCTCTCTTTTAGTCATGCTCTTTGTGTTATTGCTACATGCTGCTCAAGTGAGGTAGGTTAGGAAATGCCACGGCTGGAGAGGAGACCTCGGGTGTGGTGTTGGGGTGCACTGACCCTGGGCAGGTGGCACCAACTTTGGGCTTTCACGTATGCAACCTTGGGACTGCTTCCTTTCCTTTTTTTAATTTGGGTAACTTTCACAGCTCTCTGTTCTCTGTATACAAAAATATTCTTGGAATTAGGCTCACAAAATGTTGTTTTCCTTGGTGATTGATAGATAAATATCAGAAGCATCTGAGCAAATAAATTCACCCCTCCTGCTTTCCCCGCTCCGCAGTCACCCAGAGGACTCATGCTGTTGCATTAATCTGTATGCAAGCAATCAGGTCAGTAATCTGTGCCAATAAAGGGATTTATCGTCTCACAGTGCATTCAGGCTATGTTCAATCTTGCTGTCAGCACTAGGGTATGCCCCATTTAGTTGTTGGAAGACAGCAGGGTTTTTTTTCCTTGCTGACTTTAAAGTGATTTCTGTGACCTAAAGGACATGAGTGTGAGGACAACTAAGGGCTTTTGAAGCTGATCTGGAGAGCATCTATTTCAGAGTGCAGAAGAAATCTCTAACACCTGCATGAAACTAATAACAACAAAGCCCAACAGTCCTTCATGCCAAACTAATCCTAAATTACGATAGACACCTGCACTTATTATGCTCTCATGGGGGCTGTAGGAGTGCAGGGAGGAACTGGGGTTTGATATGGCACATGAACTGCCTGAGACCAGGTCTCCAAAGGAAAGGCCTGAATCTGAAGGTGATGGTGTCTGCGGAGGGCCTGGGTGGTCTATGGAGTCACACCGAGTGTCCCGAGCACCTCCTGCAGAATATAGCTCTAGCTTTTTGAAGGTGCTAAACTGCCATGCACGGGCACTGGACAAGAAATGGAAATGCTGTTAATTTCTTCAATTTGTACATCTTGCCAGAAGAGACTTAACAACTGATTGCATGGTAGCCGTAGTCTTTGCTTTGTGGTTTCTTTTCCTGTCCTGGAGAGAGGGCCATCAGCTATCCCGCAGCGTTCTTGCCAGGCACCGTGTGTCTTGGAAGGAGGGTGGCAGACGGATGCCGATTATCCTCTGTCTTCAAGGGATCAGTAGAGGTTGCTCTTTCCTGATCTAGAATGACAGACTGCCTGTTGAAATCATGCCTCTGAACTTGCAATGCTTCTTCATGGGGAATAGCAAATGAAGAGACTTGAGATACTCTTCTGACTTTGTAACACCACTAAAATTTTCTGAATGAGGCACAAACTATAACTTAGACGCAAACTTTGCATGAGGCTGCAATGCAGTGGTGTTTTCCGTGAAGCCTGTAAAGGAAGCAGGGGGTCCTGCAGACCATCCTGTCTGACTGCGGTGTTTGCCTTGTCTGTATGCCGTCTTTTTGCCTGTTCAGGTAGACTGATAGCTGGTGGCAGGAAACCAGGAATAGCTATGAATGATGTGTCTGAAAGTGTGGTTCTCTTCTCAGTCATGACGAGACTACCGGTAAGCCTTTTCTTTCTTTTTTTTTTTAAAAAAAAAAAAGATGATTAGGTGTTTCTCAGACTTTTACCATAGAAATGTTCATGCTACAGGTACAAAGACCCTATTCTCATCCTTTTCACCAATTTTGCAGGCCCGGCTGTGAATCCAGGATGCCGGGGCTTGGTTCTTTCTCCCACAGGATGACAGTGTGGATAATCTCAGGGGCCAGGCTCCAGCCCTCTCCTTTTTTTTTGCCCAGCTGTTCCCCACGCAGAGTTGCTCAGTGGAATGCATGGGGGATGCACTGTACAGGGCCTCAGATGTGTCCGTGATCAGCAGAGGCTGTATACGAGCCTCAGGCAGACCCCAGAGAAAGGTGGCTTTATTTTCTCTTACTCTCCCCAGCCACACTTTTCTCACCTTGGCTGTTTTTATGCCAGCCATTAATGCAGGTCCAGGATGAATACTTACCTTTTTTCAGCATTAGTCCTGTACTTGAGCACGTTTTGAGTACATCCTATTCCTTGTTAGCACATTAGTAGCTGTGTTACATCAGAGGCCATAGGTCTCAGTTATGGTCACTGTGCTAAGATCTGTATAGAGCTACAGGAAGAAATTATCTCTGCCTTAAGGTAGTTCGTGTCTGAGCGCACAGGAAATGGAAGTGCAGAGGTAAAATGACACGCTTGAGGTCATACAGCAGGTACGGGGAAAGTCAGGATGAGAACTGGGTCTTCTGGTCCCTCTGCGTAGGCTTCCCTTCTCTTCTGATCTCCTCTGTGTATTACACCTTGCTCTCACAGTCACCTCTGCCATTCCCAAACCATTAGCTAGTTCCCGAGCCTGGTTTCAGTCATGTGCTTCAGCCTTCCAGCTCTTTATTCTTTCTTTTATTTTTTGCTCAGTCACAGATCTACCAGGAGCTACAGACTGTTTGTAAAGGGTCAATGGAATATAACTGAGCAAAGCAAGTCTCACATCAGCTGTCTTACCCTTGTTGTGTGGAGGGGTCTGCACTGCTACGGCAAAACTGCTAGGCTAGAGGTTTCCAAAGGGGAACAGGATTTGAGACTGAACCTTCTTAGCATTTACTTCAGCCACCTATGGTGACTCCTTGTCCATCTTTGGGCTTAATTATTCCCTCTATTTCACAGAGGGTGCTCAACTGCTCAACCTGAATGCTAAGGGGTTCCTTTAGGCCCTGCAGTGTTTGCCGCTGAATTGATTCTCCAAGGATCCCAGACCACATTTACATACAGGATATGGGTACGAAGCCTCTCTTCTTAATGCCATGGCCAAAGATGTGGTTCCTGCTTTTTTGGCTGCCTTGGAAATGGAATTTTACCTGGAGTACAAGCTTGAGCAGAAACTATTCTATTTCTCTACACTTGCTAAACTGGTATTTAAGCTGTTGCAACTTTGCCTATAGCTAGGCCAGGTTTTTCACTAGATTTGGGGTGTGACTTTCAGCTACCTTAAAGCATCGATTTAAGCATTGATCTGCTGTAATTATTACACTAAGGCCAGGTTACACTAGCTTAATATTTGGACGAAACTGGAAAAGTCTCTCTGTGTCCTCTGACAGATCCCAGGAGTAGATTGTGGGACGGACAAGACTGCTGAGATGCCCCAGCTCAGTGGGGTCAGGAGGACCATCTACAGAACAGCTGTGTTACTGGGGGCAGCTTCCATCAGTAGTGGACTTAGTACAGTGTGGAGTGATATTTGTGTCTTGCAAATATAAATTTAATCCAGATGACATTTAAATGACATTTAAATGAAAACAGTTGAGTGCTTTTAAGAGATTGAAGGTGTCAGAATACACTTAAAGTAACCAAACTGGCTAGAAAGGCGGAAAGGGCTGTGTCTGAGAAGCACAAGTCAAAGTAGAGAGGGAGGATGGTGGTTTTTAAAAGCCATTTTCCCTTCAGCAGCTGGGATGTGGGAGTCCAGCCTTATGGGAGATTCTTGCAGAGATCTGTTGTTCCATGTGATTTCACCTGTAACTGTTTTATCTAACTCATAAATCCAAACATCCCATCATACTCCATTACTGGAGTATCTGCTTCACAGATTCATTGGTGTTAAACATGACAAAACTGAGCAACAAGAACAAAATTTCTAGAATTGCCTTGACGGCATCCCGTTGCTGCAGCCTGTGCAGGGGCACCGTTCTTGTAAGCTTTGCCGCCTGCTTCAACACATAATCACTCCTTTCTCAGTTTGACCTTTTTATTAAAATTACCAGGAAGCCCTGAGGCTCCAGTTAGGATTGAGCCCTCCTGTGTATATAAACAGTTTAAGAAAAATGAAATGCAAAAGTTAGCAAGAGGCTTGCAGAGACTTCTCTAAACAGGTGGCCATGTCATGGTTTCTTATTTAATAAACAGAGCTAGTCTGGAAATCATCCAAAAGACAAAGAGGTGTTGACATTCTCATTTTCATTGTTGTATTTGAAGTTTTAACTGTTTCTTAGCACCATAAAACATGATCGTGAGCTTTTTGAACATCAGTGACAGCACAGTGTTATTAAGCAGACTTCCTTTCCCAGCACCTCTTGGGGGTCAGTGCTCCTCCAGGCCTGTGCCTTCCACGTGGGAAACTGCTGAGGGAAGAGATTCCCCATGCAGTACTAATTCAAGCACAGGAATGAAAGATCAAGGTTCTGAAGATGCCTGGCAAAGCCAAGGAGCTCAAACCAGTTATCTAGGAAGAGGTATGAAAGGGGAACTTGCTAGTACAGGCAACATATAAACCCAGAGAGGACAGACCTCCTCGGACAACTGCTTCACCACTGGAGTGGGGAGAGACGTCTGTTGAAAATAAAGTACATCACTCCAGAGAGGCAGAGGCATTGCAAATGGCCCAAAGCTAAGGCAGCAATTAATGCGGCATTCATTTTATTTGCATTTTCTATTTTTTTTAAATACAAGGGAAGAAAAACTTCTGGGGTCAGAATGAGGCGCAGATTTTCAGTAATGTGCTCAGCAGAATGGATGCATATCCCATTAGCTGTGATGGAAATTGGTTGTCCAACACAAGTAATTGAAATTGCGTGCTGACTTTGCTCTCTTCCACGGTAGTAGCTCTGAATCCTGTCTCTTTGGTTGCTGTTGGTAAATAAAATGGGGTTTGTTTCTACCAGGACTGTGCAGAGGAAAAAAAAAAAAGTTGTCTTCCAGATTTGAAGGCAGTGCAGGTCTGCAGCTGCAGAGCCACCAGGCCCACTTTGGACCTCTTGGAAAAGGCCAGTAGCTGGATGAAGGTGGGGACAGAGGGATGCTGCCATAATAAGGGAGGTGCCAGGCTGCGTCTGGAGACATGTGTGGACCATCAGTTGGTGTCCAAGGGATTGTATTTACATGGCTCATCTTTCTTCCCTGATGAGGCAGGATTACATGTTTCCCCGAGTTTTCAAAAAAACCCTACCATTGTGCTGTCCTGCTGTGATTAAGGATGTGAGCCTCCAGGCCAGGAATAAAATTGCTCATTTTTAAAATTTTAACTAGACTTAACAGGTCACCTTCTTCTTTTGGTAAAACTGGTTCTTTCTCGAGGGCTCCTTGAACTTACTCTCCACTTCCAGTGATTTTAATGTGGGCAAGATTTACACAAGGAAAGGAGAAGAGCAGTGAGATATCATCAGAGCCTTTACTGGCCCCAGATGTTTTCCCCCAGTAAAACTGTGTGCCTCTAAAGCTTGAATCTATTCTTGACAGGTCTGGTCCTGCAATCTGCACAGTGCCTCTTTCTCAGGACATCAGAGCCAGCTCTGCAGGCAGCCACCCTGCCTTGTCCTGCCTGTCGTGTTTGGTGTGCGGACATGCTTGTGTGTGAGGAGCATGTCTGACCTGTGCTCTAAAACCTCTCAGACAGATGAGCTCTTACACTGTGTATAGTCTAAAATCTGGAATTGCTCCTGGTTGATTCCACACAAAGCAGCTGTGGGGAAAATTCAATACAGCGTTTCACTGACTAGCAGAGGAGTCTCCCAGCAGGAGACATGCTTTTTGCTCAGTAGTTTGCATGTGCATGTGCTGGGATACAAAGAGGAAGAGTGCCCGTCGCTTCAGGAGGGATGTGATTAGCTGGAACACGAGGGTCAGTAAAACATGTGGCATTGATGCTCCAGCATTGGGCAATTCTGATTTGTCACAACTTCTGCTGGATGAGTAAATCTTTAATGATGGTTTTTCTGAAAGCTGCAAGGATGGTGTGTTGTGCAGCTCCGGCAGTCTGGGGCATGTTCAGTTCTGTCCATCAGCCCTTGTGTTAAAATGAGAAGCAGCAGTGTTGGTTACGACAGGCTCAATATTCCTGCTGTGTTGACACTCATGTGAGTAACAAATACAATCATAGTGGATCAAGAAATTACTGTGAAGGTTGCAGTTCAGACATCTGGGTATGGCTGGTAAATTGCTTACCAATTTTTTTCTAGTTTATAAACCTGGAAATGAGACTCTAGTAGGAATATGTGTAGGACTTGGCACCATTTGTCAGGGACCGGGACATTACTGCACCGAGTACAGTAATGCATAGGTAAGAGATGGCCTTCATCCCCGCCAAAATTTTCTAGTCCAAGTGAAAGAAGTGAACTCAGGTGGGGCAGAACAGGAAATACGGAAGGAGAAACTGATAATGGTGAGCACTGCAATTTGTAAGTTTGGTGGTCCTGCAGAAAAGGCTTTTTTCAAGAAAGGGTCTGAATGAAGGCAATGTGTTTGTCTTGTGAAAGTGTAGGAGCAGCTTCTCCCAAACACAAGAAATAGTACGGGAGAAGGGGCAACTGCAATCGTTAGAGCAGATTGTTGTCATGGATTCTGCAGAAGAGTGTAGGGCAAGATAATTTTTTCCAAGCTAGAAGGAAGTCAATGCCAGTGTGTCAGTGATACAGACAAGAAACAACCACCTGGATGACAATTTTGGTTAGGTGGCGATAGAGGAGAGTTTGTACGTTAATTATGCTGAAAGAGTTTGCAGGATTCAGGCACACTTTGACTATGAGAACCCAGGAAGAGCATAAAATGACAGATTATGACCATTTAGAGGGGTGATGGTTCCAGTGGGCCTTTATATCTTCAGATAAAAGGACAGGAGGTATCTAAGCAGGCTTGGCAAGGAGAGAGTCTATACAGCACTTTGTCCAACACATCTCTAGGAAGAAAAGCCAGACATGTAATGCTCCCTGTGAAAGTTCCTCCATTGGCAGCACAACTGGGAGAGACAGAAGTGTGTCTGTTGCTCTGCAGAAAGATTGGATCAAGTACCAAGCTATTTAGACATGGTGTCTTCATTTCAGAACTAATGTGAAATTGCAGCTTTGGCCTGGGGCTCAAATGAGGCTACAGCTACCTGCCAGCTGACTGGTGGTATCCATTCCTGTGTAGTCTCCTTATCATTATGGGAAATCAAGAGTTACTTGCCTGAACTTAGCTTGCAGTGTGAGAGGGTTTATGATGGGTGATGTTACAATTGCTTCTTGTGATTTATCAGTTAATGGTCTTTCAATTAACTTTGATCTACATTGATTTATCTATAGTGCTGACTTTAGACCATGGTGTCCTGCAACACTAGGAGTCATAAAGTCACTCACTTTAAATGAAAAACCTTACTGAAGCATGTTGGACCAATATGGTGATCTTTACCAGCCAGATGTGGTAATCTCACAACAGAAAGAGTTATCTTGATGGGTGTTCAGTTATGCTCTCTTCTTTTAATTCTTTCATGTTTGTGTGTCATATCAGCCCTTCTGTGACTTTTCTTGGGGTTCATGCAAGATTATGGCTTCTTGGCCCCCTGCCTATTCTGGCCATCTATTTATTTCTTTCCAGCCTTCTGGAACACTCATAGCATTCCAAGTTTTGTCAGAAGTCAACACTAAAGGATGTTAATGGGTGTCAGGGAAAATGGAATAATAACAGATCCCCTTTAGTATCTCTCTTCAGCCAAATTATGTTGCTGTGAGACCCACAAAAGATCAGGCGCAGTGAAAAGCACTGTTAGCAAAGTCTCATTCTACAAACCCTTGTGCAAAAGAGATCCTCTGAGGCTCATGGACTTCACAGCCATCCCTTGATTTGGGGCATTAGTGATCAATGCCAATATCAGCTTTCTCTAGGCAGTTTTTCTAAGCTTTTATTTTTCTGGCAACTCTAGCTTAACAACACTATAAGGGTGCTTCTGTTCCAAGTTTGACACTTATTTTTCATGAAAGACTCCCTGAAGATCAATGTTATTTCTTCCCAGCAGCCTGTAGCTGGGTTTGGGAGACTTGTGGACCATTAATTTCAGGGAATACCTTGCATCAGCTGATGGTTGAGGAGATAATCACTTCCATTTGTTTGCCCACAACTTTACTTAAGCTGAGATACTGGCATAAGATTTGACTGTAACAAGTGGCACCTCTGTGGCATAAAGAGCACAGGGCATAGTGGAAGAGACACCAGGAGTGAACTACCTCCCTTGTGTAGGCCCCTGGTAAATAGTTGCCTTGGCTGTGGTGGTCAAGCTCTTCAAAAACCCCTGGATAGCCCTGCATATACATCTATAAACATCACAAAGTATGAGAACTGGATGTGCCTAAGAGGCAAATGACTTTTAGCTTGGCTCATCTCAAGTAGTTAAGACCTTCTGTGCCCTTAGAATTTGTGTTGTTTTGATACAGCTTCATTGAGGGTGGAGAATGTGCAGTGATGGGGAATGGCTGAACCTGAAGGACTCTCTGTACCTTACTAAAAACAGTGTAATTTAAAAAAAAAACCTCAACCAAACTTTTGCAGTTCTGCTAGGGGAATGATAGGACAACTTGCCCAAATGTATTTACAATGTGAGCTTTGGAATGACACTGGAAGGATAGAAGAGATGTTGTTTCCAGCTACAGTAGATCCAGTATCAAAATGAACACTTGGCATAAATAATGTGAGATGCCTCTGCATCCCATGTACGTGTTCAACCTTCAGAATAATTAACACCGATTGTTGGCTTTCTTATAATAGCACCTTGCCAGTGTGCTGCAAGATGTGCATGAAACCTGGCAGCAGTGCTGAGAAATGCACAGGACCATGGAGAATAAGCTGGAAGACCCAAAGGCCATTGGCAATATTCCCAGTGAAGGTACCTGGAGGACTTTGGCTCCAGTCTCCCAAGTAAACCTGCAGCTATTTTCACTGGGTGTTTTCAGCTGAATCACCGTGTGTCCTCTAGAAAAGCAGATTTACTTCATAAAATTCTGGTAGAACTCAGAACGGTTGTAAGAAGCTGAAGGTGATGGAGCAAAAAGACAACCCTTTTGAACAGACAGATTAGGATGGGTATTTTGTTGTGGAGAGGGAGGAGATGTGGAAACACTGATCAACTGGGATTAAAAATAAAGCCAGAAACCAGTTCTTAGCTAAATGAATATGGAGGACAACAACTTCTGCAATTACTTATCTTAATGAGGGACAGAATTAGAAGGGGAGAAAAATTATTTTGGTATTAAAACCTGAGAAATCAAGCATCAAAATAGAGCTAAGATCAAGTTTAATTATTCTTTTCAGTACTTAGAACATCTTGGAGAGGCTTGTCTCCATTTCTATATTCATTTAATATTTGCATCGCATAAACTAGCGGTGTTTATGAAACCCTCAAATATAGTAAATTATAAGGCAGGGAAAATTTGTCTTGATTGAATTCAGATGAAGTCTAGGTACACAAGACTGAAGGGAACCAACTCACTACTTCTGGCGCTGTCCTTTAATGTCCTGATTTGAGCTGAAACATCTTAGTTGGCTGAAACACAGCCCTGAATGTTTCACAGGTCTGTAAGATGGTGTTGTGCTTCCAGACCCATTTGCCCTTGTGGCTTTCTATCTTAAACAAGGTTGAATTTTTGTGCTGGGTACTAAACAGATGTAGTACCTCTGCATAACTAGGGAAATTGGCTATATAATTTCTTAGGCATTATGGGGAAGTTAATTGCATTTCCAGTTGCTTCATTTCGTCTTTCTTAAAGGATAAACACGGTTCATTATGGTTCATGCCATAGAGTAAATCAGGATTTTTATGAATATGAACAAGGTATCTTCTCAGTCACTATAAGAGCAGAGGTTAGTGCCTCTCAAACTCATTGAAGAGTATGGGCATGCTTTCAAAACTCAAAATACAGACGCCACTATCAAAATATCCTCTGTCATTTTTTAAATCTGTCATTTTTTGCCCCCTTCCTCAACTATAAAAAGAAATGTAAAATAACAAACCACAGTGAACCCTCGTCCCTAACATACGCATGACTTAATGCTTATTCTTTTTTTTTCCAACTTAATTCTTCAAACTTTTGGCATGTCCACAGCATGAAGTCTGCCCAGATTTCAAGTTCTTTCTCATTTCCAAAAGAGTGTGCGATTTATATGTTCTGCAATGACTAGCAGACCTGCCGTCAGTTAGAGGGAGACGTAAAATAAGGATACACTCTCAGCAAATAGCCATTGCTCTAAGGTGAGGTTACTTGTCCAAGTAAGGAGCTGTGGGGACCTGAAGCTGCTTGGTTCTCAAGTATAGTGGAAAATTTTGGTGTCTTACTGCAATGGCTGTGAGAATTATTAAGATATGTTCAGGAGTTCTGTTGTGTCTTTTAAGCAGTGTCCTAGGTAGCTGCACATATGAATTATTTTGACTTTACTTCTCCATAGTCCTGCCTACACACTTAATTTGGTGCATTGCAAGTAGGTGCTAATGGTACCATGTGAGAAGTCTTTGCAGGAATGGCTCCTGAACACTGCAGCTTAATGGGGTGCCCAAAATTAATTTCATTATTATTTTTCTGTAGAGGAGAGGCATTGCAGGAAGCGGGGGTTTACAGATAACCTCCAGCTTCCTGCAGACACAGAGTCACTTTTGGAGGGTTCCCCATCTAAAGGTATTAAGAAGTTCTGCATGGAGATTTGCTTTCTGCATAGAGTATATCTCTCATTTCCATCAAAATGCAGAGTTTTGGAAAAAATCTGAGTGTTTTGTAGTTAAGGTTAAGGATAAACCTTTCAGGAGTGCCTAAAAAAAGATGCTGTGGATCTGATTTACACAGGCATTTAGCTGGTTAAAATCATGGAGGGATGTTAACTGGCAGTTACAGAAATGCTAAGGTACCTCATTCTCCTTGCAGTCACACTTGCTAGGGTTTTTTTCTTTCCCTGTCATTCTCACTAACTGCTGCTCTGAACCTTGAGGCAATTAGATAGTTTTTGCATAACCAGCCCAGAGATACACAGGCATGGTTGCAAATTTAGCCATAGAGCCTGCTTCTCCTAAGAACAACCTCCTACATCTTGTCTCAGAGGCAGTATTTGCTGAGATGTCTCAGTGAGTGGAGTTCACAGGTGTAGTCCTACACCTCGTATAGCTTGAATGTCACTCAGATGGTTTCCTCCTGATTGCTTGTTTCCTTGGAGGTTTGTTGGGTTTTTGGTTTTCACTCTATGGGCAACCCCACTTGCCATGGGAAATCTTCACTGCATGAAGACTTCATTGCAAAGCAATGTGCAATAGTTCCTATAGTTGTTTCTCACTACTTTCAGTGCCCTTAAAAGCATTGATGTTTCAAGTAGATATTTTATATAGGTGTTTTGCATCATCTGACAGGACTTAATTTCACCCACTAGATAGTACTTCATATTAAAAGTGCTGATCTCTAGAATCTAAGCAAGTGAGCAGAGGTGGAGAGCTGCTTGAGATAGCAAGGTATATCCATGCCATCTACAGGTAGAAGAATGAAGCTGAGAATGTGCAACTTTGACATCTCCCGTGCTGTCCAGGTTTGCTCTCTGGAATCCTGCTACGGTGGCAACCGGCTCTGCCGTGCACAGCAGCAACCAGCAGGAAGGGGTGAGGGCAGCACTCTGGGTACGTATCCCCATCAGTCTGTCTCTGGCAGGGCTGGTGTAGGCAGCAGGGAACCAGTGAGTTTGTGGTTTATGGCTGTGACTGTGTAAATGAGAGCAGCTGTGAAGTTTGTGTTCCTCTGTCACCTCTGCAGGAGACGTGAGGGGTGCCAGTTGTGGGTGCCATGGTGCCTGTCCATGGTACAGAAGAGAATGAAGAAAGTCATCCAAGAAAGGCTGCTGCAACAAGGTGCTGATAAAATCCCCGTGATTGAGGGGAGAACATGAAGGTGTTTTATGAGAAGGGAAGAGGGGGGAAAAAAGGTCAGTGAAACCCAACAGTTTGTCAGGCAAGAGAGAACTTTTTAATTGACTGTCAAACCATAACCTCAGAAACCTAAGGAAAAGAGGCATCAGCATGTCTGTCAGCACAGATAGGCATCAATCTTCCCTGGCTAGACAGCAACATGATTACCTCTAGAATAACATCAACAACTTGGAAGTGCAGAAAGCTGACCTGGCCTCTTACAAAGGAGGGGAGGAGATGGGATGCACCAGCACCAGCAACCCCCCATTCATTCAAGCTGTGTCATTTAAATAGATTGTTTACAGCTGTTTTTTTAATTAGGAGTGATTAAAACCTGTATTTCTGTTTTGAAATATTTACTTTCATTTTGTCATGGCCTATTCCAAAATAAGGTCAAACTGGGGAGAAATACAATCTTAACGATTTTCTTTCTGCATTTCCTACTGGTTTTGTGATTTCCTCTGACTTAGCCTGAGATATACTAGCAAAACTGGTATGGAGTGGTTGATAGAAAATACTTATAAATAATTTTAGCAGAAAAAAAATCTTAAACTATCAGAAAAAATTTACTTAAGAACAATTTGTTATCTGGAAAAAGATTTGGAACCTGATCTGACTAGGGAAGAAAATACCTCCTCTTCCTTTTAAAAGCATTTTTCTAAGCATTTGGTGCTCTTTGGGACCATTCAGCAGTCCTGCACATCCCATGGTGGGAGCTCATCTCCTGACCAACATCCAGAGCTACTGATGGAGCACCTGAGGCAGTCATCTGTCTCACTTTGCATGGAGATGATATGTCACAGGAGCCTTCCTACGAGCTGGTAAGGGGCAACTTCACCATGCTGTGCTAGATCATTCTCTCTGCCCTAAGACACGAAACAAGACACTGTTCCCACTCTGCTTTCCAGTTCTGTGGAGCCATGGACTTTGTCCAGGATTTCTCGCCCATGGAAGTGCCTGTCCAGAACAAGCTGTTGCTTCTTGGAGGGAGCATTAAGCATCCCTCCTTACCTGCTTCGCTGGTCAGCTGCATCATCTCTTCGTGATGGCTCTAGCAAACCCAGCATGACCCACATCTCCTGCTGTGCTTGGAGAGGCATGTCTTCAGGAACCCCAGGTAAAATGTTATCACTTGAGAGCTTGTCCTATGTGGCTTTCATGCTACACTTTCACATGTGAACTCAAACACTCTGCTGGGCTGTAAATGCAGGTCAGGTAAAGTCATGAGCAAGGGGCAGTCCAGAGGCGCTCTGCCCTGCCTCATTCTATGACAAAGGTTATGAGTAGAGTTATGTAAATAATTGGTTATTATTTTTGTTGATGGGTGGCTGAACTGCCTGGAGTCACAAACACTGATATTTTTTCTGTTCTTGCTGAAATGAAAACCCTCAAAAAATTAACTTTGCATCAAATTCAGTGCTCTTAGTACCAGTGCCAATAGTTTTGGTTGATCCAAACTGTTGGATTTAGCTTTGGTTTTTGTCACCCTACTTGTTTTGCTCCAGGTAAACTAAAGCAGTTCTGTTTTAAAAGGGAAAATGTACTGAACTGTTGTAAACTTTTGGACAGATGGGATTATAGATGTAATGTATAGTGACTGTGTGATGATGAGATTTCTACTGTTGTCATTCTGCCTAGAAGACAACTGTTTTCTGCCACTGGAAAGCAACTCTGGATTAGCATGGTCTCTGCTCTTTTCACTTTGGTTCTGCAATCTCTTCATGGTTTTGGACACCTCTGCATTTTCCTGTGTAATTGCAAGGGCCATGGGAATGAGGTGCATGTTGTAAATAAGGTTATGTCAAGACACTGTGATTTATGACCATAATATTGCAGTCCTGTCTCAACTTCTTTGCACAACTTATCCTAATGTCACCTACTGTTATCTGGGAGGAGAAAGGGGACCTTAACTTACAGCTCACTCAATTTATATTAATTGCATTTCCTTTTTACATGCCTGGACCAAACTTTTGCTAGTTGTTTTGCAGACGTTTGGAGGAGGTAATCAACAATACTGTTGTACAGCACATTTCAAACAATTCATATGACATCCTCTGAATTAAAAATAATTAGTAGCATAAATGATGAAAGTGGTTTGTCAAAGGGCAAACATCTGTGCTGACTGAAAAGCTTTGAAGGCACCAGCCCATTAACACCCATTAAATCAATGATATATGGGACTGTGCTAGGGAGTGGGCTTTGTGGGCGTTCTCCAAACAGCTTGAGGTATGTTAATTTTCTCCCTGAAGTGCTGGCAATCAGTTTAAAAGCCCTTTGGTGTATCTGACCTCCTCTATCCCCACCTGTTCTGCTTTCAGAAGCACAGCACCTTGGCTGGAGGCTCCTACGTGCACAGGTATCGCATCCAAAGAGAGGGTACAAGTGCGTAAAGGGGTGTGTGAGCACTCTCTGTGTGGGATGACCCTGACATACTGTCCCACGGGGTCTAATGGGCAACTGCTGATTATTCAAGTACATCTTCGGTTGCCTTCCCAGTTGCTGATGGAAAGAAGAGATGAATGGTTGCACACAACAATCACCAGTGAAAGAGGGATTTAGCAGAAGACCTCAGGCAGACCTCTGGGTCTTGGCCCTGCATTGTTTGATGTTCACTCACAGACCAAATGTGAATTAATACAGACTCAAAAGATTATCCCCAGCCAGCGTGTGTGTAGATGGGTACATTTAAGCTGGTATATGAGGCATATGGTATGATATCGCACCAGGAGAGTGATTTTGCAAATGATTCCAGGCTTGTAAAAGATCTGGGAGCAACATGTGAGCACCCCCTTCATCCTTGTATGGTCCATCAGGATGAAAATCTCTGGGTTTGTTTTTTACTTATTCTGAGGACCTACAATGCTGCATTTGCTACACAGATCTCAGCATGGGCTGCTGTAGCGCCTGGGGGTGGGAGGGCAGGAGCCAGAGGAGGAGCAGGAGGAGGATGGAGGATACCACTGCTGGGCATGCAGGGCTGGCTCGCTGCGGTTCACGGGAGAAGTGTGTTTAGACAGTCTCCTAGTAGCTTTGTTACTTGCACATATAGCACAGTTCCTCTTTCACACTAAGTCTTTTTAGCACTGGATTGAAATTTAACTGGAAATTGTGTGTGGATTCTAAAGGGATGGAAAAAGTGACTCCTTTGACATGGCTAGAAGAAAACCAAGTCTTACAAATTTCCACAAAGGCTGCTGTGGAGATCCCAAATGGGGAATATCACTGTCTAATCTGTGAGCTGTAGACACAGAGACCAAGCTGCTGAGGCTAAAGTCTGCTGAAGTTAGGAGAAAATTCATCTCCTGAACCAGGGTATATATTGCCCCATGGCAATGTTTCCATAAAAAATAATTTACATATGAAATGAAGACTTTTTCATCACTTTCTTCAATACCCATAGCTGAATTTTTCCCAATCTGGGAAGTGCTTGCCCTTGCAACAACCCTTGGACTGGGCTATGGCATTTCTATAACCCCATTTTACTGGAGAGAAGTGGGCTGCAGGGAGCCTGCAGGACTCATCTGTGAGCGTGTTCAGTTACAGAGGAGAGATGTGAGCCTTGGTGTTCAAGACCCAAGGCTAGTCCCTTAACCCTTGACCAATCTCCCTGCCTTTAAATTGATTTATGTGTAGGATTTCACTTCATCATACTGTGTAGCATAGGTCATGCAGACACATTCTGCATTAACAGCATTAACACGTGCCGAATATATGGGTGCTTACAATCCAGGTTTAAATGCACATTTCCACAAAACAGAGGCCATGGCACGGATGCAAACAATTATTTTCATGTCATATGAAGATGTGTCTTTAAGATCCACCCTCCAATTTAAAACGTAGATACTTTTTCAGTATTCATGCTAGAGAGAGACCATATCTAGCCTCTTTTGGAAAACTAGCCTTTGTAGCCTTTGAGACTAAAGGATCTAATTATAAAAGCAGTGTCCTTGTAGTCAAGCTGGGAAGCCTGCTGGTAAATTCAGTGGAGCAAGCTAACCTAACAACTAGGATGCTTTGATTTAAAGGTAAAAGTCGAATGTGCAGTCTGCCGCTGAAGCCCAGTTGTGTACTTCTGTCCACAGCAGTTAGTCCTGCTCACTCAAATGATTGAAAATGAATTACTCTTGATATACACCTCAGCTACTAACAGGTTCAGCCAGCAAATGTCTGATGCAGAAACCAATAGGAAAACAGAGCTTTAGCCTGAAAGCTCTGGGTATGTTATGCCATTAAAACATTTTTATTCTATCTGCCTAGCTCCTTCTCCACTCTGCATAAAAATTCCTACCAGCCCTTTAAATTTAAGCAAATTAAGGGCACACACTGAACTACTTGTTATTAATATCTCAGCACTATTTTCTAATTCCCAATTCATGCTTGAAATGGATTAAAACTGCTAATCCTTGACAAGGCAGCAAAATTTGATGCTAATTTATTGATGTGCTCTTTTAAGAAACGTGAGTTTCTTGTCTATAAATTAAATTTAAACAGAGCATTCAAGGTCCCTCCCAGTTTCACGAGTAGAGAGCAGAGATCTGCATGCTGAAACATCACATGTCCTTGAGCTGTACAGTATGGCTGAGGAGGGGTTGCCTTGTTTTCCTAAAGGGATGTGTTTATGCCTCGATAGCTGTCTCTTAAGGTCAGCCGTGCCAATGGCTTCTCCATCTCGCATCACTTGAGTTGTCTTGGTTCACCTTGAAGAGTGGTCCAACCTCTTCTCTTCCGCCGAGCTTTTTGCTCCTGCCCCAAGCTCAGGCATTGCTCGGTACCGTAGGTGGTTTTTAATGAGCTATCCCAGATGCGGGATGTCAGTGCTGAGCCTGGGAGAGGCTCTGTTGTTCTGCAGGGAATTATTTCAGAGTCCTTGCACATTTTTCATTATCTTGGAGCCTTATTTCAATCTTAGTCCTTTATGTTTATGTTACTAACATGCTCCTTTACCAAAGGAAGTTCATTATTTTCAGAATATTGCAATTATGTGGCAATTGTTGCTTTCCTTGTTGTTGTTTTCTTGCCTGGGAAGGAGTAAATGCTGGGGAAGCTCAGTTTTTCTGAGCCTGCCATAGGAACCTGTGCTCTGTCCCTTGCTTGCACTGAGCAGAGCTGCCCTTTTCTGTAACAAGCCTTTTCCAACCACACGGCCACCTTTACCATTCTGGGAAAGACAAGAGGAATAGCCTGTGCATCCATGCCAGACTCCTGAGCTGTACCTGCTGCTGGGGTGGGCTGCCATGGGCGGAGGTAGCCAAGTGATTTGAAATCTAGAAAAAGCAGGTAGCTAACAACATCATACTGACCATGGCTGATGCTGTAGCGAACGCTGCATGGGCACTGAGGCACTAATAACAGGTTCCCTTGGGTGGTTTGTTTTCTTGTCCTACCAATGTTTTTGAGGGTTTGACATTTCTGTCTTGAACTAGGTCAAAACCTTGGAATTTTTAAAGTGATTTCATCCCAACACTGCCTCCCCCATCCTGTCTGTCATCCCAGATATTTTTGGTTTGGAAATGCCCAAACAAAATGTTTTGTCAGCTTTAAAAACACCTCATAATTTGACAAATTAATTGAAATAAACCTTTCCCTGAAGCATATTTTAAAATGGCAATTATCACCTCAGACATTTCGGGGAAATTGACAGCAAGTTTTATCAAAATAACTTTGCAGTTAAAAAAGGCAATTGCTATTGAACCCCAACAAAACTTTCTGACAAACTGACTGCAGTAACAGTGTTCTTGCCAGCTCCAAAAAAATGTCCTTATTTAAGATGACCTGCGATTCCAGACATCACAATAGGAAGTCACTGTCTTGATGTGGATGTATTTTTAAAACCAAGAGAGAGATGCAGGTGAAAAGGGACTGTTGCAGTGTGTCAGAAGAAGATGCAGCTGACGCTGCCTCTCTCCAGCCAGCGCAGGGGGTACCAAAGCAGTGCAAGTTTAACATATATAGTAATATAACTAGGAAACGGGGCAGCCCTCCTTCTGAGTCTTTAAAGGTCCCAAGTTTTTCATTAGATATTTGCCGCAAAGCATCCATTTTCACAAATGCTGGGCCAGAGGTGTCACTTGTGGCCACCACACCTCCCTCCCGTGTCCCTTTGCCTCTCAGGGCTCCTGCCTGGTGCCTCCCTGGTCCCCGTGGTGGGAGCCAGTCTGGCGCTCGCCCCCCGGCACCACTTGGCTCTGCTCCGGATGCTGCTGCCTGGACTCATCCCTGAGCTCATTACATCGGGTATTTACGTTTCTGCACAAAAAATGGTGTTTGTCCTACTGGATCCTCCTTGCTGGGTTGGTATTATCAGCATGCTTTGGGGAAAAATGTCCTTAGGCTTATCTGTCCTCCTATCTGTCTGTAAATACCCATGGAGTAAGGAGAGCGCACATACGTGCCTGTGAACAAATACTCTTCAGCTCATGTTTCTGTCTCTTTATTGTGATTTCTATGGCATTGCTGTGAAGAACTTCTCTGGCTGTCCTTAAACGGTTATCCATTAGCCCAGTAAAGCTTTGCAAATTCAGGCGAGAATGAAATTTATAATTCTCAAATGCTGAGGCTGGGCTGGTGGGGTTGGTAAATGGTGAAAGTAATGTTTGCCCAGGGCTCTTCTGATGGTGCATCTCAGCTTTTATGGGATTTCCTTGCAGAGATTTTCCATCCTGAGACCAAACACATTCGCACCTGTATCACATACAGTGTTAACTTAGCTGGGTTTCCTGAAATGCTTTGTCCTTTTACCAGGCAACAGCTTTTAAATGAAAAAAGCAAACGGTGTCTCTGAGCCTGGATATTACAGGGCTGGGAGTGAGTATTGAGGGGTGATCCCTAAGCAGGATCCTTAGCCTGGAAAGTTAAATGCACACCAAATTTTCTCCATATAGTGTTCACTTCACTGCTAATAAAGCTGCGTGCTGCAAAGAGGACAAGACCAGATCTGCATGGCATTTGAGTCCGCTTTTCACAGCAGGCAGGGCTGGCCCCCATTTAGCACTGCTGAAAATTCCATGAGAAAAAGCCAGTGGCTAAGACACGTAATGTTAATTACAGATAACGTCGACTGAAATACCTGGAGGAGACAGACAGTAGCTGCAGTCTGTAGAATCCAAAGGGACTTGTCTGAGTGGCATTAATTTTTAACGCTTTAATCAGGATAAAATCCCTCTACAAAGTCTTAAGGGGAGTAGGAGAAGTCTGTTTAATTTTTGGAATATAACCTGAAGGAGAAAGCAGTAATTTCAGCAATCTCTTGTGATGGCAAAGTTCTTAATTGGACAACAGGAAAAACAAACCCCTCATTTTTACCCAAGCCATTTAAAATTCAGCTGAAGCCAGACAGAGAGCAGCAATTCCATTACCTTTATAAGCCATTCCATAAGATTTAAATCTCTTGCACACTCCATTTTTTAGTTTTTTTATTTATTTTAAGTGAGACTTCATGCTGCCCTGATAGACATTTCCCTGCAAAAGCCGAAGGGTTTTTGCCCAGGAAGAGGCAGGTTTCTCCCTTCCCCTGCTGTTACCGCTTGCGTGGCCGGCTGCGGGGTGAGCTGTGCAGGGAGGACCTGCACAGCGCGGGAAGGGGGGCGGTGGCGGATGACCCATTGCATTCCTCTGTGCGCCCGCAGGAGCTCTTCATCCCACTCCGAAAAAATCCTTTGTTGCCAGAACATAATAGTGTGCTAATAACCTTTCAAAACCTGGAGCTGTATTCTACAGGTGTGTGAGGCATATGGCTTCTCCCCTATTAGCAATGCAAATTTAATCAACCAGAATAATATTCAAATGGTTGGCTCAGCATGAGCCAACAACCGACAAGCAGTTGTCACTTTTCCCTGCTTTTGACAAACGTAAGAACGAACTTTGATTAAAACTTCAGTTCTCCTTAAAACAGATATCCCGTTGAATGAAAGGAAGCAAAGTCCTCTAGAAGATCTATTGCATTTCCACTGTCACTTCCCAAGAAAACTGCTTTTTATGTCCAGATCTCAGCAACATCAGACAGAAAAAATCTGTTACTTTCCAGTTGAAAAGCAATCCCTGTCACTAAACATGCTGTAATTCAGCAAAGTGACAAAGTTCAGGTTGATCTGCATATTTTCCCATTTGGGATTTTTATTGCATTTCAATTTAATTTCGTAGCACGATGCTGTTTGTTGTTGCCTGACTCTTGCTAATAGCCTCAATATGCTGTATGTCTACTCTTCTGTCTGTCAAACAGCACCAGGTCACTGGGTTTATAGGCTTCACCGCAGAGCAGAAGTCTGGAGCATTTTAATACTCTCCTCGCTGCAGCAGCATGACCTTGATAATCATGGTGGCACTCCTGGGAGAGGTCAGCATGGTCACATTTAATGGCTCACCAAGGCAGGACTTGACTCCAGGCTGCTGTGGCCACTTTGCTAGTTGGCGTAAGTACACCTCTCTGGTGATTTGCAAAAGATGGTGGTGGCTGGAGTTTTGTTTGAATCTTATGGAAATGGTGAAAGAAGGGCAAGGGCAGAATAGAGAAGTGGGGGCCTAGGTGCAGATTGCTCTCTGAAAAGCCACAGGTTAAAACATATGGGGCTGTTTAGGGACGGCCTATAAATCTGAGTGACACCCTACAGACTAAAACAAGACACAGTCATTTTGATCTGTGTGTACATTCTCAGACAGGGACCTACAGAGTCGTTGCTTTGAGGCAGCTCCAGTCGAAGGAAAGCTCTGCGCTGGGCTTGTCCAGGGGTCAGGACCAGGATCCCGTCATTGAAAATGTATTTGTTGTACAGAGTTTCACCCCTGCGCTGGGCCATGTCACAGGTACCACAACCAACCAGGAGACTCCCTTCACTGACCCCTTCCCAGCTTAACAGCATCCCACACTCCTGGAAGGGGATGATCTTGTTCCTCTGGGTGTTTTTGGGAGCTTTGTGGTGTTCCTGGGCCAGCATGGGCCCTCCTGCCGCCCAGGGGACAGTACTGGCTGCACATTACTCATGAAACTGGTCTTCTGGCTGCAGGGTGTAGGATTTTTGATCTGGCTGACACCAGGTTTGACCCTGATGGCACTTCACTGGAACTCATTCATGCTGGTGAAGACAAGATCTGGTCCCATCACCTGCCTCCAAAATAACAGTATCCACGTCCTGTGGTAGCTGAAAGTGCCTCTCTTTTCTGTTTCCCTATAAAATGCACGTGGCGCTGCACCCCGGGGTTGCTTCCTCTCGTCATCTGGGCACTGAGAGGAAACCATGGTGTCATCTAGTGAAGTAATTGTGGGAGGGCTGCAAGACTCCACTTAAAAATCTCAGATAATTGTGGTCACTTCATTTTTCATTCACTTAGTCAAAGAAAATGTGAAATTACCACAGCAGATAATTATGGTAGTAGTTTTCTTGTGTTCTTGTTCATTAAACACTGTTTGAGAATGGTTCGCTAACAACTTTGCTGAGTTATTTTAAATAATCATAGAATCATAGAATTGTTTAGGTTAAAAAAGACCTTTAAGATCATCCAGTCCAACCATTAACCTAACACTACCAAGTCCACCACTAAACCAATTAAGGGTAGGGTAATAATTTCACGTTCCCTGGCTTGGTGGCTGGGTTATTTTTTAATGAAAGTAAAAACTAGGAATCATTAAGGTTGGAAAGGATCTCTAAGATCACCAGTCCAACCATCAACCCAACACCACCATGCCCACTACACCATGTCCCAAAGTGCCACATCCTCTCATTTTTTGAACGCTTCCAGGGATGGGGACTCCACCACCTCTCTGGGCAGCCTGTTCTCTTGACCACTTGGGCAGCTTGACCACTCTTACCTTTTATGAGACTAGAAACAGTCTTTTTATTGAAAGCCCCTTTACTTAAAAAGGCCCTGCATGACACATCCTTTTAAAGGACCATTTGGTCACAAAAAATATCAAAGTCTATCTGACTGTTGCAGAAACGTGAAAACTGAGTTGTCTGAAGATGCAGAGCTAGATCCCGTGCTCATGATAAAGAAGGGCTCTGCTTATTCTGTAGCCTTTCTGCTACAGCAGTGGGACAATCGTACCTATCTGTTCCTTTCCCAGGACTGGCCGGACACAGTGCCTAACAGACTTCAGCCGTGGCTGAGGTTTGCCGGCGGGATCTGAAGCTATTAGGCACACAGAGGCAGCGTGTGGAGATGGGATAAACCTGGGAGATGTGTTCCCACGAGGGAGATAAGAATATGGCCAGCCTAAGGAAAATACAAAGTTAAAATGAGTGCTGGACTTCCGCAACCCGAGTCTGTCTCTGCCAGGAGCCGAGGGGCGGCAGGCAGGTCTCTGAGGTGCCCTCCTCCCGGGGCTGTGCCGCACCCCGCTGCCTATTGCCGCTCTCCGCATCCCTCCCTTGTTTAGGAAATGGCATCTCACTGCCGTGAACTTTGTTGGATGGGGTTTCTCGCCCCGTCTGAAGTTCTTTTCCGTGGCCTTTGATTTATGTAGGAGCTTGTTTGCAGGCTGTTTGCAAAGTTGTCTGCTGCTGATAAGTTAGTGCTGTAGCCAGCGTGTTTCTGGCCTCTGGCCAGGTACGTGCAGTGCTTCCTGAGATACCGTCCGCTCCTTGCTTGATCGTGTGAGTGCTGCCCGTTGGCTCTCCTGTGCCATCACCCTGCTATCTCATCTACGTGGCCTCTAGCCTAACACCGGTGCTTCATGGGAGGGCTGCGGGGCGTTGTCTGTACCGATGCAGAGCGCTCCACGGGGCTCGGAGGCTGGAGGCTTTTATGGGCAGGGTGGCACCTGTGGCCCTGGGGATTTGCTGTTGGCTCTGCAGCCTCCCCGGCTGGGCTGAGGGCATGGGGGTGGCCAGGGGGTGTGGGAGCAAGTAGTGATGCTGGAGGGCCGGGAGCAAGTAGTGATGCCGGAGGGCCAGGAGCAGACCTCCACCACCACATGGACAGTAGGGCAGAAGGGGTGAGCAATGGTCACAGCTCACCAGCAGGCTGCAAGACGTGGCTGGAGCGGTGCTGCCTTGGGATGGGGGTAAACATCAAGGCTTCACAGGAGGAAGCAAAGCCTTGGGGCTCCTGATGCATCATCACACAGGACTGTGGGTAGCAGAAATGCAGTGGCGAGCACAAGTGATGTTCCCACTGCGCCCCACAGGGTGCAGGTTTCACAGGCATCTCTCACAGAGCTTTTGTTTTTGTTTTCCTGGGGAAAAGTACACTTCAACATCTCTTCTTACTGTGTGTCCTCTTCTTCTTGTAGCCAGACAGGGCAGCGTGAGTGCCTGAACATCTGTTCTGATTCTGGGGTTGTGGGTTGGTTTGGGTTTTTTGGGTTTAATAGAACTTGTTCAGCACTAACAAGCAGTGAGCAAAAAGTGGGCATTTTGATTCCCTTGATTGCTGATTTTTATTTACTCAAACCTCTTGAAAAGCAAAGCACTGCTTACCTCTGCACAGGAGATGAAGCCATCTCTTTAGCTGCAGCCTACTTAAGAAAAAGGGTGTTTTTCTGATGCCTGTGTTTTCCCCTGAGAAAACATGAAATACAATGGAAGGAGTTTAAGCAAAAAGCCAAAGTCCTTGGACTCCAAAGGCATCAAAGCTGAGCTACTTTCCTTTGAAAATAGTCTCTGGGCAGGCTGTGATTATTCCTAGGCATTTATAATGCTAGCCATCAGACAGGTTTTATCCTAACTAATTTTGTCTTCCATTTCTTGATTCTTTTGTCTATTTTTTTACTTTTTATGCACTTAGCTAAACAAGCTCACATACGCTCCCAGGAGAGAACCCAGCCCCGGGAGGTGGTGCAGCTTGGGACGGGGCTGTGCAGGCAGCCCTCCCCAGGAGCCCAGTCTCCCCCCAGCCCAGCAGAGCGGCTTCTGCATTGGTTGCGTCTGCCAGGAGATCTGGGTGTCCCCTCAGTGCCACCACCTCTGTGTCCCCTCTCCTCTCTGCTCTAAATCCACCCCTAAAAGAGCTCTTGCAATAAACTTTCTTCCTGAGCTTGAATGTCTGCAAAAACAAGTGATTCTGGCCATTCTCAACACGTTCTCATTAGACTAGATCAGGCCAGCACAATAAGGTTGTTTGGTATTTTATCTTGTTTGTTTTTTAAACAAAGCAAATGGAGTCCTGCAAGTGAAATATCCACACGCCAGTGGCGTTGGCATATGCTCCGTTCGTTTTGATCTAGGAAGGAAGCCTCTCAGATGCAGACTGCTGCAGATGGGTTTGCAGAAGGAAGGAGTAAAAGGTTAGCAAGGGTCCCCCTGCTCTGCACAGAGCTGATTAGCTGCTGTCAGTCTGTCTGGTGGACGTGGTCTGTGCGCGGCACGCAGAAGAAGCTGCAACATTAGCTGAGTCTGTGTCCTGTGGGTGTCTGAGCTCTGCAAATCCAACTGCTTATGGGGTGAACGTGACATGCAGTGATGATACGGTGTGAAAAGCCGCAACCCCGGTGTCTAAGACAGCCAGAATAGCTTGAGGGGATTGATTCCACAAAGGATCATGCAGAACCGCATGCCTTTAATGAAATTCAAGCATCATAGCTTTGTCCAGGTCATGAGAGAAAATCATCCATAAGTCAGTCTTGAGCTGAGCTATGCTTAGCCTGTCCCTGTGGGTGGCTTTGGGCAGGAGCAAGCATCAAAAACCTCCTGATGTGCTGCAAGGCTGCAGGGAGGGTGTGTGTCCCGGGCTGGTTGGACGCTCTTCCACGCAGTGCCTGGGGTAGCCTCAGCCCTCCCATCACCTGGCTTTTGGTGACTTAGAGCAGGCATGAAACACTGAGGATTTACTGTAGAAATTGTGTTCACAATGTCAAATCTTGAAGTGTGTTTTTCTTATGGGCCTCGCTCATGCCAGGAGTAAGGCCCTCATGTTTCAAAACCGGTCCTGTTCAACTGGCCTCTAAATATTTGTCAGGCAAAATGTTTTCCATTTTCCTATGTAAGTTACCAAAGTATCTCTTCCTCTTACTGCTTCTTACTATTTTCTCTCCATTTCTGCTACCTGTGCAATCTGCTTATTTGCATAGAGTTACTTCATTACACTTTTTCTTTGTTCAGATTGCTAGTTGTTAGTTCTGAAGTTTTTCACTTACATTTCATTTTAATCTTGTAAATTGGCTGTTGTCGGGATAGCTGCAAGCCAAGAAAAAATAATGGTTTTAGTACAGAAATAATGAGATCAGAAGTGAAAAAGGTCCCAGCGAGATGAACAGTGGCAAGAAACCATGAGGAGCAGCTTTTGTCCCTCTACCTCACACCAGTCAGGAATTTATCCTGCAAGAAACCTTGCTGATATCAATGGGGGGTGAGTATGGGAGTGCAACCTGACCTACAAAGAACATGCTTTGAGTTTTATTGTTTGGAGTTCCTTGGTTCCTAACAGCCTTTCAGAATGATGCTGGTACCCTCTGTCAGTATGCTCCAGGGGGTTGGAGGTCTGCGGAGATACTCTCTGTGGCTGTGTCATACTTACACTTGCGCAGGTGAGCAACATCTCTGCCCATGCCCATTAGGTCTTTCTCATTTCTTTATAAATGGCAGGGTGCTCTTGTGGGGTTCCACACCCCTTTGACAGCAATGAATTTCGGATTTGTCCAAATCCCTTTCACCACCTCTTTGCAAGAAAATAAGCTGGTGCTGGAGGTTGGGTTGGTTGCTTGGCTTTCGATTGTGTTTGATCTGTGAAATTCCCAAGCAGCCTAAAAAGCAGTGGGAGTGCAAAGCAAAACAAAACCTACTGGGAAAAGAACAAGAATCAGCTCATAGCAACGGAGATGGGCTGCATAACGTGCCAGTCGGAAATGGTTCTGCTCTGTCCCAGCCGGCGCTGCGAGCCCCGGGGTGGGTTGCTGCACGCTGCTGCAGACTGTCCCCTCCGCACCCCATGGCTGTTTTGCCCCGACGCCCTGATGTTGGGTGTCCCATGCAATCCATCTCCCGCTGCCTTTGTTCTTGCAACAGCAGCAACAAAATTGTTCAAATGTGTTACCCTCCAGTGCAGGCTGCAACGTCTGTGTGTTTGAAGGGTGTTAGAAGGAGAGCTGAGGCTGGGGTCACCGTGGGGAGGCAGAGAAGGAACCAGGCTGCGCTTGATGCTTTCCCATTGCATCTTCCTGCAAGAAAAGCCGCGTTTGCCATGCTCTGTGTGCGTGTGCAGAACTCCCAGAAGGTATAAGCCTACAAATTAAAAGTGGTAACCTTTAGCAAGGGGGAAGTCAAATCCGCACAGGACTCCAAACATGATTGTTTACTGTCTCCGTAAGGAGGTATGGCTAGTGCTCTGGCACCTGAGAAGGGAGATGTGGGCACCGAGGCAGCCGCTTTGGGGAGGAATTGCCATCTGGACTCTTCCCCTCGTGCCCATGAAGCTCAGTGGAGGAAGAGACATGGTCCCACCAGGTCCCTTCAAGGAAAGTCAGACTGGGCTGTGAGGTACCTATCACTTGGCTCAAATACTCTGCGATAAAATAAAGGAGCAGCACACCTCTGATAGTCAACTGTGGAGTTTGATCCAGTGAGGGCATTACAGAAAGTGAGGTTAGAAAAGGAAGCCTTTAGGGAAGTTTAAGCTATAGATGGGAATGCAGTGAGATTTTTAGCTGCAAACACAGGGAGCTTCTGAGGACTAAAACAATGAAGCGTGCAAAACCAGTCACTCCAGGAAGTATCCATGACTTTTCAGCAACCGTCTGTGCCAAACGGAAGGCAAAAC
Source organism: Pelecanus crispus (assembly GCF_030463565.1). Taxonomy (NCBI): domain Eukaryota; kingdom Metazoa; phylum Chordata; class Aves; order Pelecaniformes; family Pelecanidae; genus Pelecanus; species Pelecanus crispus. The sequence goes on along the minus strand of NC_134655.1, from coordinate 8,925,100 downwards.
AGGCAAACTAAAAAAAAAGCGTCACACTGTTACTGCTGGTGGGTGACAGAGATGCTAGATTTATTTAAAGCCTGGGACTAATGGCTACACTGAATGATATGCAGCTGATTCGGGTGATGTATGAATACAACCCAAGTTGGAAGATTTCACAAGACAGTTTTCAAGGCGGAAATTGTTAAGAAGTGCCCTTTACACATCACCAGCTAAGTGGTGTGTATTTGCTGCTCAGAGCTACTGTGCCAGTTGGACGTCTGCCAAGCTTGTAATGCTGCTTTAAAAGGGATCACTTGCCGTGCCGAGTTTTTGCATTTTCTGTTATCCAAACAGACTCACTTGAATGTTAATTTGTTCCCGGCTGCCAAGGACTCGACTCTGCAAAAAGCTGAACGCGGCCGAGCGCTATGCCTGCCAGAGAACCTGCTCCCATCCCGGCTCCGCCGGGCTGGGGCTGGAGGCACGCGCCGGGGACGCTGGCTTGCTGCAGTTCGGGAGTAATCTGTCAGTGGGCTATAAAAGGTCCAGTCACAAAGGCATTTCCTTCTTCTAAAGTGCAATGCCGTGGCCTTGGCAAAGAAAGGATGGCAGCTTTTCTCTCCCATGGGAGGTGACAGCTGGAGGGAGCATGGGGGAATATTTGGAAAAGGAAAAGCCTCTTGGGTGTTTGGACCTACTGTGAAGCACCCTGGTCTTTGGAGGGAGCCTGCTGGGGGATAGCCAAGCGGCACCATGAGTGTGGGCAGGTCAATGTGGGTGATCCAGACGTGGTGGGATCAAAGCTGAAGCCACCAGGAGCTTTCTTTTGCTGTCAGCCCATGGGTCCCACAGTGCCTGGGTGCTGGGCACTTCAGAGGCAGGTTGGGGATCCCTCTGCCTGGGGGGAGTCCTCTGGGTGGGGGTGACCCCGTCACACCAGGGCCCTGCGATGGGGCTTTCGGACCTTCTTGCCACCCCTCTAAAGTTCACCTTGTCCTTTTCAAAGCAGCAAAATAGCAGCCAATGGCCTTGGCCTGGGTTCAAACAGGACTGTTTGTCATCTCACTTCTAGTTCTTCTAAGGGTTTGCAACAACTTTTGGTGGAAACATGTAGGTTTTTCCATGTGCGTGTGGGCAGAAGGGAAGCCACCTCGCTGCGTGGCTGTTGTTCACGGCAGACTAAACTGCAAGGCTGGGGGTGGCCGGCCCCCAGGAAAACTAGTGGATGCTCTGAACTGCCCAGGGGCTGGAGATGAGAAGGGAGTGAGATATTGATGGAGACTAAAGCAGATGAGAGAGGGCAGCAACCTGCAAGGTGTGACGGGAGACAAAGAGTCCCTGCTCAGCAGGGCTAGCACACAGACGGTGGGATGCAGTGCGTTTGGCATGGCCAGTTGCCAGCCTCGTGCTAGGGCTGGCACAGAGGTGGTCCTTCAGAAGTCCTCCCTTCTGGAGGGCAAACTGTTTCTCTGGGCAAGGGCAGTGAGCTGACAAGGGGGCACCAGGCTGTGGCAGCGGTACCACACTGACGCTTGGTGCGAGGCGTGGAGCGATGGGGATGTGTGGGAAAGCCACCCCTCATGTCTGCTCACGGGTGCGTAAGCCATTGGAAAGTCAAAAGGTACAGGCTAATCTCATCGTTGGTTGGCATGTCTTTTACAAGGCAATGGGATCTGCACTGAAACTTCACTGCTTTGACTTAAGGCACCCAAATAGGTTCCAATTTAACTAAATCTTCCTCTTTCTGCTTAATTTCTGTATCAAGGGTTTTGCATGCTTGAAGAAAAATGCAGTTTTTTGGTGTCTGTTTTTAGCTAAGGAAGAAATGGGAGGTTGTTCAAAATTTGATTAAATATTTAAAGCATGGTTTCTATTTAGAAACTGGCACTTTATCAAGTTAAACCGCCCATTAAGCTCATAATCACACTCCATCTTTTGGGGCACAATGCCTTTTGTGTCTTTTGAAATGAGTATTCGTGTCGTCACTCAGCATGCTCAGAGGTAAAATTAATCTTCCATTGTATTGTTTCATTTTACTGCTGACTGAAATAATATTTTCGGTATCTTTTTCATTGTTTGTTTGTGTTCCTTTTTTTTGATGCATGACTTATGGAGGAAATTTGAAAACAAGTTCACAAAATTGAGATTCCCGATAAGCTTTTAAAACTCCTTAAATATTCTGCCATCAGTGTGGTTTGAGTAATTGCTTTTTTACCTTTAGCAGATGCAGTCCATGTCGCTTCAAGAATTGCCGTGGTCTTGAGGCCCTTTTGGTGTTAGGTGATCAAATACTTAAGGATGTGGTTTTTTCAAAACAGCAGTAGTCAGTTCTGGGGGTTGGAACCCACAGAGAGTCCTGCAAAGGCCAGAAGAAAGAACTGAACTGTAAAGAGGCAGGGATGAGAGAGCACATCCCAAACATATCTCGACAGATAGGGGATCGCTGGCAGACACGATGCCTTTTGCAGTAGTGGCACCCCAGGCGTGAGAACCGAGGGCGGGCCTTCCTGTGCCCGAGGGCTGTCGCTGCGGAGTGGGAGGCAGGCGCTCTCCCACGTCCCACTCGCAAAGCAAGGATTGTCTCCGTGTCCGGTTGGGCGATCGCCACCGCGCTCTGCTTAGTAAGCCAGGATATACTTTTGTTAGAAGTGTAGCTGTTATTCAGTAGCCTTACTGCATGCACAATAATGGTGATTTGAGCAGAATTCTTCTCCTCCCCAGTCTTAGAGCAAGGAAAGTTTTCCTTTTTCAGTGACCTCTAAAAATAAATGAGGCAGGCTGCTCTTTCTTTGAATGGTATGTCTGCTTTCTGTGACAAGGCTGACTTAGAAATACATTGCTTTCATAGACTGTGAGATGTGGCAAGGTTTTAAAGCCCTGCATCTTTTTGCTAATGTAATCTTTTCCTTGGGATGACTACAAGGTGTGGGTTATTTGCTTTAAGAGACTTGCAATGAATGCTTGCAGGTTAATCTCATGGCATATTACTACCACTATAAAGGATAGTGACTGCAGCAGCAAAGCCATCACGGCACTTTATATGTTGGAAGTGATGAGGTTCTATCAGCAGAGCAAGCAACTGAGCAAAATCTATTCTTGTTTGTGGGTTGGAAGGCAGTTTGATATCTAGACATAAACGAAATGTAACTTTAGATCGCATTCTTCGCTCTGTGCCTCAGAATTAGTGCCCAGCTTTTTCAAAGATGTTTCCTGCTATTGCTGACGGTGCATTTACCACAAGGAGTCCAAACATGTCCTGGTATTGTAAGTTAGATCCTTTCTATGTCCCAAAAGTCTGAGAGCCTTTTTTTCTCAAAATGAACTCGTCAGAACACAGACTTTTTGTCAAACATTTTCATGCTGATTCCTTCCCTTGCTGCAGCCAGGGGGTTACCGAAAGCAGAGTTGCATCAGCCAAGACTGATATACCTGGTCTTCTGCAGCTCTGCCCCCACCTGAAGTTCTGCTCTTCAGCAGTGGCTTTACATGCGTCACAAATGTTTGTTTTCTTCTTGGGTTTCTTGTTCTTCTGTGCTAGCTCATATGAGAAGTCTGATCAGCTTTCCCTTGCTTGTCGGTGTACAATAAGCAGTTATACACTTAAGATCAACTACAGACTCAATGTCTGTGAGGATTACCGTAACTGCTGGCGTTGCTTATAAGTTTTTCTACCCATTAGTGCTAAGCAAGGGAGCTTCCTGCTTTGCCTCTCATGTCCCCATTGACTACTTCCATGTTCTCATACTGGCTCTTCGTGAACGTCTTCTTGCCCTGATCAATATAATAGTCATCCACAAATCATTTCAGTGAGCAATGTGCAAGAAAGCATGCTTCAAAAAATACCCAGAGTACAGACAAAGCCTCCTACACACCCGGCTACATTTGGTTTCCTTCTGAACTAACTCCCAGTTCACTGAGCAAGAGGAATATTCACAGGCATCGCTGTAATGTGCTGGTTCTTGGACACCTGAAATGCTTCATTCTCATAACATGGGGACAGCAACATATAACCTTACACTAAAATCAAGCAGTGCAGCAGCAGGCTATTCTTTTTTGCAGAAATCAGTATTGTTTATCAGATGAGAGATTCCTTCAGCCCAAATTTCCAGAGCACAGTTGTTTCCTTGGTGAATATGAGTAACTCGCACGCATTCTGCTAAGTTTCCTGACTGATTCAAATGGGAATACTTGCAGCATCCAACCAAGTTTGGTCCAAAATGGGACGCCGGCATGACTTAAAATATCAAAGGAGTGAGGAAAATATAAGAAATAGGTAAATATAACTGTTGTTATTGTGAAAAATGTCACCATAGCAAATCTTACACTATTGTAGGATGATCTTAAACATTGAAATGATAGAGGCGAGGTGAAGTGTTAGCAGTGCATTCGCATAGGTGGGAAAACCAAATGACCACTGTTAAAATTGAAGTGAAAACCACAGCTATACAGCAGACTGTAGTGGGACGCAAAATAGGAGAAAGCTTAAACATGCATGTATATTTTAAAACTCCATCATAGGATAATTTAAAGCACAGGCCAAGCAGCAGTGAGAAAAGACTTAGGGCTATCATTTTTAGCAGCATTTAGTGATATATTAACTGTTCACAACGTACTCCTCTCCCAGAACCCAGCCCACAGGGAAGAATATTCTGCTCCTCCTGAAAGTACTTGTGTAAGTGAGAAAACAGGTCAGGAGACACTTATTTACTCTACCAAAAGATTGCAATGCTTGCTAGGAGGGGCAGGTGGGAGGGGGCTGTCTAGAGCAGTCAGATACAACCCCAGGTAATGACTGGGCGTCATAAATAAATAAAATCAATAAATAAGCAGAGTCCTGGAACTTGTTCCCAACACTGAAATGGGCTGTGAATTGAGTACTAAAGCAGGAGATCTGTGTGCCCATAAAACAAGCCTGGCTACTAAGAAAACTGTTTGCAGAGATGTGCTTGCAGCAATGATCCAGCTGTACATGGAAGAATTTTGTGATGCCTCCCCCACACTCTTACCTCCTGCTCTCCTGCTGCCTGTGGTCTTTTTCCAAGTAGATTTACCTTCTAAATAAAAGGTACTGGACAGTAAATGTAAATTGCTATAATAAAGTAATTTACTCACTCCTGCTGTGCCTTACTATAGACCTTGAATAAAAATAGATGTACATTTGGGAAGCCTGACTTCCTCCTAAATAATGAAAATGGGGAATTCTGTTGGATAATAAATGTTGAAAATTAATGTAGCATTTTTAATAGTTTTTTCACAATTTCAGACTGGTCATCATTTTCCTTTACTTTCACTGGTTCCAAAGTAGGGCACTTCCATAGAACTATTATCTTGGTGCTTGCCCAGTCAGGGTTAGAAAGCACCCAGAGCCTTTCCTTTCTGACTCTGTAAACCTAGATCTAGACCATTCTAACATAGCAGATGCAGCTTTCTTCTCCTTTGTGGGTGGAAGAGACAACATAACCAGATCTTTCTTGTCCAACAGCGTGATTCAAGGACCCATCATGCTGCACCTGGATGTGGTGGAAGGCTCGATCGCTTCAGCAGCCCTGAGCTGCACTTCAGCTTCCTAGCACAATGTCTGCTTGTGAGGGAAACTGTACAACCAGGGTACATAACTGATCATTTCCTAATCTACCCCAGTGGTGTCCCGTGCAAAGGTATGTTGCTATTTTAAATGCTTGTCGCTGCAATGATGTGGATGTGTTATAATCACCTGCTCTTCTTTTCATGTGTCTGTCACCAGATGGCTGTTGTTGATGATTTATAGGATTATATTTTAGACCTCATTAACCAACATAAGAGCATCTACGTGCTAATTTCATCCTGTCAAATGTTATTTGTAATAAACATCCTGGTAGTTTCACCCAGTGGGGTTCATTGACTAAACCAGCAACGAGGCAGTGCCCACACGCTGATCTGGTGGGTCTGTCATTAGTGAGCAGGCTGGGTGGGTACACCCCCTCCCAGCTGCCATGTGCTCCTATAACCATCCCTGCTCAGCATCTGTCAGATGAAAGAGAGCCCTATTCAGCAATCCCTGTCACCCTCAATGAAATGGTTCCACTTACAGCCCTCCCTTTCCCTGGTAATCTACAGCATCTTTAAAAACACACTCATAACACAGCCCCCTACGTGAGTATTTTCTTCTCATCTGAAGAGCTCATGCCAGCATTCTCAGCTTAGGCAACAAATTGTTATTCAGTTCAAGAGCCTGAGGTACCATCTGTTAGCAAAGCAAGGAAAATCGCAGCTCCTGAGGGCACAGCTGGCCCTACGGCTCCCAGCTTTGGGTGCTGGGACCCAAATTTCCTTTCCACAACACTCCACACTTGCCCCAGATTATAGAGTGGTTGGGGGTGACACCCTCAACCTACCTAATATTCTCCATGCCACCAGTGTCCAGGTCCAGTGTGGTTTCTAGACAAGACTCGGGAAAAAAGGCAAGGTTTTAGCAAGGTTATTAATCCCACATCCCTATTCAGGGCAAACAGCTGTTGCCAGGAGAACTCCCATTAAAACAGAATCTTGTCCTACAGCCAGCTCCAGGGAGTCCAAAATCAGTGAGCAGAAACCCCAGGGTGCAGTGAGATGCTGAGACAGACTCAGCTCTGCTTGCCGGCTGGCCACTGAGGCTGAACGCAGAGAGCATGCCTGCCAGTTTAGGATGGGCCTTTATTTTTCTCTACTCCAAAATAGCTAGAGTCCATATAGCATTTGCTGATATTTGCAAAACTAGAAAACAATCCAACTTCACTGCAGTGGGAGTGCTGGGGTCAAAGAAAGAAGGCGGTGCTGGAGAAGGATGTGCAAGCAGGGCTGAGGATACACGAGGTACGTGTGAGAGACCCAGCCTGTGCCCATAAAGCCATAGGGGAAAGCTGCCGGAGAGGACTTTCTCCTCTCCAGGCTGCTGCTGGCGATGCTCGGAGCAGGACAACCTCTGCTGCAGCTCACACTCCCACTTGCCCCGAGCGCAGAGCAAGGAGTGGGAAGCTGAGCGCTAAGAGTTCGTTACAGGACTCACTTAATGCTGTCATACAAGCTGTCGTATCAGCCTACAATGCTCGTTGCCAAGTGCAGGCTGTTGGTGAACATAAATAACAATAAATCCTGCTGGAATAGCAATTCTGTAGTTAGGCCCATTCCCAATATTTAGAAAAACTGAGTGGTATGTATTTATTAAAGGCTGCAACTGTTGTGGTGAGGGTTGGTACCGCTGGTACCCGTCTAGATGAGCAGATGGTGCTTCTCCTGTGTTTTGTTACTGCTGTCACAGATGGAGAGAGCTCCTGTTTAAGGAAAGCCCTGTTCGGCAAGTGTTATCTGCCGGGGTTTGGGATGAGGAAAGCAGCCTGGATGTCAGGTCCCTGTAATCTCTATCCAAGAGCCCGTGACTAGTGACGTGGATGGGCCCTCTGGAAGCGTCACCGGTAGACAGGGCAAAGCTAGGAAAAGAAAAGGGTGTCACAAGCCTTCTGTGCAAGTCTTTCAGCCTCCTCTGATGTTTCACTACAGCCCAGTGTCGTGGTTTAGCCCCAGCCAGCAACTCAGCACCACGCAGTCGCTCGCTCACTCCCCCTACCCCGATGGGATGGGGGAGAGAATCGGAGGAGTCAGAGTGAGAAACAGTCCTGGGGTGAGATAAGAACAGTTTAATAATTGAAATAAAGTAAAATAGTAATGCTAATAGTAACAGTATAATAATGATAATAATGATACACGAAGCAAGTGTTGTACAATGCAATTGCTCACCACCCACCGACCGATACCCAGACAGTTCCCGAGCAGCGATTGCTGCTCCCCGGCCACCCCCCCCCAGTTTCTATACTGCCCATGACGTCATATGGTATGGAATAGCCCTTTGGGCAGTTTGGATCAACTGTTCTGGCTGTGCCCCCTCCCAGTTTCTTGTGCGCCTGGCAGAGCATGGGAAGCTGAAAAAGTCCTTGACTAGCATAAGCAGTACTCAGCAACAACTAAAACATCAGCGTGTTATCAACATTCTTCTCCTACTAAATCCAAAACACAGCACTATGCCTGCTGCTAGGAAGAAAATTAACTCTATCCCAGCCGAAACCAGGACACCGGGCAGATGTACAGAGGGAGGGAGGTTTCTTAAAGGGTAGCAGCTTCTGCGTTGCCTCCCCACTGTGGTGCACGCTCCATGCCATGGGGCAGAGCACGTGGCACCACTCCTGTTCGCTCCATCGCAGCAGAGTCCAGCGGGACCCAGCTGACTGCTGCTCCAGCAAGGGCAGCCTCGCGTTGCCCCCGCTATTCCTCAACCCGCATCCAGCGGAGCTCAGCATCCTCCCACAAGAGACCCGGCTGCAATGCCTTGGGCTTGCCCTGATATTAACACTTAGGGCACATCCACCCTGAAGAGCCTGGGCCCTGGCCCTTATCTTGCAAACCCAGGTAAGCCAAGCTTTCATACTGTAAAGCCATGTGTGGCTTTTATCAGAGCAGGCTTTTATTAGAGCAGCCAAAGCTGCTGTGAAGTAGGTCGGGCAGGGAGATTTTTGGAGTCATTTCCAGGGTCCTTTCTGCCTTGCTCCCCTGGGCCACTCCAAAAGCTTTGTCTTGGCACATCACAAGAGCCCTTGGGTGGTTTGGCAACCAGATGAGCAACCAGTTGTCTTGTCCTAATAACCCTGCCTCCCATGACCAACTCTTAGCTTAAGCTCCTTTGCTGGCTGGGTGCTCGTCCCGACGCTCGCTGAAGTGGCTACGTTGCCAGACGCGTGTTTCAGCAGCCGCGCTCTGACTCCAACTGCTCTTAAAATCCCATTTACAGGATTTCCTCTCTGCTTTGCTGGGAGACAGTCCTAAGCAATGTGCTTCAACAGGCTCTTCTGACAGCTTCTGCAGTGAAATGCTGCAGGAAAAGGGCAGGATAGCCTGTGATCCTAAAATGTTCTTGTTCCTATGTGGTTGGTATTGATTCTGCCACTCGATTTCCCAGCAAGTCTAAGTCTAAATAATTTATAGGCAGAGTTCTTTCCTGCCCTGAAAAGCTTCTTAAGAGAAATGTAACTTGAAGGAACATCTTCCATTTTTTTTGTCATAGAAAAAATATTTTGGAGATGATCACCAATATCAGCACTTTTCCAAAGGTTGCAAGCCTAAAATTGTTCAGGATTTATTTTTATTTATATTTTTATATAATTTGAATGCACAACCAAATCCTTGTTTATATATAAAACTCAAATACCAAAATAATGAAAATGAAATGTAAAAGAATTGAAGCAAATGGGCTTTGTTTCCACAGAAGTCTGTTAATGAGCAGAGTATTGATATTTGCTCTACAAATGGGGCTTTTTAACTTGGAAAGCTCGCTAATAGGATTTCTTTTTTAACTCTCCTGCCTTCAAGCTTAATTTACATCCGCAGCATCTTTCGTTTTCAGATGAATTTTCAGATGAACAAGCAGTAAAGCAGTTGTCCTTTGTTGGGAAATTCTTCAGGCTGTTTCTGCATGGTGGCAGAGGGGGACGCAGGCTCCTCGAAGGAACGCTTTGGGCTCCCTGCGCCAGTATCCAAACCGCTGAGCGTCCTGCTCTGAACTGGACATGCAGGTGCTCAGGGATGCTCAGCTGGCTCAGTTACAGCCTGCCAGCTCCGTACCACCTCACACCCTTAGGAATCTTTTTTCATACAGCTGGGTGGAAGACGAAATTTTTTTCAGTTGGTTTTTTTTTTTTTTTATTCTGAAAAACGTCATTAACCATTTTTAAGCAAAGACCTGGCTGCACCCACATCTCAACCCACAGGCCCTGCTCTTTGCCCAGCTCTGTGCCGCACTGCGGGGCGCTGAGCCCTGCAACACTGGGCACAAAGCCTCCGTGAAAAGTCTCCGGCAAAACCAGCGACAGGCCAGCAAGCTGCTCGTAAAGGGTTTTGCCGGGGCCAGGAGGGTGTGACGGTCTCCAACGGCAGCAGCGCCCGCTCTTGCCTACTCGCGTTTCCCAAACAGCCCTGTCACTTAAACATGGCAATTTAAAGAATACCAGTCAGATGATTCTCGGTACCATCTGTCTAAACATTGCTTTTGCTAGGAAGTCAATTAAGCTATAGTTTTTCTTTGCAGAGAATGATAGCTGCGCTCTGATGAGAAATGCACTTGATAATTTAATAGGCATTTTGTCTTTTTTCTAACAAGCTGTGTTGATTTCTGAGTAGTCTGCTATTCACCAAGGGAGGAAAATGAACGAACTGAAGTAAAACATTAGAAGATCCATTAATGTGAAGGACGTTTAATCTCTGCAAACTAAAAATAAAGCTTGTGAGCTATTTGGATTATTAACATTTGAATGATAAAGAAATTTAGGAAATGCCAAGACAGTGTGGGGGGAAAAATGACAGCTTTTTAAATTTAAAAGAATTGTTTTGAAATAATGGAAATAATCATATTTTGACTTTTGAAGTAAGAAAAATGTCTCCCTGCCAGTATTTCTATGTAGTAGAATACTTCCAAGGACAAAATCAAAATGTCCAATAATTTTTCAGGGCTCCAGTTTGAATGAATCAGTCCCAGGCTGAGAGGCTTTTTGACATTTTCAGTTCACAGAAGTTTTTTGACTGTCTTCGGTCCTAGAATATGGAAAATCTTCAAAGTCTCAAATGCAATATGACTGACAAACCTTTCCCCACTCCACCCTCGTGCTTCAGTGGACCGTCTGGCAGAATCGCGGGGCTGGTTATAACAGCCAGGTTCTGCTTTAGCTGAGGGCAGCGACTTCTCAGCCTGGTGATAACCTTGAAGGCAGTTTCGGCTGAGATTTTTCCATTGCTGGCCCCTACGCAGGTTGGATTTTAGGGAAAACCAGGAGCCAATTCTGAAAATGAGTTAGTTTGGCAGTTAGAAAACAAATGGGATTTTATTTTTATTTATTTTAGAATGGTGTTAGCACATCTGTGCACAGGCACAGCAAGGTTTGTTGGCAGATGGTGAGGCTGAGGCTGAAAACTGCCTCCGGGAGAGTGTTTGGGGCTGTGGGAGAGCGGTGTTTTGCTGAGCTGGCAGCCCTGGCCCTAGAGACTGCAGGGACGCAACCGGCGCGACTGCTCATCCCTCCTCTCTGAGAGATACAGTGGCGAGCAGGAGCCGCAGGGACCCGGGCAGTCCCAGAGCTGCTCCCTTGAGTGGCAGGAAGCGCAGCGCAAACAGGGATAGCTGAGGCTGTGCCCTCGCAATGAACCGTGGATGCACTGGGAAGGGGGTGCAGATGCTGCCTCCCTGCCAGAGCAGAGGAGCTCAGCTAAAACAGCACCACCATATTCTTTCTACTAGAAAATGCTTTTTCCTCAAAACCAAATAGAGAAGGGCGTGGGGGGAAGAACAGGAGGCACAGTGACACTGTCCCACGCTAGCTGATAGCCCTGCGGTGCCTCTGGGGCCCAGAAAAATCTGAGTTTAAGTCTTTCTCCGGTTTGGATCTGCTCCACATGAAGTACAAGGAGCTCCTGAAAGCTGCTGCCTTTCCATGAGAGCACCGCTACTTCCCAGGCCCTCTCCACTCATCACTTCCAGGCAGCCTCTCAGAAGACATTGGCTTTTTTGATGATTTAAGCCTTGTGGGATGGAGACTGACACCAGGTGAGTGATGAGCAGGGTGTGGGTGAGCTGTGGGGAAAGGGAGAGGCTGAGAATGAGCCCTGTCAGGAACCGAGCGAGGCAGGGACAGGGCAAGAAACAAAAGAACGAGCCAGGATGAGGAAAGCCACAGGTTTACATTGGACAAGCCCTTGTTTTGTCTCCTCATGTTTTCATACTAAAAATTAAATATGGCAAGTAGCAAGTCATCCATATGGGGCCACAATTTTGCATTTACTGTAAATCCACCTGTGCAGCTGGGGAGTCAGTCCCAGCATAGCTGCAGGGCTGGAGCCACCTCCATTTGGTGCCTGATGCTTGCCAGAATGGAACAGAAATCCTGCAAGCAGCCTGTCATTCCTCTGTCACCGCACCCTCGTACCCCGTAACGCATGCAGGCCCATAGGTTTGTGACTGATAGGATGTCCTTACAAGCAGTCACTACTCAGCTGGCTATACAGTAGGTGCAGTGTGGTAGCAGAAGAGATGCACATCTCTGCTACGTTGCAGTGCAGTGAGCGCTTAAACAAATCCCACAAATAATCTCTGAAAATGAGCTTCCACCACAGCAAGGGGTGACATAAACCGGTATAACCCCTTCGGGGAGCTGCACTCTGTTTGGTCCAGGATCACCCTGGCACCGCAGGAGGCCTGCCAGAGCCTGCGTGGGCACAACCATGGGCAGCATCACGGCACCAGGTCGGAGCCCTTCCTGGGGAGCCCTCTCATCCAGGTGTCCCAGAACACTGAGCACAGCCACCATGGTGGGCTGCCCCTCTTTCTGCCCTTCTCTGCCTTGTGAGCGTGTTTTTCTCATGACTTCTTGAATCTTCTTTATTACAGTTTAAGCCCCATCTGCACTAGAAATTTGTTTTAGATCCTAAAGCAAGATACACTGTGTGGGGGATTGCCACATGGTGACCTCTTCCCTTGGGCCAAGTACATGCAGAGAAAAGCAAGATACAAATCACAACTCTTTCATAGAAATGGGATTACTTTTGCACTTTTTTTGTGAAGATGACTTGGGGGAATCTGTCATTTGATGGACTTGGCTAATGACTCACCTATAGATTACTCTCCAGTCTGGGAACTCACCTCTCTGCAGCTCAAAGGATGTTTCAAAGGAAACATCAATCTCAGCTCACAGGTGATGTGAGGCCGAAGGCTGCGTTCAAGGTGTCCCAGGAGTGTGATGGGAGCCCGCTGGTCCCAGGACTGCTCCTGGATCTCTCCTGCCATGCTACCAAACATCCCCATTGCTTTGCTTTCCCCTGGCCAGGAGGAGCTGCCCAGGGAGAGGGCTGGGAAAGGCCCAACAATCCAGTTGACTGTGGCACAGTTAGAAAATGATGGAGCAAACTTCAGAAAGGGCACCAGGATGCTTTCAGTTAACTTGAGGGCAATCTGAGGTTTAAGTAGCAGTTAACAATGCGGTTTATGCTCCTTACAGGTTTACTGGTCTCTATATTCTTGAAGTTACAGTTGTTTCTACTGAGTTGAAAGCTCTGAATATAATATCCTGAGACTAAATTCTGATGCTTTTGAAAGTGAGTGTATGTGAATGCTAGAGAGAAGAACAGAGATTAAGATTGCTGGAATTATGGCGGAAGCCAGAGTGCTCCATGGCAAACAGACGGGTTTCATGTTTAGGATGCTGAAGAAATGTGAAATGGCCATCTGCCAAAGGTTCCTGTGAGCTCTCAAACAATACCACGAGGTAAGACAATACTGTAATTTAACCAGAGGGTGAGCCATACTGCTCCTGGCAGCTTCACATGGGCTGCAAATATTTGCACAGCCTACACCTAAGGATCTTCTCAGGATCCTGTTGGCAGTGCTCCTACGGAAAGGTCAGGTCCTGGCACCTGGGGTGGGTACCCAACCATTGGGCTCTGGAGCTTAAAGGACCGAAGTTGTTCTGGTGCTGGCAGAGATTGCTCACCTGAGTAACACCCAACAGAAGCCCCAGGAAAAGCCCCAAATACCCTTTAATTGAAACTTATGATTTGGTTTTTTTAAAAAAAAAACCCACATATTAAATCACTACAATATTTGAGGCAAGGACTGAATGCAGTGGAGCTGCTTCATTTGAATAAAAGCTGCAAATTAGTTTTGGAACAGGATCGAGTCTTGTGGCTGGACGCTCTCTAGCAGAAGGGACCAAACTTTAAGTCCGTGTGCTGGCGTGTACCATTGGGCACCATGGGACTTATTGCTGAGCTTGCATGATATGGTTTAATCTGCATTTTTATATGGCAAACCCCCTCCCTGCTCCTCCTCTTTTTATCTGGGAAACAGCATCTTTAAGTTTAGGTAGGGGCTGTAATTCACCCATTTTCAAAAGGCCCTTCTGAAACACATACACCATTCAAACACTGCTTTTAAATATCCCCCTCCCAGGGTGCAGCCATAGCTCAAGGCCAACTTAGCATGATTGTAATTCTGAGTGATTAAAATTTATGGTGGCTAATCTGTTGGAAAGCATATGTTAGACCAGCGTTCAGCTGATCAAGTACATTATCTGATAACTGCTAGTAACATCTGCTGCGTGATCTATAGCCTGATTCTGAGGGGAAGGTATTTAACCTGCAGCAGCTTATGAGACTAGAAAGAAATAATAAAACCCAGTGTAGACTTAAGGGAAAAGATGAAATAAAAGGTATTGAAAAGCAGCTGGTGAAACAGTTGAGGCATTACAGTAGTAACAGTAATCAACAGCCCTGCTAAACTGACAGGCTGCGTGACCTTGGTTGGGAGCAGATATGCAATGGTGTTGTCTGAGCTGGGCTAGCAGAAATTCAGGCAAATGAGAGGATAAAATAGCAGCCTATTAAAACTGATCCTGTTCAAGGGTACCAGAAGGGATTTCCAAGGCAGATTTTTTGCAGAATTAATAATGTGCTTTGAAATTTCTGGGAAGCAAGAAATTGCTTGGCAGGATTGTTGGATTTTGGCGCAGTGAAGGCTGAAGAGCGTGTCCTCGCTGCTGGGCCAGGCAGCAGAAATGTGCTTGGCTGGGTCTCATTTTGGAAAGTGTGAGGATTGCCATCAGCATCCCAGGCATGGAGGGATGGCATGAGGTAGATGCGTTGGATCAGCAGCCAGCTATAGATAGGCTTGAGTTTGGGTGCTAAGGAAGCACTGCCTTTCCCATCCTGCTCAGCAACCATATAAGGTTGCTTTGACTCATTTCAAAAAATGTTTTGGAGATGATGTTAGTAATCCAAGCTGCTCATAGCCTGCCCATGGAGAAGTATTAAACAGTTTATGCAGTTTTCCTCCTGCCTGACACAATTTTATTTACGTTCCCGTTTGTGCTGCTGGGGCCATAGCACAGTTTGAAGGGATTGGGCTCGGCGCTGCTCCAAACGCACACAGCAAGAACAGGACTCAGTGGCCTTCCCATCCCTCCTGCCACCTACTTGCTACTGTCATGGTCCCCTGAGCAGGTGTTTTCTAGGCCAGGCTGCAATTTACTCAGAGATTCATTCAGTTAATGGCCCATGCAGTGCCAAGCTGAGTATGAGGAACTCATTTCCAGGGATGCCCGATCCCTGGAAGTGTTCAAGGCCAGGTTGGATAGGGCTTTGAGCTGCCTGGTCTAGTGGAAGGTGTCCCTGACCATGGCAGGGGTGTTGGAACTAGATGATCTTTAAGGTACCTTCCAACCCAAACCATTCTATGATTTCCCACCTTCAGGCAATGAATCCAGCAACCTTTACTATTGCGGCTCATTGTGTTCTGTTGAGGAGTGCTGGGGTAGTTTTGCTTTAGAAAGAGGAAATGTGCTGATGCGCTTTTGGGAGTGGTGGCAGGCTCCCAAAAGCACTTGTCTCTTCTTTTTAATAAGGTATTTTACTTTGTAACCTTCCCATCATTTTTAATAAGCTCTTGTGCTGTCAAAGCCGCACGTGGCTATCTTTCTCATTGTCTGTCTGCTTATGAAAAGGGCTTACGAGAGATGAATGATTAAGAGGAGATTCTGTTGAGGATGGCTGCCTTGTGCAAGCAATCAGGGTTCCCATCTGGCTTTCTCTGGGTGTTTTTGGTCTGGTTTTCCAAAACAGTGCTGCCGACATGGGGAGCTCACACTGGCACACGTGCATGGCCCAGGGGGCTTGGGGTGGGGGCTGGGAAGCTTGTCTGGGTGAGAACTGAGGAAGCAAAGCAAGGTTTGTCCCACATATTAATTTTCTATCTTTTCTTGCATCTACTGGAACTGTACCTGTATTGCTAAGTGGGAACACGGTCCTACTGCCTAGGTGTGATCACATCAGTCAATCTTTTTAGCAAGCTTTCTTCAAAAGGCTTAAGTGTGATATAAAAATGATTCATCTTTAAATTCAGTCTGAATGCTTCATCATGCTGAACTGGAAACTCTTGTTCAAAGCTATCCCAAACAGCCCCGTGAAAGATAGAAATTACCCAGCAGATAGTCCTTACCATGTCTGCCTTGGAGTGATTTGTTACAGCAAAATGAAACTGTCCAGCAGTAATAAATTAAAAAAGAAATCCTTTTCATGAGTGCAATGAGAACATGGTCTGTATAATTTATTATGGCAGCGTCAAAGAAATCTATCGCATACACCTAACTCTTGGAGCCAGCAGAGATTTCCTACAGCTTCTGTTCTTTTCCTTCTTGCAGGAAATTAGGCTGGCCCAGAGATACTGGCAGCGCCCCTCCAGACCTAACTCCCACAGTGATCGACAGGAGCTATGTTTTTCACTTGGACAGAAGAAAAACCAGGTATTTTTGCCCATATTTATGGCAGCTGGCTCTAGCAGTGTCCATAGGTGCTCACCAGTAAGGGTGAATCCCAGTCAGGGATTCAAAACTGGTCTCCAGAGAGCCTCTTTCTGCCTTGAGTAGCTTGTTAAAGCATAAATCTCTTCCCAGATAGGCTAGTGTGACCCTTGCAGTTTGTTGCAGAAGAGTTCGTATCACAGTTCACAGTGACGTTTTTGTTTGCCCATAGGGATGAGTGTGTTGTTGCAATCCTTTAACTCGTACAGCGTGTTCAAAACAGAAAGGTCTTTCGCATATTCCTGCTTCACTGCTCTCAGCGAATTACCAGTCATCTGATTTAATTAAAGGGTAACTCAGCTAAACTTAATAAGTACATTAGTCAATGATATTTCTTAAGCTTTCTCAGGGTAAATTTATATATCTTCAATTACAGGAATGGCTCAAATACAAAATGTTTAGCCACTGTTTTTACTTCTAAGGGTCTGAAACATATTTTTTAGACCAATGAGCTTTATGAAGGGCTGCCATGTATTCAAAACAATTCCTGGTAGCCTTTCCAATGCAATAGTCCTCCTTCTCTTCATAATGTCCCAGATCCGTTGCATGTTTGACAGGCTGCCCTTTATCTCGCACTGCTAGGGAAAGCTGGTATGTTCCCCCTGAAAGGGGAAAGGAGCTCTGTGCCCTAAACCAGCCTGCTCTTGTATGTCCTCACTTGGCCCTAAGTATTCAGAAATATTCAAAGACCACTCTTCTACAGCCAGGTCAGGGTGATGGCATGTGAGGACACTGCCACAGGTCCTTGGGGGAGATGCTGTAGCCAGAAAAGAGAGCAAGCCCTGCTCTCCTCTCTCGCTTCCTACACTTTACCTACGTTTTCTCGACAGCCCATCGAGGCAGGAGGGAAAAAGTCCCCCTACCTCCAGGCTGTGACGGGGCAATCCAGCTGCCGGGCAGTGGGTAGCGCAGACATGGAAGTCCTGACATCAAGGTAGAAATAATTCCACCTCCGCCCGTAAGCTGTCCTTGAGATTGTAATTGGGTTGTTACACTGAGATGAAATGTGCTTTCTACTTTTTAATGTGTTTATTAAGTTGGCAGTATATGATTTATTATGTTCTTAATTATTAATTTTCTTGCTCATAAGTGCCTGGATTTTTGTAAATGATGAGATAGGGAAGTATAATGCTGTCACTTAGGAACTTTAACTGAAATGAAGGGTTTGGCTTTTTAATGCAATTTATATTTATGAGAAACTAATATAAGATCATTTTATATTATCAAAGGAATATAACTAATACAAGATGATTAAAAGAATGATCGTCGGATAGGTCAGATATGAACTGATGTGAGCAGAAACTGAACAGCTGTAGGTTTTAGGTCCTAATTTTGAAAAACACTTAAAATACTCACTTAATTTTGTGGGTGGGGAGGCTGTCCTGCATTAAGTCCTAAGTCTGAAGAAAGTTATTGAGTGTTGCTCAGTATTCTGTATTCTGTAAAATAGGGTTTGATCTAGGGCAAAAATGAATATGGCATAGATTCAAGCACAAGTTTTGCTTGCATTCATTCTCATGAAGCTTTACCTGCTGAGCGTTTGCAGAAGATGCACGTGACGAGTGTGGTGAGCAAGGCTGCATTAAACTGGTTTAACTTGAGTTCATAGTTTCTCAGGTTTTTTCCTACCACTGTGGGTGAAAATAAAGCTCAAGTAGTGAGTCTAGTTGTAACAGAAACAGGCTGTCTTGAATATCAGCAAGTGTCATCCACACAAGGAAAAGAACCGGTCTTACACCACTTCTGTAACTTATGAGCACAGGGCACAGTCAACACTTTTATTAATACATGAGAAGTTCTGAGCCTGCTTGTAAGGGTACAGAAGTTATTCATGCACCTTCGGAGCTCCTTACTCTGTGCTGTGTCTGACCGTGAAGTTTCATAATGAAGTCATTCAGAATTAAGCAGTCCTTGCAAGTAAAGAAAAGAAATCCATTTGAACCCTTTGCATTAAATGTTCCTTTAATCGACAGCAATTCCAGTTCAACGGGGAAACAAGCAACAATATTTGAATCCCTATTTCAAACTACTCTCTGACAAATAAGTTTTTCCTGATATAAATCAAGGTATTGTCAGAAGTCACTTTTCTCAAATGTCAAGGTCAGCTAGAGGTTTGTAAATTAGTTCATGCCAAGAGAAAATAATGAACCAGTTGAAAGACTGATATAGAGGTTTGGCTCTGTGAACATGTTGGTTAATCATCTGAGAGTCCGCTAAATATGCTTTTGATTACTTTCTTGACTTTATTTCTGTATTTAATTTGAATAAATCTTAGTCACAACCTCATTTTGCCCAGGAGTCACATAACTCCACTGGGTCTTCTTGGAACCTTTTCTAGTTTTATATTAAATAAATATAGAGTAAAGGCTCTATAAACAGCATGTGGAATAATCATCACAGTTATTACACAGATATTTTAGATACATCAATATAGGCGTAACATAAAACAGGAATACAAGTTGTGCTTTTTTTTCAAGGAATAATCTACTCAAGTGAATGGGTAGCTCGGAGTGGACTTTGAAAATGCTATGGGGTGATCATTTCCCAAGGATTAATACCTCAAATGCTGTCACAACTATTAAAACTTTCCTCCCGCACTCTGGAGAAGAGAAAAATGAGGATTCAGTTACAGGCATGCATGGAAACTTCATCATCTCAGAGCTTTGTACATCCCAACAGACCCAAATCAGGCAAGGAGCAGGCAGCCTCCTTGCCAAGAGCAGGGTCCTGACCAGACACTGGCAGCAGGAACATCTGAGGCTTCTTTCCTCAGCTCGCTCAGTCTTCCAGATTTATTTTTAATTCTGTGTAATCACCCTGAAGTCTTTTCGTGGGTTGTTTGAACCTCATTGCCTGTCACTGGAGAGGTAACACAAGATTTGCAGAGGCTGTACAACCTTTGCCTGAGGTTTACCTGATGACAGCTTCATGACTGGGCTGTTTCCTCTCCCGGTTTATTGCACTGCATTCCTCTCAATTTTCATCAGCGCACAGAAAAATCACAGGCGCTGGCTCATGAAAATGCAGATTTCTTTTTCCTCTTCCAAATCCAGCTTCATTCTTTTCTTAAGAAGGGGAATTGAGGTTTTACATCAATAGCTTGACTACATCTAATGGGAACTGATGGTAGAGGCAAGAAGCTTAATACTGTGTTTCAGCTCCTCCCCATCTGTTGGGAACTCAAGCACGTTCCTCTTCAAAATTAATATACCCCAGGCACGTGTTGCTCTGCTGACACCCTAACAGATGCAGTAGATCCCTTTTGCTGTGAAACACATCAGCCCTGGTCCAGCCAGGAGGGGAGGAGCCCGGCCAAGGATTACAGAGGTGTGAGAAAAGCAAACGGGTGAGGGCAAACCGTGAGGAGCCTCTCCCTGCACCCTCAGGAAGGGGACGCGGCCAGCACCCCGGCTGGGGAAAGGGAGAGGCTCCGCTGGGAGCTCTCAGCAAAGGCAGCCCAAGGATGTGAAGGCGAGAGGAAGCTTCCCCTCTCCCCAGCCCTTCCCGCAGTGCCTGGATGCGGCAGCTGGGGCTGGGCTGCTTCCCTGGCAGACCTGGCTGGGCCTTCACCAGGTGAGGACACCACTTCAAATGCTTTCAGAGCCCAGACCAATGTTGTCCCTGTTAGGCAGAGAAATATTTCTCCTTCCTCTGAAATCCTAAATTAGCTCTTGGTCTCAGACCTTACGGCAGAGATTTCCACTGGTTAATTGTGTTGGTTTTCAATAGTTCACCCTCTAGCTGCGTGTCCAACGGTGAATTGCCCAGTTTATCTCTGCTGTATCCCACATCCCAACCCTGCTACATTACCTTAAAACATCAAAAAACCACAGGAACAACAACAACAAAACTGCGGCTAAGTCCCTGGGAGCCCTAAGACCCGTTACCTGAGGTGTGATTAACCACCCGATTTGTGCAGTACTTGCAGGAGCACTCAGGGAAGAATTAGCATCCTAAGGGGAGCACAATAACACCTTAAATCTTGGCCTTGGCTAAGTGGCAGCTTGCTTTAATATATAATAGTATAAGCTAAATCAAGGAGCATAAATATAGAGGACTACCTCACATCGGCTTCCACGTGGATGCAGGAAGTGAAATAATACATTTTCTGATTGGGAAAAACCCTGAATTGAGACCAGCTTTGTCTTGAAAGACCTATCATACGCTTTTACCTAGAATAAAACATGCCTGGATTATTTTCTATTTTCTCCATAATTATGATGGAAAAAATGAAGAGGAATGTGTATCTATACTAAAGCCGTTACACTGAACACCTGTGAACTCCAAGTCAGGCAAGGTTACAGCTGGTGACTGACTGTGTTTTGAGGCCAAGAGTGCAGACTTTGGGGCGGATAGTTATCCCATGGCTGGGTTATCATCTCCTATTTCAGCACTCTGTGGTAGAGGTCGTTAGACGGAGGCTCTGACAGCGGGTGAGATGCATGGCCACGTGTGAAGCAGGAAGGTGGAAGTCTGGGCATGGTTTTGTACATGATATGTGCCCATTGAGCTGGATCCAGGACTTGTGGTGACCTGTGCAGAGGCTCCCAGATGCACTCACATTGTGAAAGAGCGTGTGCAGGTTGGGTTGCACACTTGACAAACATAGGCAAGAGCATGTGATGTTTTTTCACTGATAAAAGAATGATTGAACAAACAGTCCTCGGTGATGACCCACTGCAGAAACCACAAGGAAGAGGGATTACTTGATAGAAAGCAACTGCAAGATCACATACGCAAGTATCGCTAGAGGCATGGTAAGAGGTGTTACGCTGTATCCGCAGAGGAACGGCTGGGTTTACTGGGCAGCCCAAATCCCTGTGGGAAAGGCAAAGAACTTGTGACGTGCAGATTTTCAAGCAAATGTTCAAGTACAACATTGCTGCTAACTTCTGTCAGGTCCCCAAATGAATCCAAGTTGCCAGCCTCTCCCTCTTCATTGCTAGCTGCATGACTCACACCATTACCCAATTTAGCCTAATTGGGACCCAGCCAATTCCCCAGTTGCTCATTGTTAATTTAGCTCTGCTCAAGCAGGGGCAGCTGGAGGGTTGTGGTTCTGTGGCTGTTGAGTTTTGCTTTCTGGGCTGCAGTTGCTCTTTCCAGAGTATGTTGCTTGTTTGGGCTACTCTGTCCTACCATTTTCTAGTGGCACTTTAGGGACTCCTGGCTGACTCCCTGGGGTGTTTTTGACCCTGCAAGCTGTCACACTTGCACAGCTCCTCTGGACCAGCTCAGCCAGCAGCATCCAGCACCTGGAGCCAAGGGAGATGGAGAGAGGGCAAGATTTGCCCCCACAAATTCAGGTAGCTGAAGGTGGGGAATGATACAGAAAGCCCAGTGCCCCATCGTTGTGCTTGGGGTGTACAAGCCTGTGTCTATCCACCAGTTTTCCAGAGGAGATGGCCTCAGCAGATGGTTGCTTTTCAGCTTTGCTCTTCATGCTCCTTCCCAGGGCAGCCAGGCTGATTACTGCGGATGGGCTGCTCCAGTGCCCGTCCAGGCTGTGTGGGCTTTCACACCGGCCTTTTCTCTCTGTAGTAGGAGGTAGATGCACAAGCCCTGTGAAGCCTTCCTGGTTATCTTCCCTTCTGGTTTGTGTGCATCTGGAGTGAGTTCAGCTGCAAAGAAATAGACAGATCATGGGAATCTTGTAGTTTAATTTGAGATTGTCATCCAGAAGTAATGGGGTAATTATCTTTCAAAATCCATGTGTTTTGACAATGTAGAAAACGATTTAGAGTCAAACAGGGGTCATTGACTTGCTTTATTCCTGTTCTAGAACAACAAAAGATAAATGATTACACCAACAGTGTGTCAAGGTTGTCAGTAAGCACCGAAACGTGTCATGTCTCTGTCCTGCCTGGAATGAAGACTTCACCCTTGCGTGCTCTGGATTCAGTTTGTTAAAATACAGCAGGCAGAACGAAAAGCAAATAGGAGCCCTGTGCTAGGTGTGCCCTAGCTGTGCAAAGAGACACGGATGGAAACAAAAATCCAGGTATGAGAATTGCTGAGCTAGCTGGTTGCTTTGCTGCAGGATGGTAGGTGACAGAGGAGGTGAGTGAACGGGGTGGGGTGGGGGTGGGGGGCTGAACAGGGCCAGCGATTGATTTGGTTGTAGAAAGTGTGTTTGCAAAGGCTGATCTCTGAAAGTAATTGGCATGATCAAACCCAGCTCTCAATTCGTGTACAGTCAGGGTGTTGCCTAGTATATCCTGCCCATCTCACTTAGCATCCAAGAGCTAGCAGCAGTTTGTGCCAGGAATATGAGATGACTCATTTGAGCTGTCTTGTTTGAAGAAATCAGTTCCCTGATTGCACTGGTTATTCTGAAGCCATTCTCTCTCACTGAGAAGAACAAAGTATGCCCAGAAGATGTGGAGGGGTTTCCCCCCTCCCCATATGCAAATGATGTCCTTCACGAAGTTTATTCTTTGTCTAAGTAGGAGTTAAGGGTGCCCACCATGCTCTCACAAGATGAAAGGTGGTACAACACATCTACATCAGGCAAGAGGTTGTTCTTAGGCTGGCCGTGGGCCTCGTCTAATTTAGCATCACAGGATAGTTGAGGTGAGCGGGTACCTCTGGAGATGGGCTGGACCAGCCCTGCTCAGAGTAAAATCAGCTAGAGCAGGCTGCCCAGTGCTGTCCCCACTTGGGTTTTGAATATCTCCAAGGACGGAGAGTCTACATCCTCCCTGGGCAACCTGTTCCTGTGTTTGACCTCCCTCACAGTATTTAAAAAAAAAAAAAAAAGGGGGGGGAGGGGGGCACAGGCAGGCAGCTTTAATTTTTGAACAGAGCTTCCTGTATTTCAATTTTGTCCTGTCACTGTGCCCAGAAGAGTCCATGGAGGAGAGTTTGGCTCCATCTTCTTTGTTTTCCCCCCATCAGGCATAAGATCCCCCTGGAGTCATCTTAAGAATGGGTGTATTTTTATCTTTTCCAGAATATGCAGTCCAGCTGTCAAACTTGTAAAATCACAGACTGTTATATCCATCTTTTCCCCTCTCTTTCCCCAGCACCACATTTTTATTGGACTGTTCTTGCCAGCTGTTGCTCTATTTGTCATCATCCTCTTCTGGAGGGTTGGACACTTTCCCCAGATACCAGTCAGCATCTTTTGCTCTTCACATCCCCTGCTTTCCTGTGGCATGCCGGCACCTGGGCTGAAGGGTGGTAGTGGTTTGGTGGTCTGCCTCAAGTTAGGTGCCCAGAGGGTGGCTGGACCTTGGGCCAGGGACTGAGTCTTGCTCCTGAGGGGCAAAAGGAGATAAACTTGACTTCCCCTAGTACACACGTTCAGCAAGGCAGCAGCTATAGAGCTGCCAAGAGGAATCTGGGAGAGAAGTGAAATGTGTGAGTTTGGGGGTTTTTTTTCCTGTTTTCTAATGGATGGAAGCATTCTTCATTGAGCACAATAAACTGTTAAGCCTCAAGGTCATAAACAAAAGAAATGTTGAAAATGATCATTTTATTATTTAAACTTAGGCACAGAGTCTGCATCACAGCCTTGCTTCCCCTGAGAGCGTGTGCCCTGGAGCTGGCACTTGCAGAGCTCCATTATTTCCAGCAAGGAATTCCCAGCTGTTGGCCCTTGAAAAGAGTCGGGGAAAACAAGGCCAAGGCAGGCTTCTTAAATGGTATCAAAGCAGCATTTGAACCAAAGTCTTGCTCTAAATGTTGTTAAATATACTTACTGTGAGCTGTGGCTCGTTGATCTGCCCCGTACCAGGGGGCTGGCAGGCTCTGCAAGTGGGATGGGCTCCTTCCAGGCTGGACCTCTGCGAGCAGGTGGGGCAGGATGGGTTGGGGACCAGCTGGAGATGTCCTCCAGGTTCTGTTACCAAACCTGCTCCTCCTTCGCTCTGAAATGAGCTGAGTACTGGTTCACAGCTCCATTTCCTCCACAGCTACTTCTCATGGTGGGATCAGAGAGAGAAAGTGGGCAGAGGTTCAGGGGTTCACAGCCATGTTCCTTTAGAGCTGCAGAGTCTTTTATTTAGACAAGGAACTGAGAAGCAGAACCCAAAAATAAACAGATTTTATCCTTTCATATGTTTGTAGCTCTGACTTTTTTTTTCTTCCCCCTCCCAAACAAATATTCTCTCTTACATGTAAACACCAGTATTTCCTTCAGTAAACTTCCAGCGGAGGTCTGAAATAGCTGTGTGTCTCCAGAAAGTCACATTATTTGAATAATTCCTGCTTCTGACAAGCATTTAGGAAAAGGAAAGTTGTCTGTGAGTAGAGTACCACCTCTTTTTGCAGTGAATAAAGCAGTACTTTGAAGAATAAAAATCTCAAAAAATCATGGGTTTTGTTGCTGCACTTATGCTCCAGGTTATATTTCTACTGGAAATGACAATTTTGTGTTTAAGGAGTTGGCAGACTGTACTTGGGTTGAGCGAAGCACTGATGTTGCAAGTTGCGTAGACCAAGTTCGAAAGGAAAGCTGTAAGCCCCAGGGAAGTTGGCAAAGTTTGAATATAAGTTGTGGAGTGGGAAAAGTGTTAAAAAATTATAACTGTTTTGCAAATCAAAATATCCAGAAAGGTTTCAGTTTAAAAGTGATCCACTTTTTCATTTGCACATCCATCAAAGCCACCCACTCTTACTTGACTGAAGCTACGTGCTTCAATTGCAGCTTCACGAAGCCTCCACAAGGTTTTTGTTGTAGTGAGCTGGAGCCTTCCCGACGCAGGCTTTTGGCTGTAAGGCCTTCCGTGGTGCATGATGTGTACAGCCACTTGATTTATTTTGGACGAAGCCCTCCCTAATCCCAGCAGCTATTCTGATTTTCTCTGTCTTGGGAATTTTTTAACAACTTGAAACATCTCTCCATAATCCTACATCGTCAAGCGCACTGATCTGCTTTTTTGTTTATTAGCTTAAAATACCATGTAGGTCTGTTTTCGTATTTCCTTGCGAGGCAGGCAGGCTGGAACCCCCAAGCTTCTCTTTTCCTCTTTGTGGCTGTTATAACCAAAGAGAATTAAATTTTTCCCAGTCTAACAGCCGTAACCTTTTCAATCTCAAGTGCTTGTACTGAATTTCATCTGAGCTAGCAACTTTTCCTCCAGCATCCAGAAAAAAACCTCTTTGCCCTACAAATAACTTTCACAAATGCAAAACCCAGTCTCTAATCAGACAGGAGAAATGTCTGGCATTTGGTGAGACGCGCTAAGCAGTGGCTTTCAACACGCACGCTGCTGCTGAAGGATGCCTGGGAAGGAAGTTAGCTGGTGTTTGCAACCAGCCTCTTCCACCACGGGGATGGCTGGGGCAGGGAGGTGATCTGATCAGTAGAGCTTGAGCAGCACTTAATTTGTTGCTATTGATCTTCCAGCGAAGGCACCAGAGACCGTGATCAAACACCTGGCTGTTCAACCAAGACAAAAGGTGTCTGCTTCTAATTTCATTTGCTAATAACATGGCTGTTTTGAGGCCTGTTGTGGTCGAGCAAACCCCCCACCACCACCACCACGCAGGAAGAAGGCAATGAGAAGCTCTTGGCTTTCCGGGACTTGCCCAGGTGGCTGGATGTGCCTCAACTTGCACCCTGGTCTGGGAGAAAGATATTTTCTGCAGAGCTTGAATTGTACCAGGATAACTGGGAAGCGGACTGGAGAGAGAGAGGAAGGTGAACCAGTGCTTGGGCTGGTGGGCAGCTTGTCTGGCAGGGGGAGTTGCAGGCAGCAGAGGCTCCCCCTCTGTCCTAAGCAGGCTGGGACACTCCGTGTTTATGTTTTTGTGGTTTTGTAGCCTCGCACAGGAAAAAAGACTAGTTATTGTGAGAAGCATGCCATATGTTGTTGCATATGGCTGAAACATCTGCATATGTACCCAGGGATCTGATATATGTGATGAGCTTCTGTTACAAATCTAACAGTGAAGGAATTCTCTCTTGGAAATTTTATTTATTTTTTTTTTTTTTAATCTCTAAGGCTCTTTGAGGGAAGTCAGCCTCCTGCCTTTGTCTTCATAGGATTTCATGAAACCTGCAGGGACCAGTGCATGTGGAAGGTACTGACAGTTGTTTGTCTAGGAGCTACCAGCGCTCCAGCCATCCCTGGGGATGTCTGAAGGCTGAGTGAGTTGTCCAAAGGTCCTCCATAAACCGCTGCTACCAAGCAAGCAGCAGAAGAGCAAAACAATTTCAAACTAAAATTATTCAAACAATCTAAACGGATATTTTTTGCATCTTCCATCATCCTTTTTGTCCCTGGCTGATTCCTATGACTTGTAAATGTAGTACAATAGAAAGAAATCACAATGTACTGTGCATCCAACGGTGACATTGTTAAGGTAAAGAATTTAATAGGGTTACAAAAATGAGCTGAACAACAAAAAAAATCTGTAGTCATAGCAGTTCAGATGAAATGGGATAAAGAATACTGATCTTCATGCTTAATGATGTTCATTGATAGCCCCAGCTGCCTGGTTAATCCAAGAAACCCAGAAGCAGTAGCCACAGGAGATCTGTTCATTGTATATGGAAATCCGTCCCTTTTCCACAAAGTTACAATGTCTTCATCAAGAGCAGTTTATAAAATACTGATTCTGTGTTGTGTTCATGCAGCACCTAGCGCAAGGGAATCTCCCATCCTGGCAAAAGTTGTTAGACAAAAATGGTTAGGGAAAATGCCACAAATCAGTGAATAAAGCGATGTTTGTCTGGTTCCCCACTGAGCTAGGGGGATGGAGCTCCTGAAGAGCCCTGCCATGGGCACCTGAAGCATGAAATGCTTCTCCTAGCCACGTGTGAATGCAAAAAGATCCACCTCGTTCAGTTGTACTTGTGGTGCAAAATTCTCAATCACATGTAAATTCCCCCAAACTTTTAAGCAGATGGTTTTTTTAGGCAGATGGTGGGGGTGGATAAGGGGTGAAGAGATGGAAGATAATCTGACAAAACAAACGGAGGAACTGATTGAACTAGTCCATAAATATAAATGTATTCCCAACAGCATTCTGTGTGCCTCTTTTCATCATCCTACGGAGGGTGGATTACTGATCGGTTAAAGCAGATGGGAGGTGGGGGAAAGCGAGTCATCTGGGTTTTGTTCACAACTTGTGTTGCTCACTCCCTGATGGAAGAATTCTTCACCTGCGTCCTGTCTCTCATGTGCAAGAAAGGGGGATAATAATGCACATGGGTCTAATGAGAATGTCTAAAGGTTGGTGTTTGCAGGGTGCTTTCAGACTGCAGGTGCTGAGGAGCATCATGACTAGTGGATCAGAGCGGGTGATGTTCTTGTGCTCTGAGCACGGCTGGGTTTTTTCCCCCCTTTCTATTTGTATAGCATGTGTAAAGGCCTTACTGGAATATATAATTTGTATTACCATTGCAAATCAGAATAGAGGAGGATCTCCTTGTATTTCAGGTTTAAAGTTAGTGCATTTTGTTTGCATTTCAGGTACCCTGAGACCACAGCCAGGACATACCCTGGCAGCACAGCTGGTGGATTCTACAGCCTGCACCTTACTCTTCCTGGCACCACATGAGAGGCTAATGTGTGCTGTTACCTGGAGGGGAGAGAAAAGGCTTGGTCTGAAAAACCCTTGAGTGTCCATAACACCTCTACATTCTCTGAGAATTGCAATGATACCTTTTACTTAAACTGTGATGGAGCCCCTGTGATGCGATTCCCTCATGATTTGCAAGACTGAGCTTTAAAAAGCTGGGGATGTGCAGAGCAAAGGACAGACTTATTAACTTAGGAATGTGGTGCAGGTGTGTAGACAGAGAGGGAGGGAGTCACCCTGGAGCAAACCAGGAGCTGGGTGCTATCTGCTCCTCGGTAAAAGTGAAGGTCTGGGCACATCAGTCCTGAGGTAGGTCACAGCCTCACAAGGGAGCTTAGATGATCATCCAAGGTGGACGGAACCTTACTGTTAACTGCAACCTTAATGCTCTTTCATTTTTAGCTCTTTGTAACTGTTGTTGCATCGCTGCCTTAAAATACTCTTGCTAAAGCTTGCCCAGCAGCAGTGCTGGCTGTGGGCTGGCCAGCAGAATGGACAAGCCCACCACTGGGCTTGCATTTCTCCAGCACCTGTGGGACTGCCACCGAGCTGGGTGCGTGCCACAGGGTGGGGCGGCTGTGGGGAGCTGAGTTGGGTGGGCAGCAGCGGTGCCTTCCCTGGGTGCAGCTGGGGAAGCACAGAGAGCTGGGAGCACGTATGCACCGGAGGAGATGCTCCAAACCCCAGGCAGAAGCCTGTGATCTTGGTTGTTTTCAGCTCTTGGGTGGGACCACTGGGGCTTTGTGGGTTTTAACCCCTTAAGCTCACAGGTTTTGTGCTTGCTGCAGGGAATTGCCTGCTGCGCTGCAGGCTCAGGCGGGGCGAGGGGGTGGCAAGGAGATTGGGGGCATTGCCAGGCACTCCTGAAAATAGCCCCTTATGAAATACCCCTCCTCCACACATACAAGTCCTTACGCAGAGGGAAGCAGTGGTAGGAAGATGGGGTTACTTGCTCCCGCCTACAAGCGGGTGAAGAGCTGGTGGCACCCAAGGGCAAAAGTGTGTTTCTGCTCCGTGCCTGCTACCAGCCCTCGGCGAGGCAGGCTGCTGAGCCCACCTCCTCCGCGGTGGTGTTGCAACAAGTCTTTAAGGCGCGTGTTTGATGTGTCGTTTTAATGCTCAGCAGAGTTCCTCAGCATCGCGCTTGATGGGGAAATGATTGAATGTATTTCAGCATATCAAAGAGTTGACTGCTTGTCCAGGCATCATTCACAAACCTCTCCAACTAACTAGATTGTTTCAAGACAGCTATAATTAGGTGTAATAACTGCAATCATAATTAAAGCTCCTCATAATGGGGATATTTGCTTCTTAATTCAGTATTAAAATGGTCTGTTTCAATATTGAATCAACACTTCAGAGAAATCAATGAAAAACACATTGTAAAACTATATGATTTGTGGATAGTCTGGGGTGAAAACTATTGAAAAAATGAGAGAAGAGAGCCCAGACTGAAGCCCTGTCCTTCAAAATAACACAAGGTAAGAAATAATATATCATCAGTTTATTCAGTATTGCTTGCAACCCGCTATTATGTGTCAGAGATAAGAGAACATATGATTCTTACAGAAGGTTTCTTGGATGGCAAAAATTCCTAGATACTACTTGAATTATCATGTGCCAATAGCTCAGCATTTGTGGAAGGTGTCATCTAATTAAACCAGAATTTTTAAGTACCAGACAGCATGAAGGCCAGTAATAAGAGAGCAAGATCCGTCTGTATTACAGATGGGATGTGCAACTCTAATAGTATGGCTTTAGGCAATATTTAATTGAGTAGTTAAATTATCTTTTCCAGACGGGAAAATAAATTACTGCTCATCTCTCCAATTTATTTTAGCTTTTCCACATTCTGTTTCCTGAGGGAGTGGTGAGGGAGTGTGGGACATCCCCACATAAGCCCGGGATGATTTATTCTCCCCACACACCATAACTACCCCTTCAAGGAGAATGGCTTTTACACATGTGGAAGTTGGTGTGTACGTAACAGTGGCTGTATTCTCCTCTTTTCTTTTTAAAGGATATGCTGCTAATCACTGTGGTGGGATCACAGAGATCCAGCTATACACTTACATGTGTGTGGTTTTATATATATATTTATTTTAAAAAATGCAGGAGAGAGAATTGCTGGTTCAGCATCCTGCGGCCAAATCCGGAGTGCATGTCCCACTGGGGCCATGCAGTTTGCCCAAGAAGCTTTTCCAAGCTCTGGGCCAGCCTGCAAATCTTCACTTTGACTCACAGCTTTTTGTAGCATGGGATTATTTGGGGAAATTGTGTCAAATTCCAAATTGTTATTCCTCGGCTTGCCCAAACTCAGCCAAGTAAGCACGCAGAAATGCATGATACTCTGTGTGGCGCATGGGAGCAGAACTTAAAAAATTGGAAAATTTCAGTTAATTAATTAATTATTGGATCCACATGATAACAGGTCTCCAGGCTGGATGAACTTTTTCAATAGTCAAGTGTCTGCACGCAAGCATAGCCACGTGAGAGTGTATTAGCTTTTGTGCTTTATGCTGTGCTGGCTACAGGAGCACAGTGGGCATTTGATATGGCATGAAATCTTCTGCCACAAAGTC
Source organism: Pelecanus crispus (assembly GCF_030463565.1). NCBI lineage: Eukaryota > Metazoa > Chordata > Aves > Pelecaniformes > Pelecanidae > Pelecanus > Pelecanus crispus. The sequence goes on along the minus strand of NC_134655.1, from coordinate 8,894,613 downwards.
ACCCCTTGGAAAGTCTCGAGCAGATCTGAGTCGGCTGGTTGGGTTGGTACCAGGCCGCTGGTTTGTGTCGTGTGGCTGTGATGGTTTTGACTGAATGCCCTGAGCCTACAAACAGATTTCTCACATCTTGCAGAACCACAGCCTGCCCGAATCCCCCACGACTTCTGAATATTTGTGAAGGTAATAAGAGGCCGGTGTGCGCGGCAGAGTGCTGGATTCAGTCTGCCCACTTCCAAACAAAGTCACAACTTGCTTTCCAGTTGGCCAGTTCCCAGCCATGGGTCTCAGCCGTGGGCCAGATGAGATAACCATGTTCTTATGCGGCCTGAAATTCTGCCAAAATTCTGGTGGGAAGAGGAGGGTGAAGTAGCTTTTAAAGCACTTTGGGAGGAAAGGCTCTGTATTAGTGCAGGATGATCTTCTTGTTATTGGAGTATTATTACATCTGAGAGTAACTTAAGGGAATAGAGAAAAAGGCTTTTAAAATTACAGGTGGTCTATTTTACCCCTTGGTAAAAGTTCTTCTAACAAAGTTAATAAAAGATTGCTTTAATGAATATAGATGTTTTTGTCGTATTGCCCAGAAACTCCACGGGCTGTAGAAGATGTCTTCAGGGGAAAATGCTAACTGGAAAAGCAGACGGTGCAAACCTAACATCTCTGAAATGTTCCTCTCCAGACACGTTAAGCAGAGAGTGCTTCCAGGCTGTAGAAATGCAGCGTGGTTGGTGTGAGGCTGGGAAAACCCCTGTGCTTGGTCTGAGTTTTCACCTGTGCTGATCCCTTTAGCAATCACAGATACAAGCTCAGCAGCCGCTGAACTGCTTCCCATTTGCACAGAGGTGTTTAATGTTGTGCAGAGACAGGTCAATGGCAAGGGGCAAGAAAAATCCACTTATCCATGGAAAGAGTGGGGCCCTGGGTTTGGTGGGAGTCCCAGTGGACACTAACGCTGCAAATCTGCTCCATGGGCAGGAGCATCCCCTCCTCTTCTCTCCCACTCTGGCAACCTGCTCTTCTGCCTTTGACCTCAACCTTGCTTTCTTTTAACCAAACAGGCTTCAACAGCTCTGTGGTCCCTCCTGTGAGGAGGAAGTTTGCTTCGCTTTGCTCAGTTCCTCTTTCACCACCCTGCAGGTATTTGATAGAGACGGAGCAGACTGCACCTTGCACACGTGTGAGAGGCAGGGACCCCAGCCATCAGCCATGGCCAGCTCTCTGACCTGGGACCTCTGCGTAGGAAGGGGTAAGAAAACAGCCCCTCCAAATGATGGGTTTCAGGCCAGTGGCTTCATCATCCTTTCAGAGTCCAACTGCAAGGGCATGGCTCCCGGGGAAAGAACGGGTTCATCTGCTACAGGGGATTTCCCTCTGCCAGGGCCAGTCTGTGCAGAGCTGGGAGTTAGCCCTTCCGCCTGTGATGGAAAAGGTGCATGTTCCTATAATAGAAATTTCATTTGTAAAACGAGTGAGCATAGATGCTTTCTAAGCTGCCTGGAACATGAATTTAATACACACAGTTTCTGAAAGGATTTTACTAGCCAACTCCTTTTCAAGAAGCCTATCTTTCTTAGACCACTCTAAGTTTAAGCCTTATAAGCAGCCAGCCCTGAGGCACTGCTCTGTGGCAGGATCAATGCTTTAAGGGGTGGCCGCACAGTAAGGATGCAAGGTTTGTTCTGCACCCAGGACTATATATCAGCAGTAAATTTAATCTCCAAATATATTTTACTGCATGTCCCTGCACATCCATAAATAATGTTCCATATTGGCATTGCAGAAACACTAGATACTCGTGATTTCTAAATTTTCTTTAATTAAAATGTATTTATATTTAAAGCCTGAGCACAGATCAACATTGGAGTCTAGTGATTTGTTGTTCACACTGATGAGCACTCATTGCCTTTCAGCTCTTGTGCGTGCTCCCTGGCTGCAACATGAGAATTGTTTTATCTTCCTCAGTTTGAATCTGATGGCTGAAATGTGGGGTTTGGGGGTTTGGTTTTTGGGGTTTTTTTAAATAAAAAAAAGAAACTTTTGCTAGCTAAGCCTTGACTTCAAAGCTGCTTTTCTCTGCCTTTCAGATCCTTCCTTTAGGATGCAGTACCCTGCTGCCGATTCTGCAATAGACTGCTGATTAGAAAGACATCCTGATAGTAATGGATGGACATAGATCTGTTTCATTCTGTGCCTGGGCTGCTCCAAAGGCTGATGGATTTGGGAGAAGCTTAGATCCAATTTCATTTTTGTAGTGTGAACCAAAGTCTGCTAGAAGGGTAGAATTTTACTCCCCTCCATCAGTCACAGAACTGATGAAAGCTGGATGAGGATGCGGTTAAGCAGGTGTGGGAGAGCTGTTCCCTGCAGAAACCTTGGTGACCAAAGGGGGCAGCAGGAGTAAAAATAGCAAGGTAACTGGTGACATTGTCCCCTCTGTAGGTCTGCAGCCCTGCAGAATGGCATCAGATGCTAAAAGTCGCCTGGGCTACCTGGCTCCCCCGAGCTAGTCCCAAATGCCCTGCAAAGTGTGAGTTCCCGGGGTCTGGCTACGGGTGCTTCTTTCAACGAGTTCCCTGTCACCAGTGCAATGCCAGCATGCTGCTGTGGAGGTGAGTTATTTTAGAAATCCAGTTTAGGAGCTTTACTGGAGATACCGGCATGTCGAAGTCAAGCTGAGTGGGTGGCTGTTGCTGCCAACATAGCTGTGCTTCTGCGCTGGAGCTATGCTGAAGAGCTCTTAGTCACCCAACGGAGAAGTATCACATAGGCTCCAGTCTCTCGCCTCTTGTGTACAAGACCACGAGAAAAGCAGCTGTATGTGCACTTTCTGTTATGTCGTGTGGATTTTGTGAACCAAAAACCTGCAGAACCGGAGGTGCTGACTGTGCAGGGCTCAGGCTAAGAGGGATACACAGGTTGGCCATGCTGGCAGGCTTCCACCTGGTCCTTTGGTCCTCTGATCCCTTCCTCCCTGCTGCTCCAGGACCTGCTGGGGTGGATGGTGAAATCACTGGTACCTTTCCGTGGGTACCTCTTTGTAATGCTACTTTTTGGGTAACATTCTTTCAGGGTTCATCTTTTCCAAGCTCTGAATGTCAATGGTAGCTGTTGTAAAGAGTTTGTGCTAGTACCTACCCACACCAGGGCAGGCAAGGTCTGGGCACTTGCTGTTCTCTGTCCTTTCAGAGAAATGTTGACATGGCACAACGGGGTGCTGTGGGAAGAAATGTGACTTCCTCAAACTGCTCGCTGAGCTCTGCAGTGGTTCAGAACTTATTTTAACCCAGAAGGAGCCCTGAATTTTGCACTTACACTGCTTCTGGCATCTCAGCTAGTTCATTGAGAAATAGCGCTCGCACTCCTGCTGTGGTGTGATGGCTCTTCAAGGGTCACCATGATGCCTGAGTCTCAACATCTCAAAGTATGAAAAGTGTGTCTGTCTTCAAGGGAAACCAGCTGCTATTTGTGATCCAGACAGGGTTCAGCTCCTTGGGCTGCTCAAGGAGAAGAATGAAAGTCACGGACCTTTACACTAGCACTCATGGCCACCCTGGAGCTCCCTGGAGGGCATGGCCAGACCTCCTGGGCTCCTCCCGCCTCCCGTTACTCTGCAGGAGCTGTGGCTGAGCCGTGCAGGAGGGATCAGAGCACTGCGTACCAACCAGTCCAGGCACTGGCCCGGGTATGGGGCATTTGCAGCCCTCCCAAGGGGGCAATGCCAGAGAGGAAACTGCATGGAGCAGCCAGCTGAGGCTCCTGCAACACCACTTCCATCTCCCTGCAGTCAAGCTGCTCAAGCTGCACCGTCCCCACCACTGCGGTGACTTTTTCTGCACGCAGCATCACCAGTTGTCTTTGAGAACCTGAATCTGCCTTCCATAAGTTGTGCCCGGTACCCAAACTAATTGCACAGTGTTGGGTTTGCTGCCCAGCCACTTCATCCATCCACCTCCCCTGGGCTGGGAGTTTGACCCATCTCTGAGCTCACTGTTATCTCTGAATCTTGGGTGATGGCCTAGAGTTTCTCAAGGGAAAATAGGGCCGAAACATCACCAAACCAGAAAAAGCAGCATGCCTTTTTAGTAGGTCCACACCCAGGGCATTGCTGCTTTGTGCCTGCTCCTCGGTGTCCATGTTTTAGTTCTTGCACTGTAACTTTAGCTCTTCTTCTCATCATGCTGTCTCACACCCCGAGTGAGCATGAGCAGGCTGCTTAAGTTCACACCTCTCCCCTTGCAGAGTGGCACTTCAAAGAAGTCCATGTAGTGACACAAGTGATTTTTATTAAGTTGTAGGACTGTATTTTATGCTCTGAAGGAACACTTACTTCACATAAAGGCTTTGACATTTTTATAGAAACGGCTATAACTATGTTATTTCATATGAGGAAGAATTTATTAAGCCCAGATCTGGATCTTCTTTTTATGTTATGCAAATGGCTAATAACAACCCTTCTCCATTACCCGCTCAGTGCTTGGGCCAGGGCTATTAAATCCCCCCTTCCCTTCAGTCTGCATTTATCAGACTGCCACATTAGGCTGCAACCTAATCAGAATTCATAAAACCAGCCCAAGCTCGTACTGTGATATGAGGCTGCAAAATTAAAACCCGAGTTGCAGAACACGATGTTTCTTTAGCTATGGCGAGAGGAGCAAGCCGAGGTATTTTGTGGCATGGTGTGTTGAATGAGGTGTGATACCACTTTGATTGCTTGTGATTATGAAAAATTTCACAACCACACCATATAGTGGGGGAAAAGAAGTAAAGGTTCGTTTATCTCACTGCTCTAGTTGGATTACACATGGGGCAGAAACATCCTGCTTTCTGTGTTTTCAGGAGTGGTTTCCACTGCGTGCCATCCGGCCGTGTAATCTTCCCCTCGAACACTGCTACTCCTTGCTCTGCTCTTGCCCTGGAGGTGGCTACAGAGGAGGGCTGGGGTGCACGTGGCACCTGGCAGGGCTGCCTGGGACGTGCCTGGGAGGACCTCGCTGCATCCCAAGTGATGTTTAGACCTTCACACTTGTAAGACAAATCTTGGTTCTTTGAAAAAATCTTTCAGTGGGTTGGAGTTTTTTTGAGGGTTTATTTGATATGCTGGAAGTTTAAAAGCAATAAGGACCTTTCCTTTCATAAAGTCAATAGAGCAGTGAAGCGCCTAAGAGAGTGGTCCTCCCAGACTCGCCTACTGCTGGGTGTTTGGGGACAGTTGTCTGGGAGGCAGGTGTGAATTTGAACTTTCACTGTGTATCTCAGAAGAAAAGCCCATTTCTCCTCAGTCTGGGATGGCCACCCAACCACTGAAACTGCGTAAATGAGCTAGGGAGAATAGCTGCTTCTCTGGCTTCTGCGTGCTTTGAAAATACCAGCTGAATCAAGTCCTGTAGGTGAGAAAAGTAGAGGAACACCTTATCTGTGGATGTGGATGGGATTTTGTGTGGGCTAAGCACCAACTGTTCAGCATCTTTTGTGGATGGATCCAGCCCAGCTGAAGTGGCATGTGCTGAGTGAAAAAATACATATCTGAGGGAGTTCCTGGGCATAATTTGATGGAAGAAAGGGAGAAGAAAAACGCATTCTTGTGAGTTTCGTTTTCTTTGCAGGGGAAAGCTATCAGCGCTCTTTCCAGAGCAATTCCAGGAACTGTAATTATGCTTTTGTGTATCAGAGGAGAAGTGTGTTTACACCTGACCCGATCTCTGGCGAGATGAGATGTTCTGTCTCGGGAAATTGTCACCTTCAGGCTGGCTGCTCTCACACAGCTATTGAAGGGCACAAATTTCCCCCGTGGTGTGGTCGTAGCGACCTGCCGATATTCACCCGAGGCAACAGCAGTCTTCTCTGCTTTCATGGCCTTTAGGTCAGACTCTGGCCTGTCAAATAGCGTTAATGCTAATGGGACAGATTCTTCAGAGCTCAGTCTGCGATTTCCACTATATAGCATTAACTGCAAAAAAGGAAAAGTATTAGTATCTCAGTAGAACACAGAGATAATTTAAATACAGGGTAATTACCTGTACTAAAGTTTAGAACGGACACGAGCATCAACAGGTCCTGCTCTTTCTGAACTCGTGTGCAGCCTTTCGTGAGCGTCCCTGGGCACGGCCCAGGTCTGCCGCGGAAACGGCTGCGCGAGGCCCCCGCGCTCCCCGGCGCGAGGACTTGGGGTTCTGCTCGCAGCGGGGGCGCGCGGGCACCGCCGTGGTTCGAGCTGCGTTCGCCCGTCTGACAGCCCACGGGTGGGCAAAGCAGGTGAGGACTGTAAAGCTGCGGAGTCTCTAAATGAGAGGTGGATCATAGAATGCTTTGGGTTGGGGGGGACCTCGAGAGATCATCGAGCTGGATGCTGGATTGTGAAATACTGTGGAATTTGTTCCCCTTTAACAGCCAGAAATGAACTTCTTTGATTAGGGCCCAGCTACGTTTCTTTCTCGACCGAAATAATTTCAGAGAAGCGCAGCCTGCTTCCAGAAGGGGCCTCACAGCAGCGTTCCGGCGAAGCGCGGCGGACGGAGCCCCCGGCCCTCCCTGCCCGGGGCTGCCGGAACGGCAGCGCGCGCTCGTCGCCGGCTGAGCAGCGCCACCTAGCGGCCGCCGTCGGGGGGGGGGCAGGGGCCCGGGCGCGTGCGGGCCCCGGGGCCGCCCCCAGCCCTGCTCGGCGGCGGGGGGAGGCGAAGGGTTTGGTTATTTACCGTCCTGCAGCCCCGGCACCCGCAGGGATCGCGCCTGGGAAGCACAAACGGGGTGCGGGGCTTGGGCAGGCCCCGGTGCCTCTGCTGGGCGCGGTGCGCTCCGCGCAGGCGGCGGCTGGAAGAGGTCCCCGGCGCGGAGCGCAGCGCCTCAGGCTCTTTGAAGCATCCCCTCTTTGCACCAGGCCTCTTCTCGGCCACCTGCGCTAAGCCTCATTTGGGGCGACTCACCCCGGTCCCCTGCTCCTCGAGGCGCTGGGAGATGCCGGAGCGGGGAAGCGGGTTCCGGAGCGTTTGCGCACCAGCCTCGGTGCAGGTGTTGCTCGGAGTGAGGAACAGGACGCCCGCAGCAGCCGGGCGCCCCGAGCCGCCCTGAGCTCCGGCTACGGTGAAGCTTTGCTGTCTTTCAGGGCCACTTCTTAAAACAGGTAGACGTGGCACTTTGGGACATGGTTTAGCCTACTCTACCCTTGATTGGTTTAGTGTGGACTTGGTAATGTTAGGTTAATGGTTGGACCGGATGATCTTAAAGGTCTTTTCCAACCTAAATGATTCTATGATTCTTTTGCAGGTAGTAGTGACCTACAGTTCAACAGAGTGAGGCTCTCAGATGCTGACAAATAGCAGGGGAAGCTTCTGGTATGGTTTTCTTCATTGGACTACTTAGAAAGGACTTTGCTGGGGACCAGGGCTAAGGTCCGAGGAGGAGGACCTTGTTCTTCAGCTCCTCACGAGGCTTGGTGTTGCTCATGCAAGTTCTACTGAGATACTAATACTTTTCCTTTTTTGAAGTTAATGCTATATAGTGGAAATCACAGACTGAGCTCTGAAGAATCTGTCCCATTAGCATTGATGCTATTTGACAGCAAAGCTGCTGTGGGGGGAGGAAAACAGATGAGCAATGTTGGGTTCTGGGGAGGAGTGGGACATTGCAGGCTCCACAGGTGGCCTGAAGGGGAAAAAGAAAAAAAAAAAATCCCCTCTGGCATTATGCATTTGCCTTTATAGAAGAAGTAAAACCCTAAAAGCGTGCAGCATCTGAATGTCTGACGTAGGGGAAGGGCTGGGGAAGTCAAACTACAAGCCAAGTCCCTCTGCTCCAGGCTTGCTGGAGAGGCTGGTGAGCAGTAATATGATCAAGCGCCAATTGCCTTCAAGTAAGTGGAAAACCAGCTCCAGGGCAGGTACAGCTGACAGGGTATCTGCTGGCCCAGTCTTATGCGTCTTCAGGAACAGATCAGCAGCAGCGAGAGTCCATGCACATAAAGTTAAGACTCAGAGTTAAGTGTTTGCTAGTTAACGCTCCCAGGGGAAAGATTGTAGTTTTGCCATAGCAGTGAAAGGAACACCCTAATCCTTAATTGAGTTTACTGATAACCACAGTTACATCATACTTATCCATTTTTCAATATATGAGATTAATTTTTGAATGGGACCTTCTAAGCTGAAGATGAATTGGCCAGAAAAAGAGACCTTTTTTCCTCTGCATGCACCAGTCACCGTGTCTTAACATGAGATTTTGTTAAAGGCCAAATTCCTGCTAACCTCAGCAGAAACAGTAACAAGCAAAGGAAAGACCAGCAAGAGAAACATCTCCCTGCAAGAAAGAGGCAGGGAGATTCAACAAAATGTGAATATTATTTATTTAGAAAATGATTGCCATATCATTGGCGGGCGTCAGTGAAACAGAAGCATCTGTCATCTAGCCTGGGGCTATGTGGAGCTGATGCTCACATTTCCATGTCCTGTACGCGGTGTACTCAGATGTGTGCTGTTCGCTGCAGACTTTGCAGCTTTGAAGCATAACTAGCACATAGCAAAGCTTTTTGTGTTTTATGTTTTCTAACACGTTTAATCACTAACTTTAATTATTGTCTGTAATTTTTACCATGAGGGGATGATAGAGCAGAGACCTTTCAGCCAGCACCAAGTAGATAACTACTGTGGGGCTACTTCAGTAGTAGAAGAAGCCAGTTCAGTTGTGGATGAGCAGGAGAAGGGGTAGCAATCTTCTGGTGTTCTGGTGAAAGACCTGACAGAGGGAAAGGGGTGTTTTCTCATTTTCACATGGATAACAGGAGTGTGCGCCTGTATGGGGAGGGAAGTCATGGGGCAGAGACATGAGGTAATGGAAAGTTATGACAGAGGAAAGCAAAGATAATCTTGCCCAGACTTCTGCATCTCAAGGTCCTCCAAGGCTCCCTGTTCTTCATCAGCTTCTCAAAACACACACGTCCCTACATGCAAACCAATTACAGAGGCAGCACTGTTGTGTTTGCCTGTACGCTGAAAAGAGGTGATGAGAAGTCTTCACTTGGAAGGAGGGGTCATCATGTCGAAGGGAAAGGTTGAGAAACACTGGCCTCTGCAACATGCAGGGTGTTTTGCCCCCTTCATGTCTCCCTGTGACTGCATCCCATCCAGCCGGGGTCTGTGGAGCAGGGTCCTTCACTGCCTGCTAGAGAGCTGCATCTCCTGGTGACTTGCTCCTCCTTGTGCCTAGCAGGAAAGCCGGGCAAAGAGAGAAGCCCGACTTGCACCTCTCCATCCTTCTTGATGGAGAAACTATGAACTGTGCTGCCCGGTAAGTGTATTGGTTTGCATGGCAAGGTTTCAGTAGCGGAGGGGCTACAGGGGTGGCTTCTGTGAGAAGCTGCCAGAAGCTTCCCCCATGTCCAATAGAGCCAATGCTAGCTGGCTCCAAGATGGACCTGCCACTGGCCAAGGCTGAGCCCATCAGCGATGGTGGTAGTGCCTCTGTGATAACCTGCTTAAGAAGGGGGAAAGAAAAGAAAAATTGGACACAAACTGCAGCTGGAGTGAGGAGTGAGAATATGTGAGAGGAACAGCCCTGCAGCCCATGAGGTCAGTGCAGAAGGAGGGCAGGAGGTGCTGCAGGCACGGAGCAGAGATTCCCCTGCACCCCTGGTGCAGCCCATGGCGAGGCAGCTGTGCCCCTGCACCCACGGAGGCCCACGGGGAGCAGAGATTCCCCTGCACCTGGGGAGGAGCCCACGCCGGAGCAGGGGGATGTGCCCCAAGGAGGCTGTGACCCCGGGGGAAGCCTGTGCTGGAGCAGGCTCCTGGCAGGAGCTGTGGCCCCGTGGAGAGAGGAGCCCAGGCTGGAGCAGGTTTGCTGGCAGGGCTGAGGACCCCGCGGGGGACCCAGGCTGGAGCAGGCTGCTCCTGAGGGGCTGCACCCCGTGGGAGGGACCCACGCTGGAGCAGCTCGTGAAGAACTGCAGCCCGTGGGAAGGACCCACGTTGGAGAAGTTTGTGGAGGACTGTCTGCCGTGGGAGGGACCCCACACTGGAGCAGGGGAGGAGTGTGAGGAGTCCTCCCCTGAGGAGGAAGGAGCAGCAGAGACAAGGTGTGATGAACTGACCGCAACCCCCATTCCCCATCGCCCTGTACCACTCGGGGGGAGGAGGTAGAGAAAATTGGGAATGAAGTTTAGCCTGGGAAGAAGGGAAGGGTGGGGGGTAAGATGTTTTAAGATTTGGGTTTATTTCTCATTACCCTACTCAGTTTTGATTGGTAATAAATTAAACTGACTTTCCCCAAGTCAAGTCTGTTTTGCCCTTGACGGTGACTGCTGAGTGATCTCCCTGTCCTTACCTCGACCCACGAGCTTTTCGTTGTATTTTTCTCTCCCCTGTCTAGTTGAGAGGGGGAGTGACAGAGCGGCTTGGTGGGCACCTGGCATCCAGCCAGGGTCAGCCCACCACAGTAAGTTCAATACAGACATCCGTGGTCGCCTCCGAGCAGTGTTCATTCGCCTGAAAGCCAAACTGAGGCGCTGGCTGGATTCAAATACCTTTTGGGTGAGTACTGGATCCGAACAAAGAACTGCTGTCAGTGTAGCTGACCTTGGAGATTTTTATTAGCTAATTAAGATGGCACACACAAAGGACAGAACTGAAACCACAGTTTCAGTTAAAATTTAGCTACGCTATTAATTGAGTTGAGGAAGTCTGGCTTACATCCTAAGCTGTTGGCATCCTGTATGGCTATAAGAATATTACCATTTGTTTTACCGGAGAATGCAAATAACATCAGTGTCATACTGATGGATGGCTTAGCATGTAACAGGATGGGGGAAAAGCTGGTAATTTTATAAAATTTTATAAATTTTGTGGTGGGGTTGGCCCGGCATGCTGGATCTCTGTAATGCTTTCCAGGACACAGGATGAACAGGGACCATTTTTTGTGTCAGTTGCAATGAAAATAAAATAGAGATTCTTGGGAGCGGGGAGAAGGGAAAGCAATTTTCATGTAATTGATGTTGTGAAGCTCATCAGAAATCCTTCACTTTTAGGACTGTTTCGACAAAGAAATGACAGGTTTTAAAATCCTCCCACACAATGCAGTTATATTATAGTATCACTAATTTTTGTGATATAGTATTATTTACTCCCAAGCATTGTCTTTCTTGTCTCTGGTTTAAAGTACACGCGTATGTATATGTCTGTGTCTATCGATCTACCTGTCTATACCACATCTTTCTGCTTAGCTTGAGAGCCCTATGGTTCACCTGAAATCAACCTGTGCCACAGCACCCAGGGGAATGTTGAGCGCCAACTGCAGAGCTACAGCTCGGCTGAATGTGCTCTTTCTCCTCCTTTGGGAGTGGGTACTTTCACCACAAAGCCAAATGTTTTAGGAAGTGGAGAGATGCAGTTCTGAGGTGTCTAGCAGAAGCTGACACCTGTATTTCTGACATTTTTTTCTGGAGCATGGAGACAGTTTTAATTCTTTCTTTTCTACGGTGATCCACAGAAACGCTGTGCCCCAAAGCATGCTCTGGTCAGCCAAACAGAGCATTTTGCCTCTTTTATCTTTATTCCGTTTGTCTGTCTACACAGCACGGACATAGCTGGCTTGTAGGTCTCACCTGGTAATACTATTTGTTTGAACTCTGGTGACTACTCAAATGCACCAATGACTACTTTCAGGGGGCCACTTTTGCATACAGCAGCTGTTCTTTCCACCTTATCTTCTAAGTTTTGCACCTGCAGACAAATATGCAAAGCCCCTAACTTTATCTCACATTTTCACAATGATCTTCAATGGCAGCAACAAAAAGCTGGGGCAAACAACAATTAAATATATGCATTTCTTCCAGTTGCTTTATTTTGACTTATCTATCATCAACACGGTAGTTTTAGGTAAAAAATCTGCAGAAGATTCCTTCTTATTAAAGGGGGAAAAAGAAAAAAATCTGTTTTGTGCACATAACCGTGATATGAGAAATGTGAGTTTAAGTCCCTCCTTTGCCACCATCTGTATAAGTTTCTATGACTTGGGCAGGTTCTTTAGTATCAGATATGGGAATGGGGGTCCCAGAAGTATTTAGCTGAATCTGTTGGGGTTTGATTGCTCCACTAAGACCTTCTTAAACGTCTCTGGTCTCTGTTGCCAGTTGCTCGCAGTGCCTGGACAAAGATTTCCCCAGTTCTGTCTATAAAAAGATGGCGAGAGGTCTGCCAGGACCTGGTTAGTGCCAGAAACCTTTGGTTTCTAATTCATTTTGAAGGAGTTTGGGACTTGGAGACCTAACCACAATGAGGACTGCATTTCATAAATTGGATTATTTTCAGAACAGAGAATTTGCATTCATGTCCCTGAATGGGCTTTGGAAGTACTTCTACCCCTGTACTGTCCTTTCAAGGACTTAACATTGGTAGTAAGCAATGTAATTGTATCCTTACAGGTCTGCCAAGAATAGCAGCCTTTGAGACAGAGCTTCACAGATCTGGGGAGAGGAAGAGTTTACAGTGTGCACTCGTGCATATGAATAATGGTAACAATTATATTTTCACGCTCATTCTCAGCCATTTATGACGGACCACAGTCATAGCACTGAGAAGTAATTTTTTGTTCACCATGTCACTTTGATAACCATCAGTCTTTTCAGGTATCCTTTTCCACTATGTGGGGCGTTTGGGTTTTTTTGTTTTGTTTCTGACTCTGGAAGATGAAGGTAAAATGTGGTCCAATTCTTTGCTGAAATAATGGTACTAGATCCCGAGGGCCAGTGCTGAAGCAGCTGGGGAGCCATGAATCTCCCATCGGCAGGTGTATCACGGGGGACAGAATGCAAACAGCACGACTCTGTTGTCTTCTGGCCCCATGCGCTGCCTAAGAAGGCTGTAACATGACAACTTGGCCAACCCGACTGCCAGGCAGCAGAAAGGGAAGCCACGTGGGTACGGCCATAATCCAGCCCCATAGCAAAGAACCCTTTCCCTCTTATTCTCCACTAATAATATTAGTCTCAAAGCCAAAGAGGAATGCTTCACACCAGGCCCTTCTGAAGAACTTACTGGAGACCCAGGTTTCTTCCTGCTGCTTCTGCGCTCCCCTGTAAGCAAGGCATGGCTGCAGTCCTGCTACTGAGGGTATCTTTTGAAGGAAAAGGGCTGTCATCCCAGGGCTAGTAGGCATAAAGTCTTACAGTTCCCATTGCATAAAACAACACCCTTTTTATGAGTAGACATTATTCGAGCCATAAAACCCACGCAAGTTTCTGTGCTCTATAAAACTTGTCTCTAGACCTGCCCAGGAAACAACCGCTTTTCCAGTTTCTTTGTGTGTGTGGAGCTGAGGGCCACATTTAATGTTTGTCACACAATCCCCTGCTATTCAGACTGATGGATCTCTCTTTCCCTACTGCTCCCAGCGCGCTGCAGCCCTGGCCACATCCCGCCCTGCCTAGAGGTGAGTATGCCAACCTCGAAACCTGCTCTGCTGATAGAAGAGATATAACTGCCTGGTTGTATTTGTTCTAGCCACCGTCTGGCTTCCAGTGGTGCCTGTGAACACAGCAAGAGAACATGTTTTTTTTCTATGTCACCTGCTGGGACCCGGTGCTGCCTGGCTGTCCCTGCTCAGTGCCCACAGAGCGCTGGCTGCTGCAGGACAAACCCGCTCCAGGGGCAAGCTGGCAAAGATGTAATGGGGATGATGGCAGGTAGAGTTCTCCCCTGCGCCTCAGCCCTAACTGGTTTGCTAGTACAGGTGCAGGTAAATTCCTTAAAGAATCAGATAGGGAAGATAAACACCTAAGAAGAAATGCAGAAGACCCCACGTAACCCTAGATGAATGGTTTAGTGCCTCTGTGTTTGGATATAAATGTAGAAACGTCCCCAGTTTTTGACGGTTTTCCTGGGCACTTAGAGCAACCCAGATGTTCTGCCTTCGCTGAAGATTTTTTTCTTGAAAAATTTCTAGTACTAACTAGAAACAGGATCTCCCCTTTGTGACAAAACCCTTTTGGCAAAAGTGGAAAGTGGTTTGTGGTCTGTCTCAGCTAAACAATACTGTGAAATTTTATCTAATAATCTAGTGTGAAATTAGTTAGATGTGACTTTTTTTGCACGCATGATCAAGTTACAGTTGAGGAACAGATTTTCATCTGGTCTCGAGCTCAGAGGTAAACCCTGGATGCACTGATGTTGTGAAATAAAACAAGCCCTACAAGCCCCTGCGGTCGAACGCGGGTGCCAGGCATTACAGCAGCCTGCCTGCCTGAGGGTTAAGCCCGTCCCTTTGCAGCTTACTGCTACAGTACCTCAAAACTGGGATTTTAATGAACTCTCTGAGGGTTTTCAAATTCCAAGCACTTTTTATACACATTGCCCATCATGGCAAACCAGTGCTGTGAGGCTGCTGCTCCCGGTGTGAGGTCTTTCCCATGCTGCCTGATGCACTGGATTGGACTATCTGGCTTTTTTTTATATTCTGCAGAAGAGAAATATCACCCCTATAACCCTCCACCTTCACAAAAAACTCTTTTATTTTCCAAAGCTAACTATAACCCAAATAGCAGTGGGAAGGGGCTGTGTCTTCTGTGCATTTGTGCTAACACACACTATTTTTCAGAAGTACCGGCCCCCAAAACCTGCAAACCAAATCCACAACATCCACTCTATAGTCAGCACTGTTTGTCTGGGCAGAGGTATAAAATGTCACATACCGGTTTAATTGCATGTAACTTGTATGACTTTGATTACAGAAAAAGGGGATTTCTCTTTCCTTCAGTATCTGGAGTCTCACCTGTAATTGGTAAGTATGGATTGACTTACATCAGCTGTGGGAATGAAGCCTTTCCCATTCTATTAATGTAGGCGCCTCAAGTATTTCACAACGCCTGTGGAATGCAGCCACTTCCATCAGTAGCCCTATGTTTTCTTTGCACAATGACAGCAATAATAGCAGGAGCTGGAAATTAGACTGAGAGACTTCTAAGTTCTGTTAGCTAATAGGGGCGTCTTAGCTCTTTGCTCTAACTCATCCTGGGATGTGCAATAACAGCAACAGGACCATAACAGGGAATATAACCCCCTAATGCCCTTATAAATGGTTTCTTTGCTAACCCAAAGCATTAACGTTACTCTGGTTCTATTTCCACAGAAGCTGGTGGCCAACTATGCAACATGCTCTATGCTTTATTGAAAAGTTGGACTTTTGGCCTGGAGTATCACGAAGAGTTAGCCAATCCATTCATTTCACCTTTTGTGAAAAGTATCTCTCTTTCTGGTGTGTGGAGGTGCACAAAACAGATAAATAGAGACAATTTGTAGTATTGATGGAGCCAAGAACGTCAAGAAACTGAAAGAGGAAGGGTTTGGTAGGAAGAGCTAACATCTTTAATTAGATCAGCTGACATCACTGGAAAAAAAATGGACAGTGTTCCAGCACAGAAGTCCTTATTATTCAGCAAAAGAGATTGAGAGCCCCTAGAATTGTCTATTTGTTTGCTCAAGCTCTATCAGGTGGTGCAATAAAAGACGTTATCACTCCCTTAAAATGCCAGCTCTCTTATATAGGAATTGTCCTGCCACGCTGCGAATCCAGTCACAAACATTATACATCCTTCCCCCAGCCATGGCAAACCGTGATTGAAATAAAGCCGTCTCGTAGCTGCTCTTTCTTCTACACCATCTCCTCTGGGGCTAAGCTCTAACCACATAGAAACATTTACCAATTCTAAGCGAGTGGTTAACAGCTTCAAAGCTGACGCTGCATAGCGCTGTTTGTTTGTAGCTGGGAAATCTCATTTCAAAAGCCAGACCCTTGGGGTCACTCGGCACTTCTGCAAGATCAGGCCTCGTAACCCGAGTCTGTTACTGGCACCAGTAACCACGGTCCCTTCCCCGCTCCAGCTCCTTTTCTGATCATCTGTTCTATACCTTCATTTTTGATGCATTACCATGGAAACAAACCTTGGGAAAAAAAAAATATTCACAAGCAGGTGGGTTTGCTTTTACATATTATCTTTCCAGTTGTCACCTTTCCAGCTCTGCACTTGTTGGGGGGGATTCTTTTTCTCCATCTGCCGCTAGATGGTATTGCTTCAGCAGGCACCTTCCCGGCTGCTCTGCACCCTTGCTGCGATGCAGACCCCCAAAAAAGCAGGGGCCTCCGTGCTCCTGCGTTGCGGAGCACCCCGTCCGCACAGGCTCTCTTCTCAGTCTGAATTTCGAAATGCGCTCGCTACGCCAAAGGAGCCCAAATGAACCCAGTTCAGCCGTTACACAACAGCTTGCGTTTTCACGTTGCTTTTGATCTTTTACAGGCAGGCTGCAAGGCAGTTCACAGGGAGCAGCTAAAGGGGCTGCAGCACGAATGAAGCTGAGGAGGAAAAGAAAATGCTCCAAGCACTTGGAGGTGCGTGGCCAGAGTTACCAGACTAACAGGCTTTCTCGCTGCATTTGCTGGACAAACAGGAAAACAGGAATCCCTTCATGGGCACGTGCTCCTCTCCATAGAGCTCAGTGCTGGGAGCTGGGACAGTGTCCCAGGAAAGGAATTGCTCTGTATGGGCTTTATTTTTTCTATTCTTCAAACATCCCGTGGTGGTTGTTGTTGAAGGACAGCGTCTTAGAGTAGCAGATCTTTGATCTCAGCTAAATTGGCAGCTGCTTGTGCTTGCAGCACAGTTTCTGCTTAAGGGCAAATTTTATATGTGCTCTGTAATCCAAAAGGTAAGACAGGTCTGTGGTCTGCCTGAAATTTTGGAATACTTGATGTACAAAACCTGATGCAAACTGACAAGACTTTGTATGCTCCAGATCTTTTAAAATAACTGACACAAAAATGCAAAAAAAAAGCTTTTTTTTTTCTCACAGTTGCATAATTTTTGTAATAGTTTTGTATTTCCCTTACATGCTCATGAAAGAAAAGTAGTTAAACGTGCAGGAAATCATTCAGCAAAATTGTTACTGGTCTAGTAGATGAAAGCATCAGTCTGATGAGATATGAAGTAATTTTATCTTAAAAATTAATGACTTGGGCTGTTAAGACTTGAGTGATTTGCTACTTTCTAATGATTGATATGCATCTTTCTGGTAAGTTTATATGATGTGAGACTTATTTCACTTTTATGTTTCCTTGTTTTGTTGTTTTTGTCTTAAGTCATTACTTTTCCTACTGGGGAAACAAAGAGGAAAGTCAAACCAGAAGTGGAAAGAACATCATGGATGTAGTGATTGAATGTTCACCGCACCTATATTAATATTTTTCAGTCATCTGATTTATATTTTAACTATGCACTGATTTTTTTGCCAAATTATTTTTGTTCGCTAAGTAATCCATAAACAAAACCTGCTCGCACATTTGGGTTGGATTTTGTGAATGGCTAGCTGGAGTTTAATTAGATGTTTTTAAGAACTAGTTTGAAGTTTTAAGCTCATGTTACACAGCAAACCCTCCTTCCATCCCCATCCAACTGGGCATGGGCTACAAGGCACCCCCCCGGTCCACACCAGCCCCCTTCTGCCCCTCTCATGCAAATCGTCTCTCTTGCTGGCTCAGGCAGCAGTGGAATCAAATGAGAGGAGGGCTGTCATGTCTTAAAAGAGCGTAAAATCAGTTGGTTTATAGTGAAAGTGTGACCACGAGAGCCAGACCTTCCTCCGTAAGCACTGAACAGCCTGAACTGTGCTGCGTCTTAACGAACAGGAGGGAGCCGCCAGCCGAGCTATGTTCGCTGCTGAGAAAAAATGCTTCTAACAAAACTCACCTTCTTTCTCACAGGTACTGGACGAAACATGATAAAAGGCTTCGCTATTCACAGTCATAGGGGAGAAAATCAGTGCTGCAGGCAGTGTTGCTCCTTCCCTCCCACCTTTACACGCTGTAGCTGCTGGCGCAGCGCAGTGTCCATTGCCTCTAGCCCGGAGGAGGGAAATTCACTCAGAGCAAGCTCCGGGAGGCAAGCTTACAGCAGGACTTACCAAGAGCAAAATGCTTATTTTCTGAGCTTATTGCTTGCAAGGAAAACAACCCTCTTTCATATTTCTTCTCTTCTAGGGTCATAGGTAGCAGGATGCCATGCTGGCCCACGAGAGAAGGAAGAGGCCACCGTGCTGTGCCACATGCGATGTGGCTCTGCAACAGGGAGCAGGGCAGAGGCCACGGTGCTGGGCTGCAGAAACGCTGGATGTCTGCATGCTGCAGGATAACGTGAGGAAAGAGTCACGCGTGGAGTTAGTGACTCACACAATTCAGATTTGGCATGGCTGAGTGGTAAGATAGCAACATGGTTTTACCATAAAAGGGGCGAATATGGTATTGCTGTGGTATATGAGATTCAATTAAATGGCAACATTTCAATTAAACAGCTTCCAGAGCTATTGTTTGGAAGCTTGCAATGCTTTGCGTTCCTGCTAGAGCTGTCCATTGAGTATAAACAATTAATTCCCCTGCAAATGAGGCTGATTGCATAGCACAGAGATTGTAACACTCTGGTCTTCTGCTGAAAAGCTGGGTTCAAGTCCATCCCTTGGTGAGTATTTGAGCAGAGTAGCTTCAACAGGAACGTGAATTAATAGTTTAAACAGTCATCTTGGAAATACTTAGTGCTCAGCCAGGCTACAGCAGTGAAAGCTGCCCCAGTCCTTGGTCTCTCCTTTGCAGCACCTGATAGTTACGCTGGGGACTGTTTCTTTCAGATTTTGACCAGAAATTTCATCTTTGGCTGGAGAAGGAATTTTGATTAACTTTAGTGCCAGGCAAAGCAGGAAACCTGTAAGAGAACAAACCTCCCTCCTGACAGGACAACATAGAGAAACTTTGCAGCTTCCCTTTAGAGAATGCCTTAGCCCTTGCCTGACTTTTGTCATTTACGGTGTTTTGTACAGCCGAGTTTATCAAAACATGTCAATAAACTTTTTTTTTTTTTTTTTTTTTTGGCACCAAGACCCCTGCCATTTGCTGGAAAGCTGTCCTGGTTTCGGCTGGGATAGAGTTAATTTTCTTCCTAGTAGCAGGCATAGTGCTGTGTTTTGGATTTAGGATAAGAATAATGTTGATAACACGCTGATGTTTTAGTTGTTGCTCAGTACTGCGTGTGCTAGTCAAGGACTTTGCAGCTTCCCATGCTCTGCCAGGTGCATGAGAAACTGGGAGGGGGCACAGCCAGGACAGCTGATCCAAACTGCCCAAAGGGCTATTCCATACCATATGGCATCATGCTCAGTATAGAAACTGGGGGGGGGGTGGCTGGGGAGCAGCGATCGCTGCTCGGGAACTGTCTGGGTATCGGTCGGCGGGTGGTGAGCAATTGCATTGTGCATCACTTGCTTTGTATATTATTATTATCATTATTATATTGTTACTATTATCATTACTCTTTTACTTTATTTCAATTATTCAACTGTTCTTCCCTCACCCCAGGAGTGTTTCTCGCTCTTACTCCTCCGATTCTCTCCCCATCCCACCGGGGCAGGGGAGTGAGCGAGCGGCACCCTGGTGCTTGGCTGCCGGCTGGGGCTAAAGCACGACAGAAGCCTTGACCCTCACCCAACACACCCAAGCGTCGGGGCGCTCGGCTGCAGTTCCGCCGCGCACAGGCACTTCCCATCCCCCTCAGGGCAGGCACTGCCGAGCGGCACAGATCGCGCCGCTGCTCCAAGCCCGCGGCGAGCCTGCGCGGGGAAGCGTTCCCTGCACACACAGGGAGAGCGGCTCCCTGCACAGACGCCGTCCACGCACGACACAGAGCGCGGCTGCAGCCCAGGCCCCAGGCTGGGAGGCGATGCCCCCCTCCCCTCCCCTCCCCGGCCGGGCCCGGCCGCCCCGCCGCTAGGCCGCGGCAGCCCCGCGGTTGCTATGGAGACGGCGGCGCGCGGCGCTGCCGCCCTGCGCATGCGCCCGCCCCCCCCACCCCGGCGCGGTCCCGGCAGCCCGGAAGCTGCGGCAGCGCGGGGCGGCGGCGATGGAGCGCTACGAGACGGCGGCGCTGGGCGCCGTCCCCGTGTCCGAGTTCAGGCAGTGAGTCCCGGGGAGGGGAAGGGCCTGGCGACGGGCAGGGCGGGGCGGGGCGGACAGGCAGCCCTGCGGTGCGGCAGGGCCTGGCGGCGGGCCGCAGCCTGCCCGCGGGAAGGCGCGTCTGCTAGGCCGCTCCCGGCGCCGCCGGCCCGGGGTGGCGGCGGCGGCGGCGGGGGGCACCCGGGGAAGAGTGTCTGCCCGTCCCGCGCCATTGGCGAGGCCGGGGGGGCGACAGCTCGGGCCAGGAGGAGCCGGAGGAGCCCCCGGGTTTGCCTTGGCCGTGCTGCGCAACCCCGGGCAGCCCCGAAACCCGGGCGTGGAGGCTGCTCTGCAGCCGAGAGCCCCGTGTTAGGGCTGAGCTTATACACGAATATTTGGGTTTGCTGCGTAGGGGAGTGGTGAGCGTATGTCAGTGTAAGAAAAGTATTTGTCAGCAGTGGCGTTTTTAACTTTGGTAATAAGCTGGAGGTCATCTTCTCTGGGTAGGTGTTAAATAGAGAATAGTTTTTAATTTCCATAGGGAAAGTTGGAATGGGGTTATGTTTTCCACACTGACAGACCTTGAGACAAACTCTAGTAAAGGTAAAGATTCCGAATGTCTTTTTTTTTTAAAAAGCTAATTGATATGCTGCCTGAATGTATGGCAGTACATGACCAGCAGAAAGTGCAGTTGGCTTTAGTGTAAAAGCTGCGTGTGGCTGCACGTCACTGTCATTTGATGGCTGTCAGAGGATGAGATTTTTTTTTTTCCCCCCCCACTTCCACTTATTTTTCCAGAGATATGTCAAGGATAAAATGTGATTTCAAGGAATATACTACAGCACAAATATATCTTGATAAAACTTTTTGAAACTACTTACACAAAAATCGTGCCTGGGAGTTTTAAGAATTACGTATTCTTGACTTGAGTTGGTTTTTATGCATATTTGTGTTTCAAAGCCATAAGGACACGTGCCATTGAATCTGGTAGCCTTTGAAAGTCAGAAGGGTGTTGCTTGGCTTACGTCTTTACTTCAGCATAAAATAACGTAGTCAGCCAAGCGGAGTGAGTGAAAACTGGTGGAAGAGCACACAAAAACAAGCCATGTGTGGTGTTTTGTAGACACAAAACCCGTTCTAGCAGATCAAGTTCAGGGAGACCTTACCAAGTGCATAATCCTTCATTGTGATTCTCTTGCTCAAGGTCTTCGAGGTTTAGGTCTGTGAAGGCAAAAAAAGTCACTCATGTTCTGGTGTATTGGCTCCGTGTTCTGATTGTTGCTACAGTTACTCCAACTTTCTCAGTGGAAACTGAGGAATTATTTTAAATAGAGGAACAATACCTAATAAAAAGGAACTTCACTTCCAATAGTAAGCTGTTAAAGTCATTCTACTTACTTCCCTCTGTAGCCTAGCCTGTAGGATTTGTCATTTGCCTAGACTTGTGGTTATTTTTTTCAGGAAAAAAAAAAAAAAAAAAAGAGGGAACTTGGCAAGTTTTAATGCGAAATACTGTCATATGACAAGTGTGTCTCTAATATTAGATATTTAATAATTATGTAATAATACACTGATAAACACAGTGATGTAAACCCCCTATGTTGTTAATGCTTGCAAAGCAATAACAGGAAAAAATTTAAAGACTGTTCTAAATCTTCTTTGTGAGCTTTGACTGGCAGAATCATTACATTGTTCTGGATAATGTGATTTTTTTGTTGCAACCAACAAATACATACTCCAAGTCGTTATCGCTTCCAAATGATATATGTACTCAATTCTTGAAAAGTAACTGGCTGCTGTTTGAGACAGGTTCTTGTCCTGTTTCAGGCATATATATATTGTGACTTTCTTCTGTGTGTAACTTTTCTTATTTATTTCAGAAATGAGGGTTCATTAACATCAACTTTAAGAACACTTCTATTCTTCACAGCTCTAATGATCACATTACCTGTTGGGCTATATTTTTCATCAAAGGCTTATATATTTGAAGGTAATTCTGTTTCTGCCAATTAGCATTACTATTACAAAAAAAAAGGAAAAGCACAATCCTCTAATAGCATCTTTGTTCTCCTTCCTGTTTTGAATATTTCTTTCCTTATGCAGATTAAAGGCCTTGTAATGTCTAATTAGAACAGAAAATTACATAAATGGTCGATGCATCCTTCCCTGCATTGTGGTCTGCAATCTAATGTTTGCTGTTTGTTATACAGTGGTTCATATAGTATACAGGTGCATCATTCCCCTTACCTAAAGGCTATCTAACACCACCTTGCAGCAGACTTTTATCACCAGGGATGTGTTTCTTGCAGGTGTTGCAAACTACTTGTGTGTTCAAGACAGAATTATGTTGTTTACTGGGTTTATATTTTGCTTTTTAAAACATACCTACGTTTGTAAGTGAAAACCAGTTAAGTCGTATACCCAGTTTCAGATATTAAATGTGTTTGCTTCTAGAGCTTTCTTTTAATTTTAACAGGAAAAAAAGAGAGAGATTTTAGCTGTTTGCGTGGAGCAGTTCTGTCAAACTGCTAACAACCAGCCTTCTTCTAGCCTTGGTTCTGCAAGGCTTTACTAACTTCCTAATACTGCAGGAGAAAAGTATCTCCTTCAAAAGCAGGGAGGAGGGAGGGAGAAAGCAGCTGCTTTTAAGAGCAGTTTGTGAATATATAACTGAGTTGTTCCAGGATGATTCTCTGCTGGTACATACTGCTGTATGTAGTTCTGAAGGCTGAAGCTGAAAGCTTGTTAAGTAACTTTCAAGATCCTCTTTAGCTTTTTTTTTTTTTTTTTTTTCCCTACCCGAGGTGTAGCAAGCTGAGCCTTAACTTTGCTGTGTCAGTTAACGGCAAGATCTGTCAGCACTGATAGGACTGGGTTTGTGTTTGGAGGGTGGTATTTTTGGTGTGGTGTGATGTGTGGGTTTTTGTTTGGTTGGTTTTTGGTTTGGGGTTTTCTTAATGAATGAAGAGAAATGATATTTTGGTATTTGGTCTTCTGATATTTGAAGGCTTATTTCACGTGAGATGCATTTGTGTTTCTTATGGGCTCAAGTTGCGCCAGGGGAGGTTTAGGTTGGATATTAGGAAAAATTACTTCACAGAAAGGGTAGTTCAAGCATTGGAACAGGCTGCCCAGAGAGGTGGTGGAGTCACCATCCCTGGAAGCGTTCAAAAAATGGGTAGACGTAGCACTTTGGGACATGGTTTAGTCTAGTCTACCCTTAATTGGTTTAGTGTGGACTTGGTAGTGTAGGTTAATGGTTGGACTGGATGATCTTAAAGGTCTTTTCCAACCTAAACGATTCTATGACTCTGTGATCTTAACTGGTGCGGAATTATTGTTTTACGGTCTAAATATAGAAGGTAGAAGTCCTCTAAATTTAGTTGTTGTTCTACCATTTTATCCTGTCATAGTGGCAAATAAATTATATGATTATCCCCCCTTCCACCATTTTCCTGCCCCACAAAGAGATTTACACTTAAAAAAAAAAAAGGATGTTGAGGTTTATTTGGTGCTGGAAGATAGTAATGGAAAAAGTGAATGTTATAGAACTCTAAGCTGTTGACTTCAAAACCAGGGTGTTTTATCTTAAGTATTTAATAATTGTCGTGTTGCTTTGTTCCAGAAATAGTTTCAAGGTCTGTAATTATCATGGTGAATTCTTTCCTATGAATCTTTCTGAGCTCAGTCTTTTCATACAGGAGCAAATGTAACTTTGGTCTTTAGGAAGAATTGTGATATGCTGTTTCAGTGTTCCTAATAACTAATAATTCTTTACTTTCTTTATTTTCTCAGGTACCTTAGGAATGTCCGACAGAGACAGCTATTTTTATGCTGCCATAGTTGCTGTAGTTACTGTTCATGTGGTGCTTGCTCTCTTTGTATATGTAGCATGGAATGAAGGTTCTCGACAGTGGCGGGAAGGCAAACAGGACTAGAATGAAGATCATCATCATCCGATGTCTACAGACTGTAAATCAAATTTTTGTGAGCTGAAGGAAAAGCATTCTTCAAAATGTATAATACACATGTACAAAAATGAGGCTAATGCCTCAACTCTGGTTAGAATAAGACTTGTGTTTGTCTTGAATGTGTACCAGTGTTTTCTCTGATGCTGATGGAGGTTGTTCTTTAGCCAGCCCCTGCTAGGTCAACCTGAGAAGGTCTTCACCTGGAATTAGAATGAAATATAATTATGTATTTTTGAAAAAGTCCTGTAGCTATTTTCGCCATTCCTAGTATTTTCCTAGCTTGCTCTGAAAACAATATTGGCACGAAGCAAGCATTACATTTTCGAGGAATTAAATTGCTAGTTAAAAAAGCTGCATTACTCACTACCCAACTACGGTGGAAAACATGGGATTTCACTTTGCTGTGGGTGGTTTCCCGATTTGTGGGTGTCGTGGTTTAACCACAGCTGGCAACTAAGCCCCACACCACTGCTCACTCACTACCCCCTGGTGGGATGGGGGAGGGAATCGTAAGGATAAAAGTGAGAAAACTCATGGGTTGAGATAAAGACAGTTTAAGAGGTAAAGCAAAAGCCGCGCACGCGAGCAAAGCAAAAGAAGGGATCCATTCAGTGCTTCCCATGGGCAGGCAGGTGCTCAGCCATCCCCAGGAGAGCAGGGCTCCATCCCGCGTCACGGTGCCTTGGGCAGCCAAACGCCATCGCTCCCAACGTCCCCCCCTTCCTCCTCCTTCCCCCAGCTCCGTGTGCTGAGCGTGAGGCCATAGGGTGTGGGCTCTCCCTTGGGCAGCTGGGCTCAGCTGTCCTGGCCGGGTTCCCTCCCAGCTCCTTGTGCCCCCCGGGCTGCTCGCTGCTGGGGTGGGGTGAGAGGCAGCCATGGCCTTGGCTCGGTGTCAGCGCTGCTCAGCAGGAACCGAACATCCCTGGGTTACCAGCACTGTTTCCAGCACAGATCCAAACCATGGTCCCATGCTAGCTACTGTGAAGAACGTTAATTCTACCCCAGCCAAAACCAGTGCAGTGGGACAGACATAAATAATATATTTCTGAGTTTAGAAGTAATTGCAAAAAGAAATTGCTTAGAAACTCAGGTGATGTGTTTCTAATGTGAAATACAAAGGTTTTTTGTTTTCAAATGTAATTTTTTATTACAGTGTAAAATTCAATCTTTAAATTCCTTTTGGGATGATTGTCATATTACTGCATTGCTCATCTTTTCACTCTTCTACAGTTAATCCTGATGATGCAAATGAATTGGCATAGCATGTGTTTTTTATATGTCTTTACATTTATGTATCTCCTTGATAATTACTAAAGGATGTAGTTGGATTTCCTGTAGTAAAGTAATATCAGTAACAGCTAAAAGCCGCTCTAACGGCTAGTAGAGGAATGAGCAAGAGAACACTAGCTGTAGCCATCTGCAAATGTTGTCTTTTATGAAGCAGCACACAAGAGTGATCACAACGAAAATTTGCTTCTTTTCATAGATATTAACTTGTACACTGTGAAATGATAGGATACATTGATTGTTTTCTTTTTTCCTTGGTTGTGTGTAGAAACTTTCTCTAGTCAAACCACAGTGAGATTTTTGTATTGTAGGATAACCCAAATCTCATTTCACTGTTGTGCTGCTGTTAGCAAGCTTTTTAGTCTGTAGATAAAACATTTTTCCCAAGGTTCCAGCAATGCATAGAACTTTCCTAACACTGATGATTGCTGTTAAGCTGTTGTGCTTGAGGTTATTCTGTTAATCTGAGTTTTCCAGTTTGTTGTATTAGTTGAGCATTTTTTGGAAGTGTTTTGCGTAATATAGGGCTTGGAATGGTTTTGGTGCTATGTTTGTCCATGGTAAAACTTATCCATAAATGAGACAAAAATCGATTATCCGTGCCCAGTGGCTTGAGGAATGTGTTCCCGGGTCTCATTCCTCTCATCTCCACCCTGGTCCCAGGTGTGTACGAGCATATATGCGGTGTCGCACTAACGCAAATCAATTTTTACATTTTGTTTCTGAAACGTTAACTTTTCTCATCCAGAAGCCCATTGTCAGGTTGCTGCCAGCAAACTGGAGAACAGTCTCATAGCACTTGAAATACAAATTTAGTTTGTACATTGGCATATTGGCTTCCTGTTCTGCAGTATATGAACTGTACGTTGTAGAACAAATACTGCCTTTTAATAAAGAGCTACCCTGCAATACAAGATCCAGTAGGCAAGCACTTGTGCTAAACAGTTTTTTAATAATCTCTTTAATGTTGCTCATGCATAGCAGAGCTTACAACACATAGGTCAGCTATACAACTGTTCAGTAGCTTTTTTGTTTTTACTCCATTTATAGTGGAGAATAAATGGGAACATAGCTGTTGTGCTTTACTAGCTGGGTCTTTTGCTATATGTATTTTATGTTTCACGTACCAGAGTCCCTAGACACTAAGTTAATTTTATAGGAGTAACAGGGAAATAATTGCTTATTATAATTGTTTAGTTAGAAAAATCTGAAAAGTTTGACCTGTGCTATAAGTACAGGTACTGTAATGTCTCAGCAACTGGGGGCAATGAGCTGAGCATTAATCCATCCATTGGAAGATCCTTGAAGATGATGCTTTAATCCACAGTGTCCTCCTTGAGAAAAGAGGCAATGCACGAGTCTCTGCATTGTAACAGCCATGTACTGGCTTTTATGTTGGCTGTGCCTGGGAGCTGAAACAACCACACTGGTAAATGGTGCAATGAAAACGGTCGAGCGGTGGAATTACACCATGGCTAGGGAGCTGGAAGAACAGAAACTGCAGCTGTACAACGTAGAGTGTACATGGACTAGATACCTTACTGGGACTCCTGTTGTGCCTTACCAACACTAAGATTTGTTACATTACAAGAGCTTTGTTGTGGTCTCTTAGGCTGAGCGTTTCCTTTCAGGTATCTGATGTTCCTGTTAATCTAATTCTCATGTCAATTTTTAAATTATTTGATGGCCACTGTAATTCTTTTAGAATTTAAGTAGTATTGTACTGTATTGGGTTTGCGTGGCAAGGTTTTGGTAGTGGGGGGGCTACAGGGGTGGCTTCTGTGAGAAGCTGCCAGAAGCTTCCCCCATGTCCAGCAGAGCCAGTGCCAGACGGCTCGAAGACGGAGCCGGCGCTGGCCGAGGCTGAGCCCATCAGCAATGGTGGTAGCACCTCTGTGATAACATATTTAAGAAGGGAGAAAAAAACCCCAGACTTGTGGCGGAACAGCAGTGGAGAGAGGAGTGAGCATATATGAGAGGAATGACTCTGCAGACCCCAAGGTCAGTGCAGAAGGAGGGCAGGAGGTGCTGCAGGCACCGGAGCAGAGATTCCCCTGCACCCCTGGTGCAGCCCATGGCGAGGCAGCTGTGCCCCTGCACCCACGGAGGCCCACGGGGAGCAGAGATCCCCCTGCACCCGGGGAGGTTAACGGTGGAGCAGTCTGTTCCCCCGCCCCCGGCAGTGGGGACCCAGGCTGGAGCAGGCTGCTCCTGAGGGGCTGCACCCCGTGGGAGGGACCCACGCTGGAGCAGCTCGTGAAGAACTGCAGCCCGTGGGAAGGACCCACGTTGGAGAAGTTTGTGGAGGACTGTCTGCCGTGGGAGGGACCCCACACTGGAGCAGGGGAGGAGTGTGAGGAGTCCTCCTATGAGGAGGAAGGAGCAGCAGAGACAAGGTGTGATGAACTGACCGCAACCCCCATTCCCTGTCCCCCTGCGCCTCTTGGGGGGGAGGAGGTAGAGAAAATCGTGAGTGAAGTTGAGCCTGGGAAGAAGGGAGGGGTGGGGGTAAGATGTTTTAAGATTTGGTTTTTATTTCTCATTACCCTACTCTGATTTGATTGGAAGAAATTAATTTAATTTCCCCACGTCGAGTCTGTTTTGGCTATGACGGTAATTGCTGAGTGATCTCCCTGTGCTTATCTCGACCCACGAGGCTTTTGTTGTATTTTTCTCTCCCCTGTCCAGCTGAGGAGGGGAGTGATAGAGCGGCTTGGTGGGCACCTGGTGTCCAGCCAGGGTCAGCCCACCGCATGAACAAATATGGACTCTGATAAAAGTTGTGGAGAGATCAATATTCTTGTTGGTTTGGTTTTTATTTTCTATAAAACCGTGTTGTAAAGTTTTTAATGGTGTAGTACTTTAAAGTGCTACTGTAAGTTTGTTCATTTTATTACTAGGAATGGATTTGAGACAGCTGTTCTTAAAAAGGCAAAATTGGGAAAACTTCATCTGCATAAGCCATTCCGTACTTCAAAATTGCCTCTCGCATCGTGGTCCATCGTGTGTTCGTAGAGATTGACAATTAGGCAGTTTAGTGAAAGCAAGCAATTGTATCTAGCAGTGAGAAAATACCTTGAGACTGATACCATAGCAGAAATTTTCTGGAATGTTTTCCAAGACTATAAATAGTAAAGGCAGTGGGGAGAATTGAGAAGTGGAAAATCGGTGACTTCTCAAAATTAGTTTTCTTCTTCTGTACTTTTTACCATCTCTGTGTTTTAAATGCCTGCAGAACATCGTGGTGGGTACCCAGCCTATGAAAGCATGCAGGTGGTCAGCCTTAGTTTGTGGTTGGGGATGCCTGACTTAATTCATCTGTTAACTGCGAGCACCGAGTAGGAAGTCTCCAGAGAAAGTAGTGATCTTGGTGATCATGTTGTTAGGGTATGACAAACATTTCCCATTACATTGATTAATGTACATGAACTAGAAACAGTCTTTACAGTATATTTAAAACAAACCCAAAATATTACCTGCCTGGTTTTTTTGCTCTGTAAGAGAGGGCCTAGTAATAACTCACTTAACATTATAAAACAAACAAAAAACCCTCACAAAAACCCAAACCAACCAACCTCCCCAAAACCCCAACCTCCTGCGCAATTTTCACAGTGAAGGTTGTTGGACACCATCAAACTGCTGTGAAGTTAGGGGATGTAAATTTGCCACCCTGCTAATGCAGCATGACAAATGAGAGGGCAGGCTTTTCTGCCCCAGTCCCGTGATGGGAGAGGGGAAGTTGTGGTGTTGGCTGAAAAATTATGTTCTCACTTAGCACATTGGCGAACAGCAAGATGTTTGATCTTATTGCAATTTTGACGGTTTTTAGACTGCTGCACAGTTACTGTAGTTAAATAAATTGTGCGTAGGCCCACGCGATTGGACAGGGCGTGCTCAAAGCCTCCAGGCAAGGGTATTGCTAGTAATAGTTCAAATGAGTAAGAGATGGGAAAGGAGAGGGCCCTTAAAATACCAAACCAAGCCACACATGTATTATTACAAAGTAATGTGACTGAAATGCTGCCCGTGGGACAAGGGGAGGAAGGGGTCCTGCGAAGCCAAGGAGTGACCTGGGCGGTGGGGTGGAGATGGGGCAGGGTGAGGACTGGAATGTGCTGGCACGGCTCGGTGTGTGATGACTGAGGCACCATATGGTTTTGTTCAGAAGTGTTTATTCCACTGTTCTCCAGGGGATTATGCAGAGCCATTGGTCTGAAATATTAAATGTAAATCATACAAAACAGAAAGCCAATTCCATTTTTCACTTCCAATTAAAGTTGTTCATAGGTTGACAGCTTTGCAGCGTGTGATCTGGGGCACATGTATTCGGCTTTGTTTTGTACCAACTAGCATTGTTACTGGCTCGGAGTCATCTCCTAGGGCCAGGTCAAGCCCTTGGAGTGTAAATATTTCTTTAAAAATACCAAAGAGCAAGTGCCACTCTAATGTTTCATTACCTCTAATCAACTATCAGTTTAAAGGAGACACACAAGCTTCTTGTTTCAAGTTCGCAGGAAACAGTGCTTGCTGTTTCCCTGCAAGGGGAGGCTCTCTTGTGCTTGAACGGGTCTTGCAACAAGGAAATACTGTGTAGTTTGGGGCCCCCGCAGTCTTTCTCTTATCTGAAGACATGCTAATCTCTGAATTTCTGAGATGCTGGGCTACAGCTTCAGTCTCTTTGTTAGGAGGACTCAATCACACTGTTGTGTAACAATGCTGAGTGTAGTTTAAGACAAAAGACAGAGGTAAGGTCTTGGGACTTGAGTGCTGTTTGAACCTAAAATTGTAAGAAAAAGTATGGGGGAAGTCAATGGGGATTTCTGTAGAAAGCAGCTTTTTTAGGTGCTGGTCTCCCAGTTTGCATTCTGAAACCAAGAGGCAGAGCCAATGGTGGTCCTGAAGGCAGGCATACTGACCTGGAAGTTTTGTGGTGAAGGATGACTGGGGAGAAGAGCTTGGAAAGCCGAATAGTTAACTTGGTGACTGTCCAGCTGAATGCCTGGGACTGAGTTTTCTTGGTGCTCGTTTGCTGTCATCTTTCACAACTCTCTTTGTCCTACTGGCTTTGGATGGTGCGTTCTTGCCGAGATGATTCCCTGTGGATGCCCAGTGCTTCTAGGAGTGATCAGGTGCTTACCTGCAACTGCGCTTTTACGATAGGGCAAACTACTCACAGGCCTGGAAAAAAGCTGTTGATGCTTATAGTTGGCACGTGACACGGTATGGTTTAATAGTTTTAGTGTAAATGGCCCAGGGCGTAGGCACAGGGGGTGTGTTATTAATTGAAACTGTTTTTAATTGAAGGATGGTTTATGAGAGAGAGTAACAGCAGTCAAAGTTAACGAACAAAAACTGCTGTGGGCGTGGGACCATGCTGCAGACACCACTGAGGAGCCGTTTAATACCTTTGCAGTTTTTCCTCCTCAAGATACAGAGTTTCTCTTAACTTGCTTGACTTGTTAATATGGCTCTGCTGATGTTGGAGATCAACTGGAAGTACCAAAGTTACCTCCACAGCTGGAATGCTTCATACAGCTCATTTCAAGGGAATGAGTCTTTGATGCGTAGGTGGGTTTGTGTCTGATGGAGAAGACAGAAGAACCCACTTTGCTCTCAAACCTTATTACAGTTTGAGCCCTTTCCTAGAACAATTCCTATAGAATTAGCAAGTGTCGGATGATTCTTAATTTGAAGCATTATGATAGAGCCGTTTCCTTTAGAAGCTTGTGTTACGTCTTCAATACAGTGGGTTTTTTCTCCCAGTGTAAAGTATGCTCTCACCAAAATATCCAAACCAAAGGTGATTCCGATGATTTGGATGTTTGAACTGTTTCAATGCCTGTTTGTGTGTTAGTTACAGCTAGCTGTGTTTTAATGTGGAGTGGCTGTAGCTCATCATCCGCAGGTTTAGGCCAACATCCCTGAGACTTGCTGGGTGGATATAAAATTCTGTGCACCATGTGTTTAATAGGAGAGTCCTCTGTCTTAATGCTTGGTGGCTTCAGCAGGGTTACTGGAAATAATCTGGAATAGCAGCTGTTTCACAGCCCCCAGTTTTACTGAGTGAAAAACTGGATCTTTTCCTTGATTTTTATATTGGAAATAAAATTATAATGGCACCTCTCTTCACGGTAATGACTGACTGGTCTGTTACGTTAAGCCAGTTCCTTTATTTCTAGCTAGCATTTATTTCTAACCCATTATACTTTTGCAAGCAGCAGCAAGTTCCTCACTTTTTTTAGCACTTCTCCCTCTTTACCTCTCCTAGCTATTTGTCAAGTTCTTTCAGTGGGAGCAAATATTTTCTATAGGGTCACATCTGTTGTGATCCCTACTTAAGATTACATTGAGGTTTGTAGGGAGAGATGAGCTTTTTATACCACTTGGTGGGGATTGTGCTTTCCTGCCCATGAATTTTCAGCATTGTTAGTGCTATCAGCTCTGATATTTGAGGCACGAAAACAGTAATGCCAGGGGAAAAAAGTTTCCAATTTTATAAACAAATCTTAATCAGACAGCTATTTGTCATGGGCCTTGGGAGGAGTAATTAACAACACTAAAATAATACCATGTTTCTCTGTTGTCATATGCTTATTAGATTCAAACCAGCCCAACTCTGCATTCAAATGTAGTTTTGTTTTAGCATATTAGAAAACTTCAGAACATTTAAGTACACTGAGTAGCATTGTCAGTGTGATCCAGGCTGCTCTCACTTTTCCAGCTCTGAAGAAAACTACATTGAGCCTTTTGATAAGGGAACCTTAGAGAGCACCTGGGAATGTGTGATGCAGCTCTTCAAGAAGCCTGCCCATGCCAGAAAGCTGTGCATGCGTTATATCAAGCTTATGCAAGGGATTAATTTGGAAGCAGAGCTGAATGGCTTGTGAACTTTCTACCTCTGGTCAGCTGTGCTCTAGCTGCGTGGTCCAAATTGCAATATGATGGGATAAACAACGTTTGTGTGCTTTTTATGGACTTTGTTCAAAGAGCGAACAGGTAATTCTTCACAGCACCAGAACTAATTTGCTACAATTTTATTCAGTTAAAGATGGAGCAATGCAATAACATGGCTGATTACATAAGTACAAGTTCAGTGGATCACATCTGTGTGTGGATATAATATGTGAACTGATTGACCAGTAAAGCAGACACAGTAATTTATTTTGTCTTGTCTCCTTGAATTCTGCCAAGACGGTTTTCTTTGAGTTCAAACTCAGCAGTTTCTTCAGCCTCAAGGATTACTGTACAGATTGATTGACCTGTAAGATGAATTGCTGTGTTTGTGGAAGCTGGCGTGCTCCAAACTCCATTGATGAACAGGTGAGGCTTTGCATCCTTAGGGAGGTCCCCTTGCCTGTGATCCTGACTTTTGCAGAATTAACAAGGGCTGGTCCCAAATCTGATAACAATATGAAATGCAGAAAATCAGGTATTGGAGGTATCTGTGATATGGATGGATAAGAAGAGTTATCCATCAGTAACAGGGCGTCGACTGACTCTTCTTTTTCTCATGTGCATTCCTAGCACTGGGAAATCAGTATAAAGCCATCATTTGCTCAGTCTATGAAAACACGATTTCTTCCTAATATTTCCCCAGGAAAAAATTCTACTTAAACTAGGCTTTTGAGACTTAGTACAAATTTAGCTTTTGGCTAAAACTCTGGTGTTGGTGTTGATGGACTTTCCCTCCCCAGAATACCCTGCATATTCCTTTTGTGCAAAAAAAGGTTAACATCACAGAATACCATGTGTGGCAGCATCGACAGGTTCATTGTGTTGCAACAGAGTATTTAACCTTCCTAGAGATTGTACTACCAAGTATCCAGGTATCACCCTCTGTAGTGCTTGCCTTTTCATGTACTGTCTGCTCTTCGTTGCAGCAATACCCAAAGAACAAGATAGGATCCTGCTGCGCTAGATCTTTATGCACGCACAGTGAGAGTTGATGGCTATCCTGAAGAAGTCGCCCATAACTACAGGTTGGGCTAAAGGGGTGTTGGGAAACAGACACAGCAACGTGTTGAAATGGGAGTAGAGCGGTGTTTAGTGCAGTTAGCACATGGTAACTCCTGGGGTCGTTGCGCCTGGCCTCTGAGCTATGTCTCCATAGAAGAAAAAATAACACATCTTTACTGTGTGTAGATACGCTCAGAGAGGTAAAGGGATTTGCTTTGCGTGCTGTGGCAGAGCACAGGTTTAGAAATGGAGGGTGGGTGGGGGAAGGGACTGGGACTTGAACCTTTTGACCCACGCCTCTGTCAGCAATATCTGCCATTCACCACCATCCATCCATAGTGATTTTTTTTTTAGGGATTGTTTCTGGTGAAATCTGGAATCAGTGGATACCTGGAATGTTACCTAATTTTGCACAGCTTGACATTCTCTTCAAGTCTGTGCAGCTCACTGTAGTGCATGCTTTCCTTCTTTGTCACTTCTGAGTATTCTGTGAAATCCCTGTTTCAGCAGATCTTTGCCAGTGTTCAGCTGGCTTTAGACTTCTCTGGGCTTCTTTCAGGCATACCTTTTCTCTGCCTGATCCTTTCCTTCCCCCTCCTTCTAAAATCTTGAATAAAAATAATAAAAAAAGGCTAGTTGAAATTTGCGCACCACTGGAGGATGATGCCGCACTTGAACTGTGTGATTCCATTATCCTTTCAATAGTGTTAGCGCTGTGCTTTCGTCCTGCTTCACACCTCAAGAGCGCATCCCTTCATTTGCCCACAAGACTGAGCTGGGAATGAGTTCAGTGGTCAGGGTGCAGAATATGCATGTGGTGCTATCTGGGGGAAGGGCTGGCACGAGGCTGGAAGAATATGGCAGTGAGTAAATGACAAAGGAATTAAACTAATATACAGACCCTAATTTTTCATGTATGCCTTGGTTTGTACATGTCTTAGTCTTAGCTCTAAGCAGTGTATTGTTTGGGGAAGTACATTCAAGCGTGACTAATCTGCATTTGTCTCCCTCTCCCAAAACATTGTGCCATTTGAAATGTTTTATTTTTCTGTATTTAAAGAATATTCTTTCATAATCCAAAAGTTATTTTTCATTTTTTTCTAGAACAATTGGTTGAAGTGTTTTTATTAATCTTTTTATTATTTAAGCGCTTCTATCTGCAATACACAATAGAGGCAAATGAATTGAGTTTTTTGAGAAAAGCTTGCTTTTTATCCTGCAGAAACGATGACTCATGAGATTCATCCAACCCTCATCTATATTCCTCCCCCAGCTAATAAGTCAAATGTGAGTTTTGTGTTTGTATTAAAAGGCAGCCTATGCTTACCTCACCAGGGAGCTTGCTGAACGTTGAGTTCGCAAGAGGAAAATTCCTTGCCACAGTAAAACTGCATCTCTGGGCATTAAGGAGTTTTGCAAAGTTTGCTTCCGAAGTGAAGAAAACAGCATTTGATTTAATTCATTGCTTGCATTTACAGTGATCCGAGCCTGGCGTGCTTGTAACTTCATGGTGATGCCAGGTTTGTGGCTCCGATACATGAATAGACAGCAGAAGGCAGAGACCTGTAATGCTTTGTCTTTGGGCCTGTTAATCCTGCAGATGGAGAGTATCAGGATGTACAAGATGCTACACTGATCTAGGATAAAAATGCCCTCTATTTTCATTCTGACTGAAACGGTCCTGCAAATGGTTGTGCTGGTGTAACTAAGAAGGGAGCGTGGAGGATGGAGATGGGTGGAGGTCCTTCAAGTCAGTGTTGCTGCTGGAGGCCCATGCTGTGAGAAGGCACCTTTAGCTGGAGCTGACTCCCATGTTAACGCAGCCAAGCTTGTTTAAAGCTAAAATGAGGTACGACCTTGCAGCTCCGCAGTGTGGATGCACCATGAGTTTTAGCTGACAGGAAAGGAGAGCTTGAGCAGTACAGTTCACTGCATGAAAAGCAGCCGATTTCTCTGCAAAGTTGTGGATTTTGCATTGGGCTTTTTTTACGGAGCAAAGGTCTTCTGAGCATCCTTGCTGGCAGATCCTGGTTTAAAGCCTCCCATGGGGGATGCCTGATGGGGGTACACAGGAGTAAGAGGCTTTCTTGCTGTCTCCCAGCCCGTGTCTGGCAAAAGTGTTTCACACATAGGATCTGGCTTCTCTGACTCTGCTTTTCCCTCAAAAAGGCACTTATAAACCAGGTGACATGACGAGGGGCAGTACTGAGGCTTCTGTCAACTGGGCTTAGGGAGAGAGTGTGAGGAACCAGTTGCAGTACAAATGGGTTACTTTGGAGAGCTGGCCCTGAAAGCTGGCTTACAGGTGTGTGAGTCGTCCATTTCACCTCAAACTCTTGGGCAGAGATGCTTGACTTCCGTTACATAGCTGAGCCTGATGTTGATTTATGTTCATTTATAAAGATCTGATCCTTTTATGATGTAAATACTGTGTAACCTAGAACAGAGTTGAGCTCCTGAATTGGTTTTGCCTAGATGCTGATCAGTGTCTGGCTGTAGACAGTGCATGAAGCCGAAACAGTGACATGGGTATGAATTCTCAGTCTGGACGGGTGTTTTGCCCTCTCTTCCCTACTGTTGTTGTTCAGCAGCTTCACAACAGCAAGCACTGTTTTTCCAAGTGCTTCCTTTTTGGTGGAATCTGGAGAGGTAAAGCAAAAGAAGAAGCTTTGCGGAAAGAAATCCGCACTCTGAACGTCGATTTTTTTCCTGTTTGGTCACTGCACACTTAATACTGCCTTGCAGATGTTGGGATGACTGGTACTCAACTAAGAAAAGACTGTTGAGATTGATTTTCCAAAAACAATAAAAACTCCATGTGTAACTACCTCCTCCCTTCACCGTTCCCTAGGGTGGGATGGACTGCCTGTAATTACAGAGGCTGCAGAATAGACATTAGATTCTAATCCATTAGATTGGATATTAGGAAAAATTTCTTCATGGAAAGGGTAGTCAAGCATTGGAACAGGCTGCCCAGAGAGGTGGTGCAGTCACCATCCCTGGAAGAGTTCAAAAAACAGGTACACGTGGCACTTGGGGACATGGTTTAGTGGGCATGGGGATTTTGGGTTGATGATTGGAATGATGATCTTAGAGGTCCTTTCCAATCTTAATGATTCCTAGTTTATACTTTCATTATAAATGATCCAGCCACCAAGCCAGGAGGCGTGGGGTTGCGACTCTACCCTTAATTGGTTTAGTGGTGGACTTGGTAATGTTAGGTTAATGGTTGGACTGGATGATCTTGAAGGTCTTTTCCAACCTAAACGATTCTATGATTCTATGACTCTATGTCTGTACTCTCCATTAGCCAGAGCTACAAGCCTCTTTCTGTATGACTGGCTAAGACCAGAGTATCTGGATTCCTGTTAAAAGGGATTTGGAGATTTTGCAGCATTTCTATTTTCCTGGAACTCTCCACAGCAACTGTGCTGCTGTGAATGGAGTTCTTTATAGATGAACCTGCAGAAGTGTGAGTGATTGACTGGGTCATGTATAGCAAAGGGTTAAGCTTTATATCCCATAGGATGCTAAACAGAACATGGATCTGCAAGAATAAAGGATGAAAGCAACCTAGACCGTCAACTTCACATTTTCCAATGGAGAAAACCACTTTGGGAAGAGACAACATGTGGGAGGAAGAAGAGATTCCACCATGGCAGAAATGGGAAGTTGAACTGTGTGTTGAAGTTCAAAGAATGAAGGCTCTGGAGGGTGATTCATGCTCCTGCCTTACAAACTCAGTTACAATTTTGGTTGCAAGTAGAGCCAACACTGGAAGCTTAGGTGAGACGATTCTGCTGAAAATTATATTGGGCAGCTCTATGAATAGGCAAGGAATGTCTTTATAGTTTGACAGGTAATATTTAGTTTCCCTCATCCCTTCTCAAGACAACTGCAAGTGGAAAGATATTGGGATTGACTACAGGCCAGTAGGCCAAGAGAGATTTTTAACTTTCTCTGACAAAGAGAGGGGCTTTCAGCTGGCTTCAGTGAGCATGGTTTCATAGACACTTCAGCACTAGAACTGACCTAAGTGCAAGTCAGGTGGGGTTTTTTTGGGTGGATTCCCTTTAGTTGATATCAACAGTTTTCCTTAATTTGAATTTCATGAGTGATCCATTGGTTTGACATAATCCTGTGCATGGGCTGAATGTAATATATCATTCCAAACTTAAGAGCACAAGGTTGGGAATTTTCCCAACGCAAAAGCCAATCTCTGTGACTTCCAAACCCTCTCTTATGCTAAAAATAATTTAGAAGTATACTATAATAAAGATAGTATCTGTGTGCCGAAAAGTATCTCATTTCACAGAAAAGTAACTTATGCAGTGCATATTTTGCAGTTTGGTGGTGTTCCATATAACATGGTATTAGTTTCCTCATTCATTTGTAGATGTCTGCTCATTAAGCAAGATCTTTACAAAGTGTAGGGGCTGTTTAAATGCTTTAGGGGATGAGCATATTTATTACGAGCTGATAATCCTTGTAACTCGTTACATTAAAATATAAATGGATTAGAGTATAGTCCGATGAGAAGCATGAAAGTGATTACTAAACTGCAGAAATAAATGCGCTAGAACCCTAAATAATATAATAATCCTCTAAGGGGAAATTGCACCCTCGTTCATTTATAATGGTATTGTGATTGGCTTTGTTTTAGTCCAACTTTGAGTCAAAGCCTCCATGAAAATCTCATGACTTGCCTTCCAAAATGACATCAAAGACGAAAGGAGAAAAACAGTCTTGACAAAACCAGGTCACTACATCAGCAAAGGCAGAGTGGGCTGAGCAGCTCTGCTTCCTAAATCAAAGCCTTGCTGCAGGAGCATTGCTGCACTCCCATTAGTGTGTCACAAGTGCCGTTCTCAGCAGTGAGGCACCAAAAAGTGTCACAACAGCAGGTAAAGGGCTGAAGGCCTTGGCCAAAGCCTGGTGCCTCTGCTCTCGGAGCACTGCTGTCCTGACATGGGGCTGTGGAGGTGCTCAAGGCATCCCTGCAGGGGGAATATCCCGGTCCCAGCTATGCTTTGTATCCAGCACCTGCACAAGTTAGGAATGAGGAGGAATAGCAAGTCCTTTGTGCCTAAATCAAGCACAAATCCCAGTGAGGGAACCGAGATGTGCTAGCCCTACACTTCCAGAAAAGCAAGGGCCCTTTCGTAGTCTTGGCTAGGAACTCCAAGGGCTGGGAGAGACTAAGGATCTTCTAAAGCGTATGCATCTCTGATATCTGTGAACCATGAGAAAAATGGACGGGCCTGAAGCCCACCTCAGTCTGCCTACAGAGCAAGAAGGGGAATTCGAGTACAGTACACACGCACAGGGGCACGCAGGCTGCTGTGGAATTGCCATGTGGGCAAAATAACGCCTTCATGCACGGTTCAGCTGTCTAATGGTGGGGTGAGAGCTAGACGGCATTCATGAACAGGATCCCATGCGACAGTGTCCTCCAGCCATTTTTGTAAAGGGCCAGTTTAGTGTATTAGCCAAAATTTAACAAGATAATTATGTAGCTGGCGGGGCCAGGTAATTAATATCTAGTACAACATACTGTAACATACTGCTTCTTTTACATGTGTTTTGTGCAAAGAGGGAGTGCTGACGTGTGCTAGTTTTCCTAGTTTGCTGCTGTCTGGTGACGAGGGTGAAAAAACCTGCAGGAAGAAGGAAATGCGCTTCCTATCTTTTGGGGTTTTAATTAAATAATCAGCAGTGGCAGCAATGGGAAAGTGCCGGGGCTTCTCCTGGGACACGCTTACTGAGCAAGCCACTTGCAGAGGAGGGGGAACCTGGATGCAGGAGGCTCATACAGGTGTCTGTGTTCAAGAACAGCATCTGTTTGTGCCAACAAGCCTTGCTCTTTGTGTTGCTTAATGAAGAAGAGACCTTTACCTGCATCTTTGACCATACAGGAGCAAGGCCAGAGTTTTGGTGTTACCACATGAATAGCATTAACAGCACATAGTCTTTTGCAGTTTTCATTAAAGCCATCCAACAACACGTGCAGCGGATGCTAAATGGAAGCTGCATGGCACAAGCTTTGCTCTTTCTGTAGGACACCTCAGGCAAGATTTACCAAAAAGCAAAGACCTAGTTGTGGGCTTGAAATGTCATGCTGCACAGTCTGTCTTCTAATGCAGCCACCATGGAGCGCTGAAAGCTGGAGCCTGCTCCTGCGCTCGTGATTGCCAGATCCCCCCGGCTGCACCTCATCGGCAGAGACACCCGGTTTCTAGCAGAAGTAGCTCACCGAGGGGTTCAGGTCCGCGCCTCTCCCCACGGCATCCTCCTGAAGCACTGCAAGCGCTGCCGGGGCATACGTGGGGTCCGTGTCCCGGGGGAGGTTGTGCCTGTGCAAAGCAAATGCCAAGCACGAGCTGGCATCTGTCCTGACCCAACAGGGCATCCGGAGGGGTAAACTCAGGGAGGGAAAGAAACTTACTTTAATAATATTAGGAAGACCTGCCTTGGTTTCAAGTGAGTTAATACCTCAGTGCATAATAAATGACTTCTATCACATTGGGCTTGTCTGGGTAGGATTTTGAGCAGAGCAAGCTAATAATGATTCTGGCTCACTGGGATTTTAAATGGTGTTCTTGCTTCTTGGTGTAAACAGAAGGTGATAGTGTAGCATGTGGGAGGTCTTTAATCTTGTCTTCTAGATTTACATTTTGTAGGATTATAACTTTTTTTTTTTTTAAAGCTTTTTGTTTCATCTTGAGCACTGGCAGAGGCAAGCAGGTAACTAAAGGTACACACAGAGCATTTTAATGTGGCTTTTTCCTGAAATCATCTGAGCAGCCAAGCCCCCTCCAACCACAGCCCCACCCTCCCATCTGCATTTCGTAAGGGTATTATCACTGTAATTAATAGGAGTTGTATAACAGTACCTAATTAAACTCTGATCATATAGTGTAAATTTAACTTGATTATTGCTAACCTCAGTGAACTCTGCAGGAGATTAATCCTGGTGATTCACTCAGCACAGAAAGCAACAGCACCAGTTCTGCAGAGGACCAAAATATTAGCGTACAGAAATGCTCTGTGCTCCAAAACCCTGCGAGGTAGTGCCGTGTACCGAGGGTAACACCGGCGTCAGCGCGGGCATTGCTCTGCAACTGGAGTCTCCCCATTTCCAAATTGGTTAAAAGCCACTGGGATGCCAGCAGGCTCCTACGGCACGGATCTTAAAATCACTGAATAAGGAGTCTGAGAGGATTATGGCTTACATAAGAGTTTTATGTCTGTCCTAAAGCTACAGCCCCTGTGCGTTTGTGGGCTGTGTACTGTGTCCACCGATGATTCATGGACACCAGGACCTCCTGAATGACTACAAGCCATGTTTTGTTTAAGATGAGATTTCAAATACCTGGTCCCTGTCTTATGAAAGCTGGTGGGGTCTTGTCTGTGGGAACAGAGTGAAGGCAATGATGTCATTTATTTATCTTGATTTCTGCAGCTTAAAATGCTCGTGCTTCGCTTCTGCCCAGTGTGCTGGAGAATTGTTTCCACTTTCCTTTGCTAAAATACCAAATAAGCCTTTGGTAAAATAATGTTTTTTCCTGTATCTAGTCCAGAAGTACAGCTGATGGGGTTTGTCCTGTCTTTTGCTGAGCACATCTGCTTGTTTGCCGCTAATAATAGTTTAATCAATGGGGCTGATTTCTGCATATTCCCCATCTGACGGTAGCCCAGGAGACCCAGATGACAGCAGGAAAAGGTCTTTTGTACGCATCACTTTTTTTTTTTGTTTGTTTTGCTTAATTAAAAGCAAAGAGAAAGTTTTACTCCTGTTTGCATGAATGGTCACATCAAACGGTACAGGAAAATCTAGGCCAAGCTGCTTTCAGCGGGCTAAGGAACATTATAGTATTGCACCACGTCCTTTCATAGTAGCAGCGCCTCAATAAACATCAGGCGCCTTTTGAACTTTCTTTGATACTGTTAGCTTTGCTTTTCACCAGTACCCCGAAGCCCACCTCGCCGCGGCGCGGCCGCTGTTCGGAGATGTGTCCGTGCGGGATGGGAAGGAGAGGGACGTGCGCGGGGAAGCGGGGCTGGTGCATCCTCGCCGCCCGCGGAAACGGTGCCGGTTACGCAACGCCCTCGCTGGGTAACGAGGTAAAACTCTGTCAACTCTTCTGCAGGAGGTTTCAGAGGGTTTGGGGCTGCCGGCTGGCTAAAGGGTAAGTCAGGAATGTGTTTCTCAGGCTGGGGCGTGCGTGGAGGGGTGCACACGCGCGTGTTAGCGTCTACGGTGCTGAAAAGGGGCTCCGAAATTACAGGCTGAGGTGTGGGTGCAGGCGATGGTACCTGAAGCAAGCACGGCCACTCTGCGCAGTTAGCACGGCGCCTGAAACGGATCATTTTAGGATATTGCTGCTTTGGGAAACAGCTCTGTAACTTGTTTGTTTTTCTGTTTTCCTCTAATGTGTCTGAAACACGATTAAGAATATGCTGTGCTTAAGCCACAATGGCTTTCCCTTAACAGTGGTAATAACACTTTTTGAAAGAAGGCTGTGCTCAGGCAGTGAAATGCTTTACATCTAACTATCGCAAGATGTTGACATTATTCAGAATGTAACTTGCTGGGGCTTTGCTGTTGTTTTTTGCACTTGCGGAGTTGTGCCTATTTGCAGCTCAGCAGGTACATTTGTTTGTCCGAGTGCAAATGTCCGTGTTGACTGGTGAGTGCATGCTGGATGACTGTGTCCACGAGTGCCGGATACCCACGTCTGTTTTATTTAAGACTGGACCTATAGGTCTGGATGTGCTTGCCACTGCCACAGAAGAGCTACTTGTATGCGTAGCATTCTTGTGGAGCTACTGTCAAATTTGCATCTCAGAGCAGAAAGCAATCTCAGTTTGCAGCAGGATGAACAACAAAAGGAATGCCTGAGCTTTTTGGGGTTATGTTACGGGGGCTATGCTTGCTCTGTAAGTGCTGTATGTGCTTAAAGTATGTGGGACTTATTGGTGAAGCCGATGGTTCCCTTACAGAAACAGAACAGCTGCGGAGAGGGGCTGTACATTCACAGCCCAGTTAGCTGTAAGCTCAGAAGAGTCAAACAGCAAGAAACAGAGCCAAATGAACCTAAATAAGCAAGGGTTTCTGAATTATTCACAGAAATGTTTGTTCCTGAACAGTCAGGTGCCTAAATCCAGAGCAGCCTCAGACTGTGGGACTGGCATCGCAAGGGTGAGCGTTGTCCTAAAATGAACTATGCAACAGAAAAATCGCTTAGTATTAGATACAAGCTCGTATTCCCCTAGGACTGCGAATCTCTTGTGCTCAATTTTTAGGCTCTTCTTTTTTTTTTGCTATCATCTAAAAGGTACTTGATGCCACAATTCCTGTCACTTCAGCTTTTGCATTTGTTCCTTGCAATATTCAGCTGGAACTGCAGACTGCCCACATCCTAGTTCATCTTTTGTTCTCTTTCTCTCACTGCGCTTGGGTCTGGTGGTCCCATAGATCCTGCTGGTCCCTGTCTGGTTATGTGGCCCTTGTGAGAGGAGATGTGTGTAAGCAGAGAGGACTTAACCCGAGGGCAGCGTCTCACTCCAGACTCACGTGAGCTGCATGAGGACTGGTTGCCAAACAGTTTTTACGCTGCAGCTCTGGGGTCATGGGCAGTCGGATGCATGGTGGCCGCTTCTTTTGCATCTCACCATTGACAGTGCACTTCTGGTTTGTTGCAGAAGTTTTGCAGGGAGCAGCTCCCCAATGTTTCGTACCCCAGGCACCCTGGGAGGGGTGCAGCAGGGCCAGCTGAGGTATCCAGGACTCAGACCTCAGGAAGGGAAAAGAGCTAATGAAGTCCCACCTTGATGGCAAGCGTGGCATATAACCATCTTTGCACCAGGGGAGGTGGCTCCTCTGTGCTGCAGAAACACCTCGTCGCTTTGGGAAAGATCATCAGTTGCCCACTATGGGTGGGTGCAACTAATAAAAAACATTATCCATGAGGATTGCAGGCAGGTTGAGGCAGGAGCTGTTTCTTACTACAAGCTATGGGCTGCAGTGAAGATCACTCCACAACTGGCCTACAGGCATGACCCTGTCTGGGGTCTGCACTCACTCTAGGGGAGGACAGTGGGTGGGTGGTAATTACAATACCAGATGGCAAGGTGAAATTCGTGCTTTTATTGCTCTGAACATGCTCCTGAGATCACAGCGGTGGGTTTCTGTGGTGCTCCAGGAAGCAGGGGAGAAGGGCAAGGAGGGAGCACACACGTGGCACAGTGGGTCTGTTAAAACCTGGCTTGGGGCTCCCTTCTGGATCCCGCTGGGCTCGTTCCCTGGGCCAGAAATGGATCACAGATTTGAAAATACGATTAGTATTTAGGTGTAGAGATCTCTCTCTTGCTGGCCAGTTCCCAACTGATGCCAGCCAGAGGCAACCAGAAGATGGTTTGACCTGCAGGTTGTCTGGTGTTGAAGTGCAAGAGGTTTAATGGAGCAGGTCTGTATCCCAGTAACAGCTGCCTGTGGACAGAACCGGACAAAATGGAAGAAGCAGTTCAGATGCCTGGAGTCCTGAGCAGGCACACTGCTGCCTGGTGAGAGCTTACAGCATGGCACTGAACTGCAAGTTAGCTGGGATTGATGCTTCCCCCCCCCCTCAGGCAGGAACTGAGCCTGATTTGGGTATTTTGTCAGCTTGGTTTGATTTTTAATTTTTTTAATCCAAACCAGAACCTAAACAAAACAAGGTCTGGTTCTGGTCCAGGATAGTGGTCCAGCTGAAAACTGGTATCTGTTAGACTTGTTCCCCAGCAGGACTCCCAGGACCCGAAGCGTAGTGCCATACTGCGCTCTCCTGCCCATCCTCTCCCTCTCCTGTGCTGCATCACCCATCATTCATGCCAGATGTAGGAACCAGAAGCAGTGGACAATATTGAGACGCCCAGTGGTGCTGTGCTCTGGCAAGGGGAAAGGAGATACTTTGAGGATAGGCTGTCTCTGTTTCATCCACTGTAGTTTTCTCCAAGTGGGCTGGTTTCAGCTGGTTGGAAGCTAACGAACCGGTTTGGTCCTGGACTTAAAACTGGACCAGAACAGCTTCAGTCACACCAGGGCTGAAAAGCTCAGCTTCAGTCTACCAGGCTCCCTACTTCTGGGGTAGGCTGCAATTGAATAGAAGCAGCACAGGACTGGACAGGAAAGAAAGACTGCTAAATGCACATAATTAGTCATAAAAATCATTATAATAATTGGAAGTGATGGGCAGCCTCACTGGAAACTTAAACATAGATGCCAAGAGTTAACCACACCTCAAAGACTATGCTTCATTGTCTCCTTGAGGTAACTTCTGTCTTGCTGGGCAGGAGGATGGGCAGAAACTTCTGCTTTCCCCTTCCAGGAGGGAGAGACGAATTAGTTCTGCGTGCATCAGCAACGCAACAGTTCTCCCAGAACTGCAAAGACAGTAATGGAGTTAGGCCTTCCGATGCTGCAAGCGCTCAAGCACTGGGTGCATTGTTGAGCATGGGTAGAAGGCCATAAGTGACCATAGGTATAGAAACATTGCATAGC
Source organism: Pelecanus crispus (assembly GCF_030463565.1). NCBI lineage: Eukaryota > Metazoa > Chordata > Aves > Pelecaniformes > Pelecanidae > Pelecanus > Pelecanus crispus. The sequence goes on along the minus strand of NC_134655.1, from coordinate 8,849,913 downwards.
TGCCTAGTTTTTTGTACGTGATAACCGTGGTGTTGGTGTCTTTGTGTAAACTTTTGCAGCCCCATTAGCTCAGCCCACAGGGTCCCGGTTGCCGCCTGCAGATGGTGAGCCTTGCCCTATATATCAAGCAGATTTCTCTCTGTGCGCATGCCTGTGTTTAATTACCATTATGAAATGGAATTTAAAATGTCATTACAACATGGTGCGGAGCTGGGATTTGCAATCCAGCTGCAAGTCTCCTGTGGGCGAAGCTGCTCCGAGTTTATTTGAACTCTGCCGTTGGACAGTTGTTCCCCTCTATGAGCTGCTCTCTGAGCAGGCTGACGTCGCTCACGTTGTTTGTCACTGACTTGCCTGGATATGACTGCGTCAGCACCTTTCCTGAGTCTTTCCTATGGTGGAAATTTAGCCTGGTTAAAACTCCTACCAGTCAGATGGCTCAGCAAGAGCAGTGCTAAGTATGCTTTGCCCAAGGAGTAACTTGCTTCTTGAAGCAGAGTTATTTTGATGTAGACAAAGGTCATTAGGACTGCTTTGACTTCCTGACGTTGCTGTTGGTAGACATTCTGAGAAAGTCCCCATGGAGATAACTTGATGCCACTGAACTCCTCTCTCCCTGATGCAGCTGCAAGAGCAGTGCTGCCTCTGAGACAGCAGAGCCACGGTGCTGTGTTACATCGTGGGGCTGAATGCTGAGCATCTTTGCATGTGTTAGTTGACAGCCATCCTACCAAAGGTACCTGCAGGTAGTTTCCTTTGCTTCCTCTAAAACACCATGTATGTAAATTAAAATGCATATATGTTGAGAGCTTTGCCAGCGACTCTAAAGTGTAGATGTGTTCCCAGACATTTACGAAGTTTTAAATTGAATGTTTGAAGCAACCTTGTTGCATTAGAAACCATGTGTTAGGTGCCCTGATGCCTGGAGACAAGTGTCTACTGCGTATTTGGACATCACTGGACAGACTGGATATAAGGAAGAAATTTTTTACAATGAGGGTGGTGAGGCACTGGAACAGGTTGCCCAGAGAAGCAGTGGAGGCTCCATCCCTGGAAACATTCCAGGTCAGGTTGGACGGGGCTCTGAGCAACCTGATCTGGTCAAAGGGAGGTTGGGCTGGATGAGCTCTAAAGGTCCCTTCCAACCCAAAGCATTCCATGATTCTATGATCAGGCCCCATCCTGCTAACTGCTGCTGGAGATCCTCCTTCAGCTCGTTTATTGGTGGTTGTGCCGGGGGTGGGGATGTGTTAAAAGAACAAAAACCAAAAGGGAAATGAAGAGATCCACATGTGTAATCATCAGATGGCAACAGCACTTGGGTCACTTCTGGAATGAGCTGGACCAGAGGAGTGAGCTGTTGTATTTGTCTTCCCAGCACTCAGATAATAAAGCTGGACCATCTCTTGGTGGTCATGAGAAAGCAACTGGAGTGTGATTTTTTGCAGTATCACCACACGCCTGAAGTTGTTTCAGCAACTCTGCTGTGGAGGAGAGTTCCGGGACTTGTGTTTATATTATGTGTTTCTAGAAAAAATCAAAGCATACCTAGCATCCAGATTAGCAGGATGTTAAAATGCACATGGGGAACACTCAAATAGCCCTAAAAACTTGCAGTGTTAACCCAATTCTAAGGTTATAAATAACCATAAAGACTTAGGTGAAGGCATCAGTGATAAAAGTAGGGGGAAGGGATGGGTACTGACTGCAGAGAAGAGGTTTTCAGATAATGGGAGCTATCTGGGTGTTTTCTGTTGAAACCTTGACATTTTAATAATCTGCTCTTCATGCCACCCTCTTAAATCTCCTTGCCTGTTCGTTGAGTTTGAGAACTGTGAATGTTTGCACACATTCATTGCTGCAAGGTAGGCAAAGAAAAGTCCTTGAGAAGTTTTTGGGCCAAGCAGTGTAGAAGCAATGTCACATAATAGAGAGAATGATTTGGAGAATCTGAGCTGAGTGGGTTCATGTCGCTGTCTGTCTGCCCTGGCCTTTAAATGGTGCATACGTTTTACGTTTTTTTTCCCCTTTTGTTAACATCCTTGGAAAAGCGCTCTGTGGCATGGTCCAGGGCAGCTGCTGGGGCCAGCAAGAGCTGGTGAGGGCCAGCTGGGTGGCAGGGCTGGACCTCCATGGGGCTGGGCAGGAGCCTGCCCTGGAGCAGGGGCCATGGGATCCCCACACAACTGCACCCCAGCTGCGTGGTCCAGGGGTGGGAGCAGCACCCACCTCCTCCCTGCTCCCACCCACACTCCTCATTTTGCTTTTCGGACAGTGCCCGGCACATGGCAAACCCCTCTCACCTGCAGGCCAGGAGGAGGTCGTCTTCCAGCAGACTGCTGGGGTACAGCAATGGGACTAGTCGGAGTAGAGAGCCCAGATGGCACAAGGAGCATCAGGAAGGGTCCCCCGGCTCCATAGGAGACACCCCCAACAACAGACCCACCTCACCTGTCCCCAGGCCTCCCTTGTCACATGGCAAAGTGCCACCTCGTGGTAGCTGCTGAAGCCATGAGCGCCCATCTCACCAAGGTAAAGCCATTTGATGCACTTTGCAGTAAAATGACTCTCCGGTGCTTACAAACCTTTCAGGCTATTAAAATGGGCTTCAAACCTACTGTATTTCTTGCTTCAGCTTGGAGGTGGCTCAGAGCTGGGTTTGACTGGCAGCTCAGCCACTGCTTGCAGTTTGAGTTCTTTGGGATGGGATGATGAATCCCTGCCTTCCCCACCTCCCATTCACCCCACTGCCTTCAGGGCAGGCTGAGCCCCAAGAGTTGAGCTCCAAGCTGCAGCCAGTGAAGCTCTCAGCATGCAAACCTCAGCAGCAGGATCAGAGCCAGGTTCATCAGAAGTGCCCCAGCTTCAGAAAATAAAGGCTTTTATTTTGGGGGAAGGAAGAGGACAAGAATGATTTCCAACATGCTAATAAAACCCTTAAAGTAAATAACTAATTGGTCTTCCATTTCAGTGTAGCTCTTGGAAAATTTCCCAGGTTGTCTTTAAAGAGCTCATTGTAAAATAGCGGGATGTTCTTTCCCCACAGGTATATGTTAAAATAAAAACATTTCATTTTCTCCACTGAAATTATTATAGAATTACCTGGTCTTGGGATTACTGTGAAGACCTTTGGGAAATCATTCTCCTGGGCTGCATTACGTGAGCTGTGCTATGGCCACGCAGGCCCACAGTTTTGTATAGCAGGGGAGGGAACAGTTCAGCACACAGTCTTGCCTGCCTGGCTTTAAAGGGGAAATCATAGGTTTGACTGGGGCTATCCCAGTCCCTCCAACATGCTGGTCCATTGAACCTATTTGCTCTTCTGACCTCATCTTGGCTAGAATTTGATTTTGAGCCTCCACGGGTGTGCAGATCAGGCAGCCCCCTGCTCAAAGTACTGCTTCAGCTGTGTGGAAAATATTGTGCCAGGCTGTATGTTTATTAATAAGCTGATTTTGTAAGGAGATGGAGCACCATGTCTGAACCTTTGTGGCAGGGCTAGCTAATGATATTGGACAGCGAGCAACTGTCACTTTTGCTAAATCTGTCATATTGCAAGTAAGCTGCTTACAGCATGCAGTTGAGGTGGGCAGAATGACGGTCTAATCCACCTTAGGGCTCTACCCAAAGTAAAATTTGGAGTCTGCTTTTCTCAAGAACACAGTTGTCCCTTGGAAACTGTTGTCTCAGATGCACAAAGCAAGCTAAGGAGCAGAACAGTCACCAGCATTCCTGAATAAACCCCACCTGTGTGTCTGCTCAAGGGCTTGTAGACCCTCATCCCTGAGCGATGATAAAATAGGACTTCTGAGGAACAGAAGCAACATGAAATTTGTCAGAAAATATATTCTTGTATATTGCTTAGCAGTGGAGCACAGATTTGCAAGCAACCTGAGGAGCTGGAACAGAGCCTTATATAGAAAAGGGGAACCCTGTGAGACCAGGTCAGCAGTATAGGACTCTCAGCAAAGCTTTCATGGGTGAGACCTGTGGCAAGTGGCCCACAAAGAGGCTCTTGGCTATCTCTTTCTGTTCCCTGTGTAGCAAGATGCCAATCCCTAACCTAGAGACCCTGCCAGGACCTCACCTGCACCAGTGGGAGTGCAGCCCGTGTGCTCTGCACTGGTGGTATGATGGGTTTGGAGGAGGTTGGAAGGTGTGGGCACCTGCTTCTGCTGATACCTTCCCGCACCACCTCCCGCTGGTGTTCAGCCCTAGGACGTTCTTCTGTTGCTACATTGGGCATGACTGTCCCTTCATGCTTCCATGGTAGGAAAACAATGGATTTCTCCCAGGTTTCTCCCTCTCTTTTTACAGGTGAGACTTCACCCATGCATCACAAGACACAACATGTGTTTCAGAAATGATCCCCCATTTTGTCCCTCATTTGGTCAAAATACGTAGCAGGTCCCTGAATTTGAGTAGATAAATAATTCTGTTGATGGAAGTGCTACTTGCTGTTAAACTAAGTCTGTTGCTGAATCAGCTCCTTGATCTTTGGCAACCTTAGTGCTACAGAAGTGTTTATAGATGTAAACATTAGTTTGTAGATACAGTTTCTTCAGATGATGCTGCAGCATATGGGGCACATTGCTGAGCTTTATGGGACAGTAAAACTCAGTGCTGAACGCTGTGAATAGTTTCCTCTTCGCAGGTCTTTATATCCACTCTTAACAACTGTTCCTCAGCAGCATTTAATAGTGTTTAA